>NC_056726.1:313552865-313652865 GCF_019279795.1 Protopterus annectens
CTGGAAAATATGAAGGTCTCTCCAAACACCATTATATTGGGCGACTTCAACTACCCAAACATAGACTGGGAGTATTACTCTAGCTCCAACACCCTAGCCCAAAGGTTCCTGGAATTTATAAACTCAAATGCTATGGAACAACTTGTTACCACTCCCACAAGAGGGGAAAACATACTGGACCTGATCATCACCAACATGGGGACTCTATGCTCCAGACCAGAAGTGTATCCCTCACTGGTAAGATCAGACCATAAACTAATCTCACTGGATATTCACATCCCGACTCCACCCCCTGCCCTGAAAACCACAGTGAAAAACTTCTCTAAAGCAAATTTCACACTCCTCAAAACTGAGGTGGAATCCTTCAAAGCCCCCGGGCCTGTGGAAAATATGGCCCAGACCGCAGAATCCTTTATAAACGCATTCTATGAACACCTTCAGGAATGCATGGATCATGCAATCCCAAATAAAACCAAGACCCAATCCCCCAAAGGCAGACATCCTGTCTGGTGGACCCCAGCCATAAACAAACTATACAATAGAAGGAGGAAGCTACTACATGATAGAGCAAAATCCCAAAAAGGGAAAGCATCTCTGATCAGTATTAGCAAAAAACTACGGGTACTCATAAAATCGTCTAAGGCCAGCTTCGAGAGAAAAATTGCACAGGACACTAAAGATAATCACAAGGCTTTCTTTAGTTATGTTAGGAACCTGGGTGGGAATTACCAGATATGCTCAGAATTAGTCCAAAATGACAAAAAATACACCGAACCCACAGACATTGCCAACATCCTAGCTGACAGGTTCAGCAAACTTCTCCTCCCACCAAAAGGGCAAATATTTATCCCAGCGGTGCTGCCCCTGACATCTCAGATGCTCAGATAAGAGCTGCCTCTCCAAAGCAAAAACACAGCATCAATGAGACCAGACGGTGTCCCGGCTGTCCTACATGAACTCCAAGAAGAGCTAAACCCAAACATAAAACTACTGTTCAATCTCAGCCTTACTACAGGATATGTACCCAAAGAGTGGCGTACAGCAACAGTGGTCCCTCTCCACAAAGGTGGTGCCTCAACAGATCCTGGAAACTATCGCCCCATAAGCCTGACTAGCTTGGTCTGCAAAGCTATGGAAAGGATCATCATGGACCTCATAAATAAAGATATTGGGGACCTACAGACACTGGATCCTACCCAGTTCAGCTTTGTTAAGGGCAGATCCTGCCTCTTAAACCTGGTTAATTTCTTTGAAACAGTCACCAAGGCCATTGACGAGGGGAAGGTGGTCCACACAGCCTACCTGGACCTCGCAAAAGCCTTCGATACAATACCCTACTCGGGCATTATAGATAAGCTCAACAGCTTAAATATAAAACCCTATGTCACTAGATGGGTTGCAAAGTGGCTCAAGGACAGAACCCACATGGTTAGAATTGCTGGAGCCATGTCAGACTCCAAACCAGTTACAAGTGGCATCCCACAAGGCTCAGTCCTGGGACCTCTCTTGTTCGGTATATATTTCTCAGAGGTACAGGCCAACACGGAAGGACTGTGGCTGACCAAGTTCACAGATTACTGCAAACTGGGCACCATAATCGACTCTCCAGCCAACACAAGCATCCTCCAAAAGGGCCTCATAGAAACAGACAACTGATGTCAGAGCTATGGCCTCAAGCTAAATGCCAAAAAGTGTATAGTCATCCCCTTTGGCAAAAACAAAGTACCCACAAATTACCACATAGGTGGTAATCCATTAAGTACAGAAGAAGTAATTAGGGACCTGGGGACCCAAGTTGATAGCAATCTTTCATTTGACAACCACGTGGCCAAAGTGGTTAGAAAAACATTTTATATAGCCCACCTAATCATGAAGGGATTCACATCTAGATCAGGGGAGGTCATCGTGCCTCTTTACTCATCCCTCATCAGGCCCATAATTGAGTACAATGCCCCTTTTGGGATGTACCTTACCAGACACCTGCAGCAACTGGAAAGACCCTAAAAGTACCTCACCAAGAGGATCAAAGAGCTCAAACAGATGCCATATGCTGCCCGGTTAAAGAAACTCCAGCTCTGCTCAGTGGCATACCACCTGCTCAGGGGCGATCTGTGCCTGACGTATAAATCCATGTCCATCCCGGAATTAACGGACATGCTACACCTCAGAAAATCCAAATCCCATCGAGCTACGCGCTCGAGAGACTTGAACCTCAGCACTGAAATAAATAGGACATGCTGGAGGGACAGATTCATAACCCAGAGGCTCCCTTCACTCTGGAATAAAATCCCAGTCCAGGTTAGGCAGAGTCCCTCATTGACTCTCTTCAAGAGGAATCTTGATGAGTGGATGGGAGATCGTAGGTTTACCCCGGGTATCACTTCTGTGTCACTGTTAGACAGAGGCACAGTATACTAACCTCGAAAAAGGGCATAGCAAAATTAATTTAAAATGGGTGGCGAAAGCCAAACAAACTCTGACTAGGCTTATAAATGCCCTAGGGCAGATAGCCTAGTACGAACCTATGAACTTATGAACCTATGAGTACTGCTAGTAGGTGACGGCCATTCCCCTAGCACAAACTGCACCCATGTACACATTATTGCTGTTCACCTGTATAGCACAGTGACAACTACTGTAGACCATACCTCACAACTGTAAAAATCATTGAAGAATGTGTAGATGTCTGGCACATATGTTTGCTCTGTTCCTCACAACCCCTATGTGTTTGTCTGTCACATAACTGGGATCGTATGAGGATTGATGTAACTAATTAATTACATACATTTGGTTTGCAGACCTCATCATCAGCAGTGAATGTATGTTCAAACAAATCCTGTTACACCAACAACCTTCTAAGCTTAACATGTATATGATAAGTGTACACACCCCTGTTAACATGGCTGCAATACTGCATTCAAAAACATTACCCACCTTAAATGTGACATATGACCTGTGCAATCCCATTGAGAAACAAACAAATGTGTTAGTTGTGAAATATACTGAGTGAGATGTGCACGATACAATGATTGCATAAGTGTGGACACCCTTAAAGCAATGCTTTTTTGAAACAGCTGTTAAGTGAACTACAGCAGTCACACTTCCTGGGTAGGGGAGTATCAGCATGGCACACCTTGACTTGGCATTATTTGGACAGTCTTCCCTGCAAAGGTCCCCCAACTCTGTCAGCTGGAAAGGGCAACTCATGTGCACAGATGTTGGAGATCACACTGGGGGTTTACTATTGGTGTTAAGTCTGGTCTTTGTTTGGCCTGATGCATACCCTTGATTGTATTCAGGTGGAGCCATTCTTAGGTAGCTTTGGATGTATGCTTCAGGTCATTGTTGTATTGGAAGCTGAAACCCCTCTCCATCCTCAGCCATCTTGCAAACGCTTGACAGCTTTGGCCAACATGTGAGTGTTATTTGAAGTGTTCATAATTCCCTCCACCATGCCTACAGGCCCAGTTCCAGCTAATGAACAGCAACCCCAAAGCAGGGCACTGCCACCAATGAGCTTCAACATGTGGATGGTGGTCTTCAGGTAAAGTGAGGTGTTGCTTGTGCACCACATGTAGCTTTAGAGATAGTGGCTGTAAGTTTGAACCTTGGTCTCATTACACCATTCACATTTCAACACATGCCTTTGGGAGACTTTATGTTATGTTTTGCTACTTGTACACAGCCCTGCATGGTGTTTGGTGAGGGTAAATGCTTCTATCTACTGACCCTACTCTCATAGGCCAGACTTATGCAGAATTCAGGCGATTGTTACCACATGTACTACACAACCAGTACTTGCCAGAGAGTCCTGCAAGTCCCTCACTGTTGCTGCATGTCTCCTGGCAGCCTCCCTAACCAGTTCTCAACATGTCTTTTCATCTGTTTTGGAAGAACTTCTGGTTCTTTTCAACAGCACTGTTGTCCCATATTTAATCTACCTTTGATGACTCTCTCCACTGTGTTCCATGGTATATGCAATGCTGTGGTAATTTTGTTGTACCCTACTCCTGACTGATACCTTTCAAATATGAGATCCCTATGATGCTTTGAAAGATGTGTGCAAGCCATGGCTGCTTCTGGTACAGGCAACTGAGCAAATATCATGAATATACCGCTCCAACAGTGGACCATTATTCATTGTTACATTGAGTCCCTGTACTTGATGGCAGGTGTGTACCCAAGCAGAGTGAATGCTGTCAGTACATCACAAGCTACTCCTATGATATGTTATTTGGAAGGTGTGCACGCATATGCATCCAGCGTATTGTAAGGTTTGTATACCCCATATTTGGTGGCCTAACATATTGTTCAGTTTTACAAGTTAATTGTTCAGGTTACGGTCACATTACAGGTTGGAAAAGGTGTGAAATGTAATATTGTGGTCTCTCATTGTATATATCAGAAACACTTGGCATCTTGAGAGGGGTGTGTACACTGTGGTATCCACTGTATATTGTTAATGTCAAAACACAGTACAAAAAGGAATGTCTTACAGTGCGGGTAGGTTACAGAGCCACAACAAGTGACACAACCTTACTTGAAGGTTTGATATATACTATACCTTTTTTATATATAAAAAATATGTAACATTAAAAAGTTTTTTTAAATTAAAAAAAGGTCATATAAAAACAAATAAACAACACACGACTTACTAATAAGTCTGTAAACACTATAACCTGAATGAATACAAATTTCTTAAAATGTTAAGCAAATATAAATTATAAAAGCTCGATAGGAAACAATGTTGATGAGTAATCTCTCAAAAAGAGGAATAATTTTTAATTTCGGTTCGGTTATATAGCACGGTACTACCTCTTCTTGTTGCTTGTCTCTAAGGCGCTGGCTAAAAAAAAAAAAAAAGAAAAAAAAAAAAACTGAAAAAAAAGGTAAAAAAAATAAAAAATGTATATATGTCTATAAATCAATTTTCAATTTATTTTTATTTCACAGCAATATTGCAATTGCATGCTAAATTTAATCCTGGATAGGAAAAATTATTAGAAACTCAACCATTCTTCTAATTCTCAATCCTCTTAAAAAAAGGCTTCTCTTACCCTCCTACATTGACATTGACACTATCAATGCCCATGAGAAACTATGTGTGTGTGTGTTTTAATGATATATGTTTAGAGCGCTGTTATCACCTTTTTATAATTTCTAATCATAGCACAGTAAGTTGGTAAAGACGTCCTTCAATCCGGTCCGTCACAAAAACACAAAAATAAAAGGCAACAATTACAAAATGCAAATACAGATGTACCAAGTTGTTTTATGATATATGATTATTTAAATATTTTTAACATAAACTGTAACCATAAATTTAAAAAATCTGCACAAATTGCACATCACATTGCACAGTACCATTATGTCTCTACCAAAATCAGTAGGGTCTTATTTCGCTGTGAAAGAGGGGTTTATAGAATCGTTTCTCTTTAATGTTGCTAGCCTGCTGTTCATCACCATCAAAAAGGATAATCGTCATCCAAGAGAAACGTGTAAAATCTAAATCTACTTTTTGAAAGGTGATATTATTCCACTGTATAGGATTAATGTTTCATACATGTCCCTACTGTAGCCCATTTGTCCCCCCAACCCCCAATACTACGAAATATGCTGCCCAGCACCATAGATGTGCACTTATGTGCATTACCAAACCCCATCCACAACTACTATTTTATCTGACATATGCATGTAGATACTCTACAGATACAACCCCCAATACTACGAAATATGCTACACATCACCACATATGTGCATTACCAAACCCCATCCACAACTGCTATCTTATCTGACATATGCATGTAGATACTCTACAGATATAACTATGTATGCTACAGTACTCTAGTAATGTGCACTAGAGCCTTACCTGCACACTCCTTGTCCATTGTGTGGTGGGCACCCACATCCACAATGCTGGATTCGGCATGCTGTTGTCTGCTTGTGGTGGATGCCCCAAGGTTGGCAAGGAGCACCTTGGTGGGTGTCAGTGAGGCCTGCATGGATGGGGCCCCACCTGTGGCTGAGCTTTCTCTGGCTACGGCAGCAGCCCTTCGATGGGCATTACATATGAGGTTGGTTGCATGATGCAGGACCTGCTCATAGGTTCTTATGTGCAGGCTGACATCGTTTACCCTGTGGACTAGGTCATTCCACAGGGCTGCCCACTGCTGCAGATGTTACTGCCCATGGCCAAATATTACAGCATTCCTCTGGACAATGCTTTCCATGATTTAAGCTTTTTCCGCCTCTGAGTAGGGTGGGTTTCTTGGGTGCTGCATCTCACCTGGAAGACATAAACAGTGAAACACATCATATCACCTCATACAGTTGTCAACCGTATGGACAGAAATTGCACATCAAAAGTGGATATTTGTTACCAATACTCACAACTACACCATACCCCAGTAATCTATCAGCACAATATTAGCTGGCATTGCACTCCTGGCCCTGATGTGTCATATTCACCCCAATGATGGACAGTTATTTGCATAAACCTCTATTCCCCATTCATTTCTGTGTAGAAGGATGACAGTAGCCATCTTCCATGTGGATGGGGTGTGGATGTTGCCGAGGCTGTGCTTGACTACAGTGTGTGAAGGTACTGTGAGCACATGCCTGAGTTCATGTAGAATGCCGACAGGGATGTTATCAGGCTCCATGGAGACTTGCTGTTGTTGCCTTTCAGTAGGCAATGTGTACCCACTCACCATTGTTGAAGGGAGGGGTGTGGTTGATGTGCATATCTCCCTATGTGGATGGGGGGACAGGGGGGTGATGTTCACACCTAACTTGTCTGATGCAGGATGCCTATAGCCATGACGTGTGCATGAGGTGTGATTTACCACCAGTACAGGGTGAATTGTGTTGTTGCCTCTGAGACTGACAACATATGTGAAGACACCCTTGTGACTGGCCTTGGTGGTGTGGATGTGTCTGATTTGTACTCATAGTTAGCCTTACAGTGATTCACCCATGACCTTATATGCTTGTTCAGATAGAGGTGGACATGCTTCCAAGCTGTTGCCTGCACTTATGTGGCCCTGTACAGCCAATATAGCAACATATTATGTGGTTTGTGCATTGCTGCTGTCCACCAAAGGGGATTACTCTACCTTGGTGGAGGCAGATTTTACAGGTCAGGTATTGCTGAGTCCATACTGTTACAGTGGCTATACAAGTGTACACTCCCCTGTTACAATGCCTGGTCTTTGTGCTATCATAACATGACACCAGAATAACTCATTTCAAAACAATTACAACCTGTAATGTGACCTATAGCCTGTACAATTCCATTGAAAACATAACAATCTGTTATGGGAAAACATATGTAAATGAAAATCAGTACAATAAGCTGGCTGAATGAGTGTGCACACACTTAAACAGATACTTTGTGTAAACACCTGTTGAGATAATGACAGCATTCAGTCATCTTAGGTTGGAGTCTATCATCATGGCACATCTTTACTTGGTAATAGTTACCCAGTCTTTCTTGCAATAGTGCTACAGATATGTCAATTTCTGAGGGAATCTCTTGTGCACAGCCCTGTTCAGGGCAACCCACAGATTTTCTATTTGATGTAGGTCTGGCCACTGGCTGGCACATTCCCAAACTGTAATTTTCATTTGGTGAAGCCATTCCTTTGTCAATTTGGATGTATGCTTGGGATCATTGTCACGTTGACAGGTAAAAATCCCTCTTCATCTACAGCTTTTTAGCAGATGACTGAAGGTTTGGGGACAAAAATGACTGGTATTTGAAACTGTTCATAATTCCCTCCACTTTGACTAGAGACCCAGCTCCAGCTTATGAAAAGCAATCCCACAGCATGATACTGCCAACACCATGCTTCACTGAGGGTATGTTTTCTTTTGGTGATGCAAAGTGTTATTTTGGGCCAAACATACTTCTTGGAATTGTGGGCCAAAGGTTCAACCTTGGTGTCATCAGACCATGACACATTGTCCAACATACTTTTGGGAGACTTGATGTACTGTTTGGCAATGTGTGTCTTGTCCTGGATGTTTTTCCATGCAAGAAAGGGCTTCCATCTAGCAACCCTACCCCATAGGGCAGACATATGGGGAATGCAGAAGATTGTTGTCACATGTGGTACACACCCAGTACTTGGCAGGCATTCCTGCAGCTCATTCAGTGTTGCTGTAGGTCCCCTGGCAGCCTCCATGGCCAGTTGTCATCTTGTCATTTCATCTATTGTGGATGGACATCTAGGTGTTTGCAGTGTCATTGTTGTCCCATATCTTCTCCACTGTCTGATGACTATCTGCACTGTATTCCATGGTATATCTAGTGTTGGGATCACTTTTTCTACTCTTCTCCTGACTGATACTTTTCCACAATGAGATCCCTTTGATGCTTTGTAAGCTCTCTGCAAAACACGTCTTTTGCTGTAGCAGGCAACTGGGTAAATGTCAAATAAATCTTACTAGGACAGTTGAACATTATTTGGGGTTAATCACAGTCTCTTTAATTGATGGCATGTGTGCACTCAAAAAGAGAACGCTGTGATTACTGCAAGAGGTGCATCAACCATGTAGTGGTTTATGTGTGTGCACATGTATGCAACCAGCTTGTAGTATGCTTTTTATGTTTTATATTTTCTCCCCAAACATATTTGTTTGTTTTCAATAGAATTGTACAGAATATGGGTCACACTCAAGGTGGGAGACATTTTGAAATGATTTTCTGTGGTCTCCTTTTCGTATAGTACACAAACCTGGCATTTCAACAGGGGTGTGTACACTCTTGATATCCACTGTATGTAGGTGTTCATATAGCTGTTTGTGGTAGGCATGGACAGAGGGTCATAACACAGTTGCACACTTCTCCGATTTCAACCTGATAATCATGCCTGTTATACTACCCATATCATTGTCATGGCAATGCAACAACCAGTACCTGTAAACATTTATGTCTGTTGTATGCATTGAAACTGATATTACACACAAGTACAACATGCACAACTTATTTACATACATAGATAAGTAAGTTGATTGCACAGCAGGCTTTGCTATCACCGTGCTAACCTGGAGGATGTCTCACATTCATAACTAGGCTATTATGTTACAATGTCATTGTTAACAGACTTAACAATGGTTTGCCTAACATAACAACTCTATGTGTAAGTGACTACAGATATCAGGCACACATGTGCTTATAACACTGTACAGTTGAATGGTATGAACTCACTATATTACATACATTTCAACACACACTTCTGCAACAGTACTTTACTATGCACATGCTCTGTATAGGTCTCTTAGATTTACAAGACAAACATATGTATCATGGTTATATTCACAGGTAACATATGGATATGTAAAACACCCCAGTAGCTGGCCTAGCAGTGGCACAGTCAGTGGTGTTTGACAGACACTCCAGTAGTTGTCAAATGTCAGCTGTCCTTTCCTGGGGTGAGTCAGGGGCCTGAGCTATGATCTATGTCACTGCAGACAGAGCCACATGCTATGACCATTGGTGCTGTTCAGCAGTACATCAGTACAGCAAGTCTTGTTGAAACATATTCTTTCAAACTCCTATTTTCCAATATTACAGACCACCTACCAGATTCAATTACATGCTTACTTGTTTCACATACCTTTTTTTTTTGGAAAGTAGATTTGGTGATATACTCTTTCTGTGACTTGCAGTCAGTCAGTTTTGTTAGATTGTACTCCTGTCTATGACAGAGATAGTTTGAATAGGTGGCAGCTTGACTTTTGTAGGTAATGCTCATGACCATGTGATGGCCTGTTCACCAGTTGGTGTCCCCCAGTTGCTAATTGCATGGAGCGCAGCTGTGTAGTTATTCCAATAGCCAATGTCAGGGCAACACACTCCTATAATTGAGTACTTCATGTGGGTGTTGGCCCTTTACCTTCCCTGTGAGGAAGACATCCTGGAGATGTGTGAGCTAATAACTTTTACAACAAGACTTGTGGAGACAAGCCAGCTAAATGGTGGAGAAGGTTCAAGACTTACTTTCTCTGTCTGTCCTCCTTGCAGATGGGATGACACCGGTGCTCAGGCTGTGGTAGACTACACTGCAGAATGGGTCTGAAAAGCCATGCCTGTGTTCATGTAGGATGCAGCCAGAAAGGATATGAGGACTATGGAGACCCCCATGTGTTGCATTTGAGAGGGCTTTACAGACCTGTGTGAGGGACAATACAGAGGTGGTGGGCTACAGATTTACAGACTGTAGGTGGGAATACTTCACAGGACAGGACATTTGGAGACAGCCAACAACATGGGGGACATATCTCCAGAATTGTGAACAGATTCTATGTCATCAGTGCTGTTATACAAATGGTGGGTTGATAGATTGACAGGGTTTGTGTGGACATGCATTTACTGAGTGACTTCACATTTGACAGTGATATGTCTCTGACATACCTCTCCACTGGCATGCTGTCCACAGGTTTGCCACATATTTGCCTGTTATGTTTTGTCTGTTCCCCAGACAGTTGTTGTCCTTGGAAAATTAGTCGGGGACTCTGTGGAATGCAGTCAGTAAATACTAACATCCATTGGTATTACTGACTTCATATTCCTCATAAAGGATATGTTACAACAAACCCTGTTACACCAGCAACTGTCTCAATTTATGACAGCAATATATTTAATCTACACCTATGTTTGTGCCTCTGTCCCCAAATTATGTCAGGTTTTTCCAGATGTCATGCACTATGAGGCTCAGAAGTATTTAGCAGCATTATGTCTTGCCTTCATTCCTGCTACCATACCAGTGATGTAGAAGAGCCACAGACATGTTACAGGGAAGAGGCCATAGATATGAGTTCTGAGCCTGTACATTCTGAGGTGAACTGTACATTTGAGAGGTCTGTGAATGTCTGGCCATTGCTAACAGACTGTCAGGATTGTGTAGACATGTCACGTGTACATGTTATTTGGGCTGTGTATTGAGGGGGGGGGTAGATGTTAGTATTACGGCTACCTTTTTATCTGACTGTGCATGCTGCTCCAATTTCTGCTGCTCTATTGGCTGTATGTGTTTGTAGGGGCAGACTGAGACATGTCCTGTACCATGATCAGGATTCAGACTACACTGTGAATTGGGCCAGTATATGTAGGGATAGTGTGGGGTCTATATTAGAACACCAAACTTTCAAAATTTCAAGTGTTCTAATATCGAACCGAATGAATCAAAAATTTAAAACATCGAACATACAGAACAGCAAATTTTTTCCTAGGGAAAAAATTCACTGTTCCAAAACGCATACACACAACACAAGACACCAAACAAACAGCAATCCACACACATACACCTAAACTCTTAACACCTAACCCTACACTAAACTATACATACACAACTAACTATCCACTTACCTTAACCCAAACCCTAACCCTAAGGTCCGTCACTATCGCACAGTCACCTCACATGCGCCCTAACCCTAACTCACCTACCCCACCCTAACCCTCACATCCACACCATCGCACACTTACCTGACCCGTGCCCTAACCCTAACCCTAACTCACCTAACCCACCCTAACCCTCACGTCCACACAATCATACACTTACCTGAACCCGACCTGTAACTTTCCACCACATCGCTGAAAATACCGAAGCAACAGAAATGGACAACCAAATTCTTTCCCTAGGAAAAAATTTGTTTTTCTGTTTCTTCGATATTTTTAGCGTATGCTGAAAACGGGTTGATATTAGAACACCCGAAATTTTGAATGTTCGGTGTTCTAATATAGACCCGATAGTGTGTGAGTGGCAAACAATGATGTATTTGTTCACACAGTCCGTATACTCTACTGTTCACTTGACTTACCAGTATGTGACTGTGACTGTGGTGAAATTGGTTGTGGGTATGCACTTTCACACTGATGTCTGTTTTTCAGTGCTGTTACATCCCTGTAGTGTCTGATATATTTGCAAATACAAGTGTAATTCCCTATAGCGGATTTGCTATTTCAATTATTTGTGCTATTTCAGTGAATATATGTTAGAGTAGACAGGAGGATGTTACTGCAGCAACTGTGTCAGCTTATCTACGCCAGTATTTAGATATTTCCCCATTTTCATAGCTTCCACCCACCACTTTGTCAGCCTTGGTCCAGATTCATTGCATTAAGGGGTTCTGAGCATACCTCTTAACTGGCTGGACTGTTTCAGGATGTCCAGGTTTATTGCTCATATTTCTGGACTGTTTTACAGATTAGTCTCATTTCTCTGGTAAATCACTGTGATGATATGGGGATTTTTATCAGTAAATGATGATGTACATTTCATTTTCAGACCTCACAGCAGTCAGAATATGTATGCTGATACAAACTGTGTTACTCTGGCAATTTTCTACATTTATAAGGGCAATATTTAAATGAGGTCCCTAGTTTGGGCCCATTGTCCCCCCATTTTGACAGCCTTTGGACAGATTTGTTGCACTAAGAGGTTGTGAAGTATGATTCTGAGATACAACTCCACTACATGCTCTGAGCACATATATGTATATATGTGTGTGTGTGTGTATATATATATATATATATATATATATATATATATATATATATATATGTATATGTATATATATATATATATATATATATATATATATATATATATATATATATATATGAAAATAAAATTGCCAAAGATTCCAAAGACAACCACAAGGCATTCTATAAGTATGTCAAGAATCTAAATGTCAATGCATAGATCTGCTCTGAGTTAAAACAGAATGGCATTAAATATACTGATCCCAAGGATATTGCCAATATCCTGGCAGATCGATTCAGTGCCAACTTCACCCCTCTCTCACCCCCTAAATGGCCCATGTCAATACCGGAAGATTGCGAAATTCCTGTAATAATGGCCACATGGGTAATAAAAACGCACTCTCCAAAGCTAAGAGTACAGCATCCATGGGACCAGATGACATCCCGGGCTGTGTACTACATGAACTACAATATGAACTGGCACCTCACCTAAGTGTCATGTTTAATCATAGCCTCACCTCAGGTTTCATGCCTACTGAGTGGTGCAGAGCTACAGTTATCCCACTCCACAAGGGGGGATCCACCTTGGATCCCGGAAACTACTGTCCCATCACTCTGACGAGCCTTATCTGCAAGGCCATGGAGCGTATTATCATGGAACTTATAAACAAAGACATTGGCAGCCTTCAAACACTGAACCCCACCCAGTTTGGGTTTGTGAAGGGCCGATCTTGTCTCCTGAACCTGATTGACTTCTTCGAATCAGTCTCTAGAGCCATGGACAAGGGTAAGGTGGTTCACACAGCCTATCTAGACCTTGCCAAGGCCTTTGACACCATCCCCCACTCTGGAATCATAGATAAACTTACTAAGCTGGGCATTAATCCCTACGTCACCCAATGGGTTGCTAACTGGCTTACTGACAGAAGCCACACTGTAAAAGTAGCCGACTCCAAATCCAGCTCCAGCCAAGTGACAAGTGGAGTACCTCAGGGTTCAGTCCTGGGACTGTTCTTGTTTGGCATCTACTTCTCTGAAGTACAGGCCAACACTAAGGGACTCTGGCTAACAAAGTTCGCAGATGACTGCAAACTGGGAGCCATTATTGAATCCCCAAGTGATGTGGATACTCTACAAAAGGGCCTTACAGAAACAGATGCTTGGTGCCAGAGCCATGAGCTCAAGCTCAATGCCAAGAAATGTATAGTTATCCCCTTTGGGAAAAAAGATGTACCCATGAATTACCATATAGGTGGCAGTACACTAAACACCGAAAGTGTGATAAGAGACTTAGGGACACAGGTGGACAGTGGTCTCACTTTCGATAACCACATCGCCACAACAGTCAGGAAATCCTTCTGTGTGGCACACCTCATCACTAAGGGATTTTCATCCAGAAAAAGGGAGGTCATTGTCCCACTGTACTCATCCCTCATTAGACCCATTATAGAATACAACGCCCTGTTTGGTATGTACTTCTCAAGACATCTGCAACAACTGGAAAGGCCGCAGAAATACCTCACTAAAAGAATCACAGGTCTAAAGCAGGTGCCCTACGCTGACCGCCTTAAAAAACTCTAGCTATACTCTGTCGCATATCGTCTACTCAGAGGCGATCTCTGCTTAACATACAAGGCCATGTCAAACCCAGAGCTGCTGGACATGCTACACTTAAAGAAATCCCAATTCCTCAGAGCCACACGCTCCAGGGATCTAAACCTTGTCATCACAATAAACAAAACATGCTGGAGAGATAGGTTCCTGACCCAGAGACTCACCAGACTCTGGAATAGATTGCCCATACATGTCAAGCAGAGTGCCTCTTTGGTCCTCTTCAAAAGGAACCTTGACAATTGGATGGGAGAAAGGAAATTCACCCCGGGGATCACATCAGTCGTCCTGCTAGACAGGGGTCCAGGGAAGTAAATAGTGTGGGAAGAAGTAGCCAGGGAATTGTTATGGCTAGGCTTGTATAGGCCCTAGGGCTGATAGCCTAGTACCAACCTATGAACCTATATATATATATATATATATATATATATATATATATATATATATATATATATATATATATAGGTTCATAGGTGTGTACTAGGCTAATGGTCCTGGAGCCTTTACAAGCTTAGCCCATAAGATTACCCTGGCATCGTACCACCCGACCTTAACTCCCAGTGCCTCTGTCGAGTAGAGTCACTGGAGTGATCCCCAGGGTGAATTTTCTATTTCCCATCTTTCCCATCAAGATTTCTTTTGAAGAGGGCCAGTCAGGTGCTCTGCTTGACATGTATCGCAAGTGTATTCCATAGCATGGGCACTCTCTGGGTTATGAACCTGTCCCTCCAGCATGTTGTGCTGATTATGGTAATGAGGTTGAGGTTTGTGGAGTGTGTGGTGCAGAGGGACTGGGATTTCTCTAGATGTAGCATTTCTGACAGAGCTGGGTCAGACATGGCTTTGTAAGTCAAGCAGAGATCGCCTCTAAGTAGGTGATATGAGACAGAGAATAGTTGGAGTTTTTGGAGTCTGTCCATATAGGACAAGTGTTTAATGTCTAGGATCATGTTTGTGAGATACTTTTGCAGCCTTTCCAGTTGTTGCAGGTGTCTAGTGAGGTACATGCCAAATGTGGCATTGCACTTGATGATTGGCCTAATGAGGGAAGAGTAGAGGAAGACAATGACCTTTTTCTTCCTGGATGCTAAATCCTTTGTAATGAGATGTGCCACATAGAAGGACTTTCTGACCACAGTGGCAATGTGGTGGTCAAAGGAGAGGTTGCTGTCAACCTGTGTTCCCAGATCTCTTATAATGCCTTCTGTTTTCAGGGGACTATCATCGATGTGGTAAGTCATGTGAACTGGGTTTCTCCCAATGGGGATGATGACATATTTTTTGTCATTGAGCTTAAGGCCATGGTTCTGACACCAGTCATTGGACTCAGTGAGGCCTTTCTGTAGGATGTCAACATGACTTGTGGAGTTAATAATAGCTCCCAACTTGGATTCATCTGCAACTTTGTCAGCCAGAGTCCCTTTGTATTGCCCTGGACTTTAGAGAAGTAGATACCAAACAGGAGAGGACCCAAGACTAAACCCTGTGGGACCCCACTTGTGACTTGTCAGCAGTCTAACTTGGAGTCAGCTACTGTGGGTTCTATCTGTGAGCCAGTTTGCAACCCACCTAGTGATATAGGGCTTGATGCCTAGCTTACTGAGTTTTCCTATGATTCCTGTGTGGGCAATGGTATCAAAGGCCTTGGCCAGATCCAGATAGGCTGTATGAAACACCTTGCCTTCATCCATAGCTCTGGTGACTAACTCAAAGAAGTCAACCAGGTTGAGCAGGCATGACCTACCCTTCACAAAACCAAACTGTGTGGGATCCAGAGTCTGGAGATTTCCTATATCCCTGTTTATTAGGTCCATGATGATGCATTTCATAGCTTTGCATAACAGATTCATCAGGCTAATGGGGAGATAGCTCCCAGGGTCTGTAGTCACTCCTCCTTTGTGGGGAGGGATAACTGTAGCAGTGTGCCATTTGATAGGGACATGAGGCTGTGATTGAACAGGACACACAGGTGAGGTGCCGGTTCACTCTGTAGTTCATGTAGAACACAACCACGGATATTGTCAGGTCCCATAGATGCTGTATTCTTGGCCTTGGACAGTGCTATTTTAACCTGTGCAGCAGTAATACTGGGTGCCTGGCAATCTACTGGTATTGTGATTGGTCCTTTGGGGGGGGGGTAAAGTTGGCACTGAATCTGTCGGCTAGTATACTGGCAATATCTGTTAGCTTGGTATAGGAGGTACCATTGTGCAGTAGCTCAGAGCAAATCTGGATATTGCTGTGGAGATTCTTTACATAGCTATAGAAGGCCTTGTGGTTGTCATTACTATCTGCTGCAATTCTGTTTTCATAGCTAGCTTTGGAAGATTTGATGAGGGGATCTCAATTTTTTGTTGAGGCTGGTAAGGGAGTTTTTCCAGTCCTGGGACTTCACCTTATTCCACATCAGTTTTCTCCTTCTGTTGTAGAGTTTGTTTATGGCAGAGACCACCAGATTGGCTTTCTTTTTTTGGAGGAGAGCATCTTGGTTCTACTGGGTATGGCGGAATCCATGCATTTGTGTACGTGTTCATACATTGCAATGGTGTATGATTCAGCGGTCATGCAACTATTCTCCATTTGCATGGATGAAGTGAAGTTAGCCAGCTCTGTTTGTAGGAGCCCAAAGTTACCTTTAGAAAGGTTTTTCATGGTGGTTACCTTTGCAGGGGGGTGGGAGGGATGTGGGTTTCTAAGGTGATTAGTCTGTGGTCAGATCTAACTAGGGAGGAGTTGATTATTGGTGTACAGCAACAGTCGCCCATGTTAGTAATGATCAAGTCAACGATGCTGGAACCTGTAGTGGGGGTAAGAACAAGCTGGTCCAAGCCTTTGGAAATAATGAATTCCAGGAAATGTTGGGCAAGTGCATTGGTACATGAGTAGCTTTCCCAGTTAATGGAGGGGTAGTTGAAGTCAACCAGTGCACCCTAATATCCGCCGGGGTGATTAGGAACGTGGAGTGTGAGCCTTGGGACATGGTTGGGGACCTATAACAGGCTACGACCTGAATTGCTGTTTTATCCAATGTTAACTGCACCTGCAGTATCTCTGATGTGTTATGTTGGGCTACCAGTCTGGAAGTGTGTGAATCCTTTATGAATATGGAAACACCACCACCTTTGGAGCTTCAGTCCAAGTTCTGGGGCCAAAAGGTATGAGTTATAGCCTGGTAGTGCAGGGGTGCTTTCTGTTGCCTTGAATCAGGTCTCTGTTACAGCACAAATGTTGATGTTCTCCATTTTAAGGAGTGCTTCAAGTGAGTGCATTTTAAGATTTAAACTTATAGCATTGAGCAGCAGTGGTGGTTAAACTGGAAACTGCTTAATCTGTGTAGGCATCGCTTAGCACTCAAACTTACTTACTGCAGCTTACTCCTGCTTACCTCTGTGCTAATTTCTTTAAAAGAAAAGAAGAAAGTGGTGAAAAAGGGGGCACACAGAGAGAAAAACAATGTGACAGATAGCTAGGGATGTGCAGCATGGGTGTAGGGAAGGTCCATAGCTGTCCATTTCTGATACAGCAACAGCTGTGCATTTGCACAGAATTTGGAGGTTAATTCTGACACTTCAAACCCTGAGAGAGTGATGAGGACAACAATAATGTGTTGTTAAGCCAACTAGACCAGATTACATGTGTCCAGTGACACATGTGCGAAATGGACAGCTATGTATGGGGCGACTTTTTTGTGGGAACAGATTGCCCCCCCCCTTTTTTTTTTTTTGTAAGGTGAGAGTGGGATGTTGGGGAAGGATAGTAGGTATATTTGCAAAGGTAGGTTGGGTAGGAAGACAGACAAGACAGACAAGACAGCAGACAGGGGCGGTATATGACACATTTGGGAGGTAAACACCTTGGAAGGGGAGGGTGGTTGGGGATTGGATGCCCACGAGCCACCAAATGGATAAAGTGGGACTGAGGTCCCCACCTATGGGCAGTCACCACTGCACCTTCATGGCCCCAAAGGTGGCTGTGCTGGGGACTGAGCAGGAGGAGCAGGCTGACCCTCAAGATGCACCACATGGCCCTCAAGCTGGCATAGCAGATCTCCAAATTCCTTTCAAAGCTCACTATGCACCAATCCCCTGACCTGAGAATGTGTGACAGTGTCCTGTCTGCGCCTGCTCCCAGGGGGGGATGGGCCCCATCCCCTGAGGCGGTTCCACCCAAAGGTGGTGCAGGACCAGTGGACGAGGAGTTCCCGGGTTGGGTCCCAAACATGTTGGGGCCCGGTGGCATGACCATTTGAGGCAGGACAGGTGGATCCACTGGGATCGGCTTTCCCAGATGTGCTATGGTGTTGCAGTTTTATAACATATGTTGGTTAGTCATGAAAAACACATTCCAGGATTAGTTATAACAGCATTGCATAGGTATTCCCATTAACCCAAAACAACAGATTTGGAACCGTTGCATAGCAAACAGAACACATGCATATATGGAACCACAGTGGACATTATAACAGCATGCAGGTTGCATTGATTGCAACAGGTCATCAATGATAGTATTTGAACAAGGAACATTAATAATCAAATGTTTAAATATTTGTAGAACAATAGGACACATGTCCCAACAGTACATTTGGTGAAAAACATACCCATTGATTTTATGTGTTTAGATTATTGGCGCAGATAGGGTGGGAGAGAGAGAGACAGTAAGAGAGAGAGATGTCAATTAACAACTGCATAGGCTTCAATTGCTCACAACGTTAATGATCACTGCTCTAGTCATTACTCTGCAGGTATTACCTCACTTTATATCAACCTATGGCCTTGGGTTGGGCAGTGGTACGTTTCTACACAGTGCATAATTACAGCCTTCTTACAGCTAATTTATACCTCTTCTTACCTGGCAGACCTGTGGAGGAAGTTAACAGTACCTGACTGTTTCTACCCATATTCACATAGTCAGGGTTACATATGTGCACTCATACTGTGTGCGTGCGCACGTGTGTGTGTGTGTGTGTGTGTGTGTGTGTGTGTGTGTGTGTGTGTGTGTGTGTGTCTGTGTGTGTGTGTGTGCTACTGCCATACTCTGCCTTGATTTCTATTGGTCACCCTGGGTGTGGGCTGCAGTGACCACTAGCTGTGACAGCTTGACACTTGAGGGACATTTCTTGGAGGAGGCTACTTGGTGTATGTACTTATCTTGCTGTCATTTACAGTCTTGGGGTTGGACAGTGGGTGTTGTACACTGTATAACTACAGCCTTCTTACAGCTAAGGTGTACCTTTTCTTACCTGGCAGACCTGTGGAGGAAGTTTCTGTTAACACTACCTGACTGTTTCTACCCATATTCACATAGTCAGGTTTACATATGTGCACTCATACTGTGTGTGTGTGTGTGTGTGTGTGTGTGTGTGTGTGTGTGTGTGTGTGTGTGTGTGTGTGTGTGTGTGTGTGTGAACGTTGTGCTACTGTCTTACTCTGCCTTGATTTTTATCAGTCACCCTGGGTGTGAGTGGCAGTGACCACTTGTTGTGATAGCGTGACACTTGAGGGACATTTCTTGGAGGAGACTACTTGGTGTATGTACTTATCTTGCTGTCATTTGCAGCCTTGGGGTTGGACAGTGGGTGTTGTACACAGTGTATGAGTACAGCCTTCTTACACCTTTTCTTACCTGGCAGACCTGTGGAGGAAATTTCTGTTAATGCTACCTGACAGTTTCTATACATATTCACATATTCTTGGGTGAAATTATGCATACAACTTACTACCACTCCTGGGCTTCAAACTGTGCCTGTTTGTGCAAAAAAAAAACCAAAGGTTTGTGTTTCATCAGAATGAGCTACTGAGAAACTGCTGTTTGTTGCTTGATTGTTTTCTACCTAATACACTCTTGGTTGTATAATCTGACCTTGTAATTCTAACAGTCATGCATGGCTGATAACCCTTATACTGTGTATTCATACTTTGAAATAGCACAGTCTGGAAAACACTGGTTATCAGATCTTGGTGCATGGAACATTTCATATAGTTAATCTCCTGTTTTACAACTCCACAATCTTTGTCAGATGAGACTTCATAATTTAACGCTTTCAGAGCTATAGTTGCTGTGCAGAAACTACACATTTTGATTCATACCATCACATACCAAAGAAAATACAACCGGTCCTGGGTTTTGACTTTTATTGACAGGCACTGACACTTTTATTGGTATATACCCTGTACGTCACTATTACTCTGCTAATGTCTCATTTATTCAGTACAAACCATACCCATTTTTAAATACTGACAGGTGACATTCTACTCCTTTCTATTTATTTGCCCTGAATACTACAAGCTAAATTTGTGCTCAACAGCCTTGCGACGCAGCCGTAGCAGCCTACTGGCATGGGCATCCATGTTCATGGCCCTCTCATCTGCAGCTGTACAGGAGATAGAGAAACATGTATGCATACCTATCCATCACATACACAGGCTGGACTTTGGAAAACACTTAGATACTGATACTTACACAGCTGGGACATTCCTCACTTCTGCATCTTGGACCCACTAGTCCAAGAGCTCCTTCTTTCTACACTTCAAGTCAGCAAAGTGGTGCCGGACCTGCTCACCAGTCTGAGGGATGCCAGTGGCACTGGTGAGATCACATGGAAGACGGTCCCAGGCCACTGCTTTGTATTGGGAGCCCTGGTACTGGTCCTGCAGCAGTCTCCCTTCATGGTCTTTTACTAGGAGTCCAACCATGACCCTGGACTCCTAAATGTCCCAGTGCTGCACCTGAAATTGCACACCTTCACCAACACCAGCCATAGTGCCTGCAGTGATGAGCTACAACTGGTTATAGGCTGTATTCCCGCCTGTGAGGTTTAAATTGGGCTTATTTTCCACACTTTGCCGTGATTGGATGGTTTTAAATATGCTGATGTAAGCTAAACATTGGGCAAACTCACTTAGCTAAGATAAGCATTGCTTAGACATGGCAAGCACTACTTACCAGTGCGCAAATTGGATCTATAGTATATGTCCGAAGATTTCTACCTTCGAACACCATATGATCTACACCATATGGTTGAAGTTAAAAAACTTCGAACATTTAAAAAAAATAAATAAATAAATACACTAAAGCACTGTATGAGCACATCCACTCATGCATGAATCGTGCCATCCCAAATAGAATCAAGATGCTCTTCTTCAAAAAAAGGAAGCCAATCTGGTGGTCCCCTGCTGTAAACAAACTATACAACAGAAGGAACAAACTGTTGCAGAAAAGAGGAAAATTCCAGGATGCAAAAAAGTCCCTTACCAGCCTTAGTAAGAAGTTGAGATCCCTCATAAAATCCTCAAAAGATAGTTATGAAAATAAAATTGCCAAAGATTCAAAGACAGCCACAAGGCATTCTATAGTTATGTCAAGAATCTAAATGGCAATGCTCAGATCTGCTCTGAGCTACAACAGAATGGCATTAACTATACTGATCCCAAGGATATTGCCAATATCCTGGCAGATTGATTTAATGCCAACTTCACCCCCTCTCACCCCCTAAAGGGCCCATCTCAATACCAAAAGATTGCCAAATTCCAGTAATCATGGCCACACAGGTAGAAACCACACTCTCCAAACTAAGAATACAGCATCCATGGGACCAGATGACATCCCGGGCTGTGTACTACATGAACTACATAATGAACTGGCACCTCACTTAAGTGTCATGTTAAATCATAGCCTCACCTCAGGCTTCATGCCCACTGAGTGGTGCACAGCTACAGTTATCCCACTCCACAAGGGGGGATCCACCTTGGATCCCAGGAACTACTGTCCCATCAGTCTGATGAGCCTGATCTGCAAGGGCATGGAATGCATTATCATGGAACTTATAAACAAAGACAATGGCAACCTTTAAACACTGGACCCCACCCAGTTTGGGTTCATGAAGGGCTGATCTTGTCTCCTGAACCTGATTGACTTCTTTGAATCAGTCTCCAGAGCTGTGGACGAGGGTAAGGCAGTCCACACAGCCTATATGGACCTCGCCAAGGCCTTCAACACCATCCCCCACTCTGGAATCATAGATAAACTTACTAAGCTGGGCATAAATCCCTACATCACTCAATGGGTTGCCAACTGGCTTACTGACAGAACCCAGATTGTAAAAGTAGCTGACTCCAAATCCAGCTCCAGACAAATGACAAGTGGAGTACCTCAGGATTCAGTCCTGGGACCGCTCTTGTTTGGCATCTACTTCTCTGAAGCACAGACCAACACTAAGAGACTCTGGCTAACAAAGTTCACAGATGACTGCAAACTGGGAGCCATTATTGAATCCCCAAATTATGTGGATACTCTACAAAAGGACCTTACAGAAATAGATGCTTGGTGCCAGAGCCATAGGCTCAAGCTTAATGCCAAGAAATGTATAGTTATACCCTTTGGGAAAAAACATGTACCCATGAAATATCACATAGGTGGCAGTACAGTAAACACCAAAAGTGTGATGAGAGACTTAGGGACACAGGTGGACAGTGGAGTCACCTTCGATAATCATATCACCGCAATAGTCAGGAAATCCTTCTATGTGGCACACTTCATCACTAAGAGGTTTTCATCCAGACAAAAGGAAGTCATTATCCTACTGTACTCATCCCTCATTAGACCCATTATAGAGTATAACACCTCATTTTGTATGTACCTCACAATACATCTGCAACAGCTGGAAAGGCCACAGAAATACCTCACTAAAAGAATCACAAGCCTAAAGCAGATGCCATATGCTGACTGTCTAAAAAAAATCCAGCTATACTCTGTCACATATTGTCAACTCAGATGTGATCTCTGCTTAACATACAAGGTCATGTCAAACCCTGAGCTGTTGGACATGCTCCACTTAAAGAAATGCCAATCCCTCAGAGCCAAACACTCCATGGATCTAAACCTTGTCATCACAATGAATAAAACATACTGGAGGGATAGGTTCCTGACCCAGAGACTCCCCATACTCTGGAATAGACTGCCCATACATGTCAAGCAGAGAGCCTCCTTGGCCCTCTTCAAAAGGAACCTTGATAATTGGATGGGAGATAGCAAATATATCCCAGGGATCATGTCAGTTGCCCTGCTAGACAGGGATCCAGGGAAGTAAATATTGTGGAAAGAAATATCCAGGGAATTGTTATGGCTAGGCTTGTATAGGCCCTAGGGCAGATAGCCTAGTACCAACCTATGAACCTATGAACCTATGAACCTATATACCAACTCTGAGATCATGCTACAGTGCAGTAAAAGGAAATCTTTTCTTTACCGCATTATAGTACAGTCTTGGAGTTGAAGTTGCCTACAGCTATTAGTTTTTTTTTCTTTTTTCTTATGTATGTTCAAAGTTTTCTAACTTCGACCATATGGTGTCTGTCATATGGTGTTCGAAGTTATAAATCTTCAGACATATAATATAGACCCCACAAATCCGCTTAGCTACGCTAATTATTGCTAAGCATACAAATTTAAGCAATGCTTACTCTGGCTAAGCATAGCTGAGCACAATTTAGCATTGTTCAGCTTTCATTTTATGGACTATCAGAATTGTGGGGTTGATTCCTTATTAATGACATCTTATGATATGTATGTTTCCCTACCATAACATTCACCTATGTGCTTTCATTACATTATATTCTTTTTTGGCAATATTGTATGGGACACTTGTGTTTATAGGGGTGTTTCACATGTGTACTACACTGACACCTTACAGTTGGAACTGCTACACTACCTTGGTTAACAAGTATATATTATTCACTACCTATTTATAAAAAATATACTTTTAGTGCTGTTTCCACATATAAAAATGAATAGACTGCATGGGGGCTTGAACCATGAATGACTGCATGCTAAACAAACACTCTAACCACTACACTATTTCACTTTAACTACTTTGGCTGTATGTTTCTATTTAGCTCCTTCGGATGTTTAAGCTATGCTATACACAACTGCACGATGCACACACCTGCTCAGCTATGCTTAAACTTTATTGGGGACAGAAAAAAAATAAACATGCTTTATTTTGGTTATACTGTAGGGGAATGCGCATTGCTTTCTGCGTCTTAGGGCAGGACATCTGGACAACTACATCATACATGAGGGAATTGGTTTAAATGTTCCTCTCAGGAACATGCTTACTTATTTGGTATGCCAGCATGTACACTGGCATACCATTCTGGACATACCTCTCAAGTGTACCTCATTTGGGATCTTAAAAAGTTCATGTTTCTCGAAGTTCCACATTGAAAGGGTTTGTCATTCATTCAGTGTTAGAATTTTTTAATGGATATCCATAGTAAATATAAAATAATCATATTAATTCATTAAAATATGTTTTTATAAGTAAAATTACCATATTAACCATCCTATGACCTTCCTATTTGAAGTTGTTCGTAAGCTGTTAGTATGTGTTCCACATTTTTGCCAATTTGTTCCACATTATGAGGACTAGTGTTCCTCATTTTGGAGATGGAAGGTTAACAGCTGTGATTCTGGATATTATCTGTGCTGAACCATTGTGAGGGTGTGTGTGCTTTTGTGTGGTTTTTACTGTATTTTGTCCGCAGACACTGTTATGTTATGATAACAGTGTTCACAGACACTCTTAGCTGCTTTGGGATTGCCGTATGGCAATTCTAGAGTGCAGGGGGAATTTGTACTGTGTAAGCAATACTCAGACACCCCCTCTGTGCTCATACACAGATCGTGTCCATGTGGAGAATACACCAGTGTGCCTTCATTAATATGCAAGTTGCGCCACTGTTCTTCATGGGCATGATCTGCTCAGTGCAGGAATGGCACTATTCCTGCATGGAATTTAATGAATCCAGGGGACAGTGTGTCTGCAAATTTGTTACACTTGCTAAATTGGCTAGAGCAGACAAAAAACAAAGAGATTGAGAACTTGTTTTTTTTTTTTCTTTGAGTGAACTGTGATATCTTTCTAACAATGGAGAAACTCATAAGAGACTTTATTATTGACCAATATACTGAGGCTCTTCAGGAGTGGAGTGATGCTACTGACAAAGATTTAATCAGTCTCTAGGAAGAGATGTTCAGAAAGCCACTGTACTGACCACTACAAACAACAAAGAACATAAAAAAAGTAGAACAACTGTTAAGTTGTGAACCAAAAACAATGAAATTTCAGATCTGGACATCTAATGTAGGTAGAGTAGTAAATGTCTAAAGTAAAGCATATCTTGAACGTATAGTTAGAACCAAATGTAAACATTAAATATATGATAGGCATTTTAGCAGCTGATAAATATAGAAGGCTACACCCAAATAATTTACTCAAACAGGGTTTTCAGAGTGACCTTAATAATACTGACAAATTGGCTGTGCTAACAGAAAAGTGTCTAGGTAAAAAAGCTTAGACCTAAGAATGTAAAGATGTCTGTGAACACATTAAAACTGTTAGCCACTGAAATAGTATGTTTAAAATGTGGTTTGAGGGGGCACATTGCAAAATATTGTTTAACTAATAATAGAAGTGCTGTACATAACAACAGTGGGAATTCTAACCAGCATGTGGGTAATGAAAATGTAAAAGCTGCGCCCATGAAAAATGTGAATATTAACAAATAAGCTGATAATGAAAATGTGTCAATGGAATGTGATGAAGTAGCTGTTAGAATAGCAAAATCAGACTTTTGTCTTTGTGCCAATGCCAAGTTAGCCAAGTATATGGCATAGCTGGGTAGAAAGGAAATAAAAGGGCTATTATATCCTTTGAGCATGGTCACCCTATCTGGCAGTGTGAACTTGGCCCTAGAGGATTTGAAGTGATACCCCAACTCCTTATGTAAAAATGGGAAAAGGGGGCTGTGGATGGATGAATGCATGGATATGTCTGAAGACATAAAACAAATGGCAAGAGGAATAAGAAAGTAATGTCTTCCCAGAGAGACAGGAAAGAAAATCTTATAACACATATATACATATACAAATTCAAACTGGGTTGGCAAAGTGCTACATCCTGTAACTCTGGTTCCTAATTTAACATATGATGTCATAATCTTTCAAGGTTTTATTATTTTAGTGCTTTATGAAAGTTGTTGGGGAGAGAGAAATGTTAGGCACTCTATGGGGGGGAGGTAACAGCCTGGTAAGACTGTTAAAAATACACAGTCCTAATGAAGCAAAAGGGATAGGTGTAGAAACATCAGAGGCAATGGGAATTTGGCATTGGCTAGAAGGGATAGAAAAACCTGGGTCTTATGAGAAACCTGTCACCGACCCAGACTAGAAAACCCCAGATGCTATTTTACTGAAAGACACCAGTACAAAGACTGAAAAGAAAGAAGTTACAGTGAATGATAGGGAACTTTGTCAGAACAGTCCAACCATTAAAGTAATGAAGGATCAACGCAGTAACTAGGGTGAGGCAAAGGGGCAGCTGTACTGGGTATAAACTGTCAAGATGCATGACTGATATTGCTGAAGTGTTGCTGACTAGGTAGGAGTGAAGTGTTGGTCTATATCACGTTGTTGAACTCTTAAAAGTTCTAACGTCATATGGTTGACACCATATGACTGAACTTTTAAAAGATCAAATGTTTCATTGGAGATCTCCGTACACTGCAGAATGGGAAGATTTCCATTTTCTATACTGTAGTGCAATCTCAGAGTTGATATATTTAAAGAGCGGGGGTGTTGGGGTGCAGGGGAGCTTGTTCCCCTGCTTAAACTGTTCAGGTAGGTTTTTTCTTTGGTTTATTTTTTTAATTACATTTTCGAACTTTTAAAAGTTCGATCATATGGTGTCGACCATATGACGTTTGAACTTCTAAAAGTTCGAATATGTGATATAGACACGTAAAGTGCTGGTACTCATTTCAGCAGCCACTGATGACATTGCAGCTGCTGAAATAAATGCATTTAGTACATCAGCTATAGCACTGAGAATGTATAAGCTCTATCCCAAAGTACAATAATTTGGAAGAACTTTTTTTGCTGTTTAACTTATAAGATTTTTTGAACCTGAAATTTGGTGTTAGTCTGAAGACTGCCCAAGGTACTAAGTGGGTTGAAGAAAAATCCTCATTTAAAAGTGTAATAGCACACTTTAAAAATGTGTAAGATAGGGTAAAAATTACCACATCAGTAGTTAAGGAGCATATGCAATGATGTAACCGAGGATGTGTAATAAAAATGCCAGGCTTAGGGAGTTTAAAATTATGGATAGATTGTGAATATTATCTCCCTCTGCTAAAATATGTCCCTAGAAAGGTGGCAAGAATAAACCATTTGAGGTAGGAGAGTAACTAAACAAAGTGAATAACAAAATAAAACAGCTGTATGCAGAAAATTAGAACAAAGAAATCAAATAAATGTGTTAGAATCACTAAGAGAAGCTAATGTTTCTGTAATCAGCTGGGAATGGACACTAATATGAATACTATGTTATCTGAAAATCCTACTACAACTGTTCAAATAGAGAAATCATTATCTAATTCTGAGAAGCAAGAAGTAAAAAGAGTTTTTTTCACTGAAAAATAAAGAGTTTTTCTGAGCTACCTGGCAGGACATTTTAAATATAGCATCAAAGTGAATCTGTACCAAAGGAGAAGGTAAATGTAAAACTGTATATTATATCAGAGTCCCAAAAAGAAGCAATAAATAAAGAAGTAAAGAAATGCTTAAACTGTGAGTTATTGATGAGTCCCAAAGAGATCGGAACACTCCATTTGTGTTGAATTTAAAATGACTTCAAAAACTGAATGGCATATACAAATTTGACACTTATCAACCACCCAGAGTAGATAAACCCATAGCAAGGATAGGTAAAGCAAAGTTTTTAATGAGTTTAAATTTACCCAGAAAGCACTGCCAGAGTCCCCTCATCTCCAAACCCAAAGAGAAGACAGCATTCTCTGCCTGAAAAAGTTCTGAAACCTCACACCAGTTACTCAGCTGTGTACCTTGATAAAATAGTAATTTATTCAGAATAATGGGTGTCATATTTATCCAAACTGCAAGCCATGCTAAACATGTTAGAACAGGTATGAATTATAGTCAGTGTGGCCAAAAGTAAGTTTGTATGAAAGAAATTAGATACCTAAGATGTATGATTGAGAGTGGAGTAATTAGATTTCAAACAGACACATTAGAAGCTGTCAAAAACTGTTCGGCATCCACTAGCAACTGATAAGTAAACGTATTGTTAGGTGTAGCTGGCTACTACTGAAAATTCATACTCAACTTTGCTACCATAGTTTGTCTTCTGATAGTTCTTACAAAAGGTAAGCTATCTATCCAAATAACATGGACCATAACAGCAGATGAGGCTTTTAATTAACTGAAAGCTATCTTATATTCAGAGCTTGTCTTGGTTTCCCCTGACTTAACTAAACTCTTTATTGTGTAAACCAATGCATTCAAAGTAGGGTATGGAGCTGTGTTACTTCAGGAAGTAGGAAGTGAGGAGCACCCTGTCTTTTAAGTAGGGAGCTGAGTAACACTGAGACAAGATACTCTGCAATAGAACAAGGCTGTCTCTCTATTAAGTGAGTACAAACTATTTTACACTATTACTTCTTGGGATACAGCTTCACTTTTCTAACTGACCCTGCACCTCTGAAGTGGTTGTACATGCAGTAGGACACAAATACCAAATTACGGAGGTGAGCTTATCATTACAGCACATTACTTTCACCATTAGACAGGCTGTCCTCTTCCCATAACCCATCTCATTCAGTGCAGACAAGGGATCTGGGCTGAAAAGGTTATTGTAGCCCAGCAGCTCTTTCACATTTAAAAAAAAAAAAAAAAAAATATATATATATATATATATATATATGTATATATATATATATATATATATATACACACACACACACAGACACACACAGACACACACACACACATACATACATATATATATATATATATATATATATATATATATATATATAGTTATATACTTTATTTTACATTAAAAACTTGGTTTTGGCATGTATAATATGTATATTATGGCAGTGAAAATCTGTAAAAGCAAAGCCTATAAAGAAACACAATTAAAAGAAGGGCTGGAAGTCCATAATGTCATGTATGTTTACCTCTTATAGAGAGGAAGTTTAAAACTGAGAGTGGAACCTCTTGGTGGACCCTGGCCAGAAAAACTATGGAAATACTAGAAAA
The DNA here is from genome assembly GCF_019279795.1 of Protopterus annectens. Classification (NCBI taxonomy): domain Eukaryota; kingdom Metazoa; phylum Chordata; order Ceratodontiformes; family Protopteridae; genus Protopterus; species Protopterus annectens. The sequence goes on from NC_056726.1 coordinate 313,582,084, forward strand.
GTCAATTGAAGTTCCACAAATTTAGTAAAGGAGTACCAGGATCTTATTTGTAGATGTACCTGAGGTTACAAGGCAGCTTGACTTAATCTGAAACACCAAACCTGAACTACAAGGACTGCTGCATTCCACCAAGAAATGTTAAAGTAGACTTAAGCTGAAATGATAGTGACCAAAATGATGTTTAGTAAAAATATACATATGCCAAAACCCAAGAAATCTATGTAACAGCAGGCAGGTGCACAGCAAAAAATACTCCACAGTAAAAACTTTAAACTATTTATTGTTTGAATGCTTTCGCAATGTTCAACATTGTTTCATCAGACATAAAATCAAGCTACTCAACTACCATAGATATACTAATGTTTAAAAACAACTGACCAATCACAATGAATAAAACAGCCTCCAAAAACACCCCAATTAAGACATGTTCATCATTAAAGCAACAACACTCCATAATATTTGTGATTGGTCAGTTGTTTTTAAACATTAGTGTATCTATGGTAGCTGAGTAGTTTGATTTTATGTCTGATGAAGCAATATTGAATATTGCGAAAGCTCTCACATTCAATAAACAGTTTAAAGTTTTTACTGTGGAGTATTTTTTGCTGTGCACCTGCCTGCTGTTACTTCTACTGGATTTCTTGGGTTTTGGTGTATGTGGAATTTTTCCATGGACTTTATCAATGGCTTTGGGGCAGTTTTGTTTAGTAAACTTATGCTTGTTTTAACTCTAAGGTGGAATACACTTTAATTTGACATTTTCACTTTAAATAAACTATACTTAAAAAGAATATCCTGTGTGTTACATTTGCTATTTTCTGTCTGTCTGTCTCTCTTCGTGTGTGTGTGTGTTTGTTTGTCTGTGTCTGTATGTGTGCGCATGTGAACATGTTACTGAAAGTTTGAATTAAGAAATGGTTCCTACCTCCACTTGCTGTCAGCATTTATTTCATTATTCAATGGAGAACAACTATTAAAAGCATACTACTGAAAAATGTTACCTACAATAAGCAGATTCCATTATAAACTACGTCAACATTGTGAACGTTAATAAAATTCTGTGCTGCTTGCTAGTAACCAGCAACAGTTAAATAAGAACTGAAGCATGAGTGTTTAAGGTTTAAGAATGACTATTTTACTGTATGGCTTATCACAATAACATTATTGTAAACTGCACAAAAAAAAAAGTTGCGAGACTACATTAAGCCACATCAATGCATTTATTTCTGGGGTTTGTAATTTTACAGTTCATTGAGATTCTGACATTTAATGTTAGGTTTAACTAAAGCAGTCCAAAGATTCAATGCTTTCAAAAAGTGTGACCAACATTTGTTGAGTTATGGTGTGCTATGACTAGCAAAAAGGATTACTTTTAGTCATTATAATCATATAATACTTGTATAGGACTTAATGCATTATAACTGTTTCTCCTGTCTGATGAAGTATACTTAATCCAGATGCATAAACATTCTACAGAGATTCATTTATTTTTAGTTTGCAAAGTGTTTCTTAACTACTGTGTTTCATATCTGTGATGCTCAACATTTCTCTATTGATCTAAGATACATTACATCACTTTGTGATAGCAGTAAAAGGCAGTTTTTTCGGTATCTTTATTCCCCATATTCTGCTGACCATCACTTCCTCCCACCAGCTGCCCTTATGATCCATTAATTCACATGGTGACCACTGTACAGCCCATTCATTCCTTGGACAAGTAGTGATCAAATCAGGAGTGGTAACTGTGATGTCCCACCACTGGCCCAGCAATCAAGGAGCCTAAATCCTCACCACTGGCAACAGTGGAGGATGTACAGTGGGAGGATAACAGGTACACACACAGTATTTCCAGATGCAGCTCTCTGCATCAAGTGCAATTTCCCTTAAGAGCAGACAGAGACCGCAGTCAGTCTGGGGCAGTTTTTTCCCTCTTTCTCCAGATCCCCAGTAAGACTCCCCACTGGCACAGCTATAAAGTTGAGATCTCAGCTGAGTGGCCACACCAACGCCTCCAGCACCCTCTCTATCCAACCAGTGCTTTGTGTCCCTGCCCAAGTAGCTGACACACACACTTTGATGCAATGCAAATACATATGGTATTAATTACCAATGAATTAACTATTTCATACATTCTGTTGAAAAAAACATAATAATGTGTATAATTATAAAAAATTGTAAAAAAATAAGTAATTCTCCCTAATAAATACTTTATCTGTCTAACTCCAAAATGGGTTTGACAGAAATAAATTCATTTAGTCCTGGGGGTGTCATAGCATCAGTTAACAATTGCCACCAAAACTCTCTATAAGCTAAACATTTCTTGATGTTACCACCTCTGGGATTCATTGTAACATTTTCTAATATAGCAAATTTAAAATAATGTTCATCGCCCTGATTCATTATATGTTTATAAAGTGTGTTTTTAGTGTCCTTGGTTCTAATACTGTACAAATGTGAATAAATTCTTTTTTTAAATTTTCTCTCAGTCTTTCCTATATAATAGGATGGGCATGTCATACATTTAGCGAGGTAAACAAGCATACTGGTATTACAATTACCATGTTTAAAAATAATTTTAGTTTTATTGATGTTATTCAAAATACTATATTTCTCCTCATTTATCACATAGCATTGATGGCATGCCCATAATAATAGTAATTTAAGTGAGTGAAAATGTTGATTGGCAAGATATATAATGCATACAGCTTTAAGACTTTTTGGCACCAAAAATTGGTTATTTAAATGTCTTTCACTTGCTGTATTATTGTTCTGATGAAGCTCGCTATATGCGAGTGAAAGCGCTTAACTTTCTTACATTAAATCTGTTTTTATATTTCGTGGTGCTGGATTCACATAATTGCTGTTGGCAATATTGTTTCGACTGGTAGCGTGTTTGCGTTCAGGTCTCGCTGGTTAACTTTTTCATTAATCCAAATGGTAGTTTGACCAAGAGCAAGACTATTAGGAGTGGCCCACACAGTGTCACCAAATAAATATGCAAGTACTCCCAGAACTTAAATATGTCTCACAAATATCAGCCACAATGAAAGGTTTAAATATATTTAATAATAAATAATAAAAGAACATGAAAATGCTCAGTAAATAATCACAGTTACATCAGATTTCAAAATCACAGGAAATACTTAAAACAACATTGCAGGACAGTCTCAAATAAATACAGAAAACATCTAAGCTATACTTCACTATATTCCTGTCTGAATCTAAGAGAAATTACTGTACCCTAGATAACTTAGTTAGAGAGCAAGGCAAGTGTGGTGCATGGATCTTCTAGCTGGTGTTGTTGAGTCCAAGTCTGAATACAGAATACTCTGTCTCTGTCAGAGACTCCTCAAATTAATATATCAAATATTACTGCTGGGTTAGCTTGCAGGATGACATCACTTCTCATCATCTGTCTTTAGTTCCCAAGCTGAGCCCCCATTGCTAGAAACTGCCAGCCTTTAGCATCTACTTGTGAAAAATACATAGCCCTCAGGTCTTTGCAGCTGCTGGAAGGCATAAAATAATAAAACACTTACAAGACAATGCAGAAGGCTCCCCAGTTTTAGAATACTGTCTCCCTGTTGCATTGAAACCATCTTTTATGGCACAGTTATAAAATAATTTAATTTCAACTATTTTTCTGAAGTTTTGCAAGTTAACTTTCTATGTTCTGGTTTCCACTTTTAAAATATATACATTTACACAGTTAAAATAGTTTATATACATTTCTGTTCTATTCCAGTAGGGTACACTGTGGATACATCTTTAAGCTCAGTATTTTATAAATCCTTTCAACACACCCTTCTGTACCAGCCATTTGATATACAGACAACATACATTTCTAATACATTTGTAACACAAGCATATGAATCATGTTGATATTCACAAATGACATATGATTATTTACAAAATTCCAGCTGGCTGTGCTGGCAGTACCTCCTTTTGTCACAGTGACATCATATCTACCAATGGACAAGGGTTTTCTACTCAGCCTTAACATATAAAAACATGCCCAAAAGCATACCAGGAGGATGTGCAATGGGCATAACTTTTGTGAGTGATGCAAGCCAACAAATAACCCCATATCCTGGCAGGAGCACATATTGCATGTCTCTGATTTCTTCAGAGGAACTGGTACTTTTTGGGTGCCTCTGAACAAGTGCCCCCCCCCAAAAAAAAATGCAAATTAGTAACAATCTTGGCATCTTATTCATCAAACTATTGCAAAATATTTGGACTCTTAGGAACTGCTTTCTACAAAAATAACACTGCCATAGAACATATGTGCTATAGTTTTATGCTAAACACCATTCCTTCCAATGTTTATTGTTGAGAAGATGTGCACCACAACTCCAACTGTACTCAGGGTTTCCCTTTATACATAATCCATGAATATAACTGTTGCTGGATACTATAAAGCATCACTCCTTTTTCTTGGTTACAGCAACCTCAACAAAATTAAACATTCTTGAACAGAGAATAGTAAATAAACATGAATCATTTTCTGCTGAAAGTAATTTCACAACAGGGAGGACATATGTTGCATAACACCTAAATTATACCACTGTACTGGTAGGTTAGCTTTCATGAAATGGCTGAAAAAGGTTTGTGGGGTGGTCCACCTATCCTGTTAACAAATAAATAAATAATGGTTTTGGGATCAGCACTGGTTTAGACACATGAGCACAATGTGCTGTGTATCAAGGGAGTGCTGTAGTTGTTGAAAACTGAGATTTCGTGCTCTAAGCATGTGTTACAAATTAGCCTTAGTATTCAGAAAAGCTTATCACAATGCAGAAGCTTAACTCCAAAGGTTTCTGCATTGTGGTAAGACTAAGTGATTTATAGACTGCCCCAACATTATGGTTTTAGCTTGGAAGTGGCTAAATGGTAGTCTGGGGAGAGGCTAATGCAAATTAGCCATTTGTGTCCACTTGGAAATGGCAGGATCAGCAGAATAATGCAGCAGAGTGATTCAAAGAATTGCTTTGCTGAGCTAATTTTGTTGTACAGCAGAAACAAGTGTACACTGTTTGTTGACAGCATACACTTATTTGGGTCTATATTATATTGTTGACAGGTGAAAATGTCGACTCTGACTTGTTCGACACGAAAATGTCGAACTACAAGATTAGCGAACAGCCAAATCAATGATTTCTTTCCAATGGAAAGAAATCGATTGGCCGTTCTCTTACGCCTGCCCTTTCCCTGACTGTAGTGAGTCTCAGAGTTAGAATATTTAGTTGGGGGTGGGGTGGGTGGGGGGGCCCCACTTAAATATATCTGTTTTTCTGTGGCGTTGGTGTTTGGCCAACTGATTTCTTTCTATTTGAAAGAAATTGGTGATTTGGCCATTCGCTAATCTTGTAGTTCGACATTTCTGTGTCAAACAAGTCAGAGTCGACATTTTCACCTGTCGACAATATAATATAGACCCCACTTATTCATCCTTATGAGAATGGTCACAGCTCCTACCACGTGGAGCTGTGGGATACATGGGATACGTGTGTGTGTGTGTGTGTGTGTGTGTGTGTGTGTGTGTGTGTGTGTGTGTGTGTGTGTGTGTGTGTGTGTGTGTGTGTGTGTGTGTGTGTGTGTGTGTGTGTGTGTGTGTGTGAGCATGCACATTTTAGAAGGTGCCTGTGCAGCCACAATGCATGGGCTGACAGGGAGAACATTAGTGCGATCAGGTCTGACAGCATGGTGTTCAGTTAAGAGACATGGCGATTTGCCACTAATGCATGTTTCTCTGTGCAACTTTACCTTGTCCCTGAATTGGAGAGTCTCACTGTCATGCTAACTGAATGACTTGTGTTAGCTAATTAGTGCTGGTGGTGAGAATCTTTGTGAATCCCAAGGAACATTTTAATATATTTTTTGTATATTTTCTCCCATAAGTTAGAATGCTGCAGTAATGCCATGACTTGACTATTACTGTTTTATATTTCTGCTTTTTACACTTTATTCCATTTTAAAATTCTAGGTGCAGAGTGCAATAAGGAGGACCTGGTTTACTTTAATAGTAGTATACTGTGTGAACATGTCCTCTGGTCCATGCCATTATTAGAAAGTGGCCATAAGTCCAAACTGGAGTATGTTCTTTCACTTGGCAAAGTAATTCATATAACTTTGCTATACTGTTATAAAGCAAACATAATATGGTGGGAGTTATGGAAAACACAATAAATAGAATATCTTGGTAAGTTGTTAACAGGATAGTTGTAGACTACTGGACTCCTCCTTTCAGGACCTAAGATGATGTCAAGTAAAGTACAGTTTTGTACCTACCATAAATGTAGATGTTCGAGTGTTCACACTGCTGCAATCATCACACTTGGGTTATCTGCCGTCAGGCGGTCTCGCAGTCGACCCGAGCTCCAAAGTCTTGGTCTGGCATCAGTTGCTGTCGCTTCTTCCCTGACGTCAGTGTGACAAGGATATAAAAGAGGCAGCCGACGCCATTTTCTTCAGTTTCTCTTGCCCCAGATGTCAAGTGCCCCCAAATAGGAAGGCAATACATAATCATAAGTAAATTACATAAGTAGAAAACAATAGCTGTAGCTGTAAGCAAATACACCATATAGAAATACATCTTAGAGATTGTATAAACAGGGAGCTATAGATAAAACCCAGGTAAGAAGAGGGGAAGGTGGGAGGGTAACCTGGACTGCAGCAGTGTGAACACTCGAACATCTACATTTATGGTAGGTACAAAACTGTACTATGTTCATCGTGTTACACTGCTGCAGTCATCACACTTGGGTTGAATCCCAAAGCTAAGGCTGGGTGGTTGGTACTAAACAGGGTTTGGAGAAGCTAGCAGGCCCTGCAAAACTGCAGTGGCAAAGCCAGCTCTGGTTTTTGAGTATAGAGGTAAGTGGTAGTGCTTGGTGAAGGTGTGCACTGAACTCCAAGTTGCAGCTTCCAAAATATCCTTGGTTGGTACCCCTCTGAGGAAGGCTGCTGATGTTGCTGTAGCCCTGGTGGAATGAGGCCTAATGTTACCAGGTACAGGTTTCCCATGGTGTGTGTAGCAGAAATGGATACAATGTCCTATCCATTTTGAAATGGTCTGTTTTGATATAGGCTTTCCTTGAGATCCTGCAGCATAGGATACAAAGAGCTGATCAGATTTTCTGAAAACCTTTGTTTTATCCAAGTAGAAACGTAATTGCCTGTGAATGTCCAAAGAGTGTAGGAGCCTTTCCCCTTTATTCTGGGGGTTTGGATAAAAGGTGGGTAAATGAATGGTTTGGTTTAGAGCCACACAGGATACTACCTTTGGCATAAAGGAAGGGTTAGTTCGTAAAGAGACTCTGTCTTGATGAAAAATGATGAAAAGCTCCACTGCCATTAGGGCCTGTAGCTCTGAGACTCTTCGTGCTGAAGTTATTGCTAGCAGCAGGGCAGTTTTCCATGATAAAAATTGTAAATCAGCTGAAAAAGCTGGCTCGAAGGGCGGTAGTGTAAGTTTTTCCAAAACAAAATTGAGGTCCCAAGTTGGTGTTGGTGCTCTTCGGGGTGGTCTTATGTTCTTAGCCCCTCTGAGGTACTGTCTTAATAATGGATGTGAAAAAATAGGAGGATCTGTGTTGTTATGAGCTGAAATAGCTGAAGCGTGGATCTTTATAGATGAAAAGGAAAGGCCTTTGTGCAACATCTCAGTTAAATATTGCAGAATCTGAGGAATATTTGGGACAAGAGGATTTTGGCCTTTAGCCTGGTTCCAGGCGCAGAATCTTTTCCATTTGTCTGAGTAGGTTTTCCTGGTGCTGGGTCTCCTGGCCTCCTGAATGACATCCATAACAGCTGTAAAGAGAAGTGTTGACTGGTTGTTTAGATAATCTGCCATGCAGCCAGATTTAAAGTCTTGAGCTGACTGTGTAGAATCTGAATGTTTTGCTGAGTCAGCAGGTGAGGAATTTGAGGTAAAATCCATGGTGGGCCTTGAGCCATGTTCCTTAATATTGGATATCAGTGTTGGCGTGGCCAGTCTGGAGCAATGAGTATCATTTATGGGCTCTCTAATCTGGCTTTTAGCAGCACCTTTGCCAGAAGAGGCAGTGGAGGAAAGGCATACACTGTTAGTGTTTTCCAACTGAATGAGAGGGCGTCCACTTTCCAAGCTAGTGTGTGGTATGTCCTTGTGCAAAACTTTTGCAGTTGGTAGTTTTGGGGGGAGGCAAACAGATCTATATCTGGGCTCCCCCATTTTTGAGTTTTCATTGTGAATACTTGTGGGTCTAGTTTCCACTCGTGAGGATCCATGATATTTCTGCTTAGTTTGTCTGCCAATGTATTTTTCTTTCCTGGCAGGAATTGTGCTTGTAGTTGAACTTGGTAGGCCAGTGCTGTGTTCCACAAGGTCATTGCTTGCCTGCATAGGGGGTAGGAATGTGTGCCCCCTTGTTTATGTACCACATCACTGTGGTGTTGTCCGCCTTTATTAGAAGTTGTCCTGGATGTAGGAGGTCCTTGAAAGCTGTTAGGGCATTTTGTACAGCTAGCATCTCTTTTTGATTGACGTGGAGATGCATTTGATCTGCAGACCATTTGCCCTGAATACACTGTCCTGCCATGTGTGCTCCCCAGGCGTAATCTGATGCATCTGTTGTCATTGTTTGCCTGGCTGTGGGCAAGGTAAAAGGCTGACCCTTGTTGAGGTGACATGCCTGAGCCCACCAGAGAAACTCCTGTTGAAGGCAGGGAATTAGTGGTATTATTGTTTCCAAGCTGTGGCTGTGTTGAGTCCATACACTTTTCAGGTACCATTGTAATTTCCTCATATGCAGTTTGGCATATGGTATTAGTAGTATGCAAGATGCCATGAATCCCAAGGCCTGCAGAATTTTTCTTGCAGGGAGTTGGGTCTTTGTTGCCATCATTTTCAAGTATTGAGTCAGTTGTCCTTGGTTGTCTGGCGTGAGATAAGCCATCTGGGCCATTGTATTTAAGCTGGCACCCAGGAATATTATGTCTTGTGAGGGCACTAGTTTTGACTTCTTTTCATTTACTGTGTACCCTAGGCAACTTAGTAGATTTTTTACAAACGCCAGATGTTTTAAAAGAATGTCCTTGCTGTCTGCTTGAATAAGGCAGTCGTCCAGGTATGGATATATTTGGATTCCTCTTTGTCTGCAGTATGCAATTACTGGTGCCAGGCATTTTGTGAAGAACCTGGGCGCAGTAGATAAGCCAAAGGGCAGTGCAGAGAATTGGTAATGAGTTGTACCTGCTATAAATTGGAGGTATCTTCTGCAATTTTGTCTGATAGGGACATGCAGGTATGCCTCCTTGAGGTCCAACGTTACTAGCCAAGCCTTCTTGCCCAGCATGGGAAGAAGTTGCTGTAGTGTGAGCATCTTGAATTTGTGTACTTCCAGGTATGTGTTTAGAATTGAAAGGTCCAGAATGGGTCTCCAGGCTTTGTCCTTTTGGGGAACCAGAAAGAGTCTTGAGTAAAATCCTTGTCCTTGCTCCTGTGTAGGAATCTGTTGAATGGCTCTAATGTCCATGAATGCTGTAATTTGTCTTTGAGCCTCTGCCCATTGATTTGATGGCAGGTTTGGCATTCCTTTTATCCTTGGTAAAGTATGAAAGTGGAATCTGTATCCTTGAGTTACAATATTTAGGACCCATTTGTCTTTTGTGATGATATGCCAATTGTCTGCAAAAAGTGCAAGTTTTCCTCCCAAGGGAGCTGCCAAGAGTGATTTGCTTGGCAGTCTGAGGGGTAAGTCATTGTGATTGTCTTCTGATAGTTTGAGACCTGTCTTCTCCTCCTTTCTGGGTTGTGGCACCCCATTGTCGTGGCTTGTAAGAGCCTTGTGGCTGACCTCTGCCCCTTGGGCGTCTGTATTTGCCCCTCTGTGGTCTGTCAGAAGTTGGAAAGGACCAGTTTTTGGTTGGCCAATTTCTGCTGAAATGAGGGGGTTGGACCTTTAAAAAATCCTTGACCGTCTGCATAGATTTTGCCTTATCCTCCATTTTCTTTAAAACCTCTTCTGCTTTCACACCAAATAAAACATCCTGCTGTAAGGGTGCATCCAATAACTTTGCTTTAACATGATCAGGTAAAGTTTGTTCTTTTAACCAAGCATGCCTATGAATGACAGACCCTGTTATGACTGCTCTGCAAGAAGCTTCCAATGAATCAAATCCACATTGCAAAGTATGTTTTCCCATTTGTTCTGCTGCATGCATCAAATCTTGGATTTCCTTGTAATCAGGCTGCTCTGTATGTGTGCTCATTTTTTGTTTTAATTGAGACATCAAATATTGTTGATATTTCAGAATGTGAAACTGGCAATTTAAGGCCCTCATAGCTAGAGTAGCTGAGGTATATATTTTCTTTTCCCATCTGTCTAGTGCTCTAGAATCCTTTCAGACGGTACAGAATTTTTAGCAATAGAGGCCTTAACCCCTTTGGGACCCTGGGAAATGGTTTCTGGGTCAGCAACAGGGCTTTTATATAGGAATTTATGTGAGTCAGGGACTCTGTAGTATCTGTCTGGTTTGGCTGGTGCAGGAGGTAATGAATCTGGGTTAAGGCTAGATTCTGAATAAACATCATCCACAATGTCTAAGACAGGTGGAATAGCAAGGGGTCTGTGCTGGGGTAGTAAGAGGAACTCTCGGAGCCTTTTCTTAGAATCAGAGTAATCCTGGCCTTCCCAGTGGAAATGTTCCCTCATGGTATGTAAATTTCCCCAAAAGAGTAGTCTTCTGGGGGAGATGCTGAAGGAATAGACTCTTCAGCATCAGAGTCTTCATAATGGGGAAAAGAGTATTCCTGTTCCTCAGAAGAATCTGAGGTAATGGAAACCTGGTCAGAGGAAGCGTAGTCCTCCTCCTGTCTAGGCCTTTTGTCAGGTGGGGGATGAGAACCCCTGATTAGGGTAATTAAGTCTTCGGCCATCTTAAGCATCTGTTTCTTAAGCATGGGGCCTTGCACTGGAGATTGCTGTACAGGCTTCCTTACTTTTAATGGAGTTTTCTGTTTTGTAAAGGATTTAATAGTAAGTGTAGTCGGTCTGAAGACACCTTCAGCAACTGACGGCCTTTCAACTGCACCGGAATCCCCATCAGCCATGGAGTCGGAAGGGTCTAAAGATAAAGGCTCTGGAGGCCCTGCAATCTCCGCTTGGGAGTCGGATGCAGGCTGGGGTTCTAAATCAGCGGTCGTCAGGGGCTGTGTAGTCGCCTCACTGAAAACCGGAGAACCGGCGACTGGCCTAGCAGAGGCCTCGGTGTCTGGTTTGGGTCTCGGCTGCCTGTCCTTATCTTTGCACTTTTTATGCATCCCAGTAGTCGGTTGCTCCGACGGCATGGTATAATTAAATTTTCTACCAAAATAATGTCGGGCGAAATCAAACTGACATTTAATAGTTCGTTTGTTAAACCTAGCACAAAACCGACAACCTGTGACGTTGTGGTCTGGGCCTAGGCAAGGGATACAATAGGAATGAAAATCCTTATGAGGTATTTGCTTCCCACAAGAAATGCAATTATTAACTTTTTCTGACATCGGACTGAGGCAAGAAAAGGTTCCCCAACGGGGTACTTAGCTTTATTAAAGACTTCGGTCTGAAATTCGATTTGAAAATCTCAGGAGTTGGCTGACTGGCACTTGCGAACTGCTTCTGCTTCGGGCACCGCGCGGCAAGAAAGACTGAAGAAAATGGCGTTGGCTGCCTCTTTTATACCCCTGTCACACTGACATCAGGGAAGAAGCGACAGCAACCGATGCCGGACCAAGACTTTGGAACTCGGGCCGACTGCGGGACCTCCTGACGGCAGATAACCCAAGTGTGATGACTGCAGCAGTGTAACACGATGAACATCTGTTTTTATACCTTCTTAATGTCTTCTTTGTTGAATGCTGTCCTTACAAACAGTAAAATTTATTAGTATCACTTGCCTTCTTCACCTTTGAATACGTGTACCATAACAAAAAATTGATGTATGCTGGTTCTTCAGATCTTTGGGAGGAGATAGTACATCAAATGTTTATTTGAAAATGACAGTGTTTTTTCTTCCCTGAAATGTTTTTTATGACTGCTAGAAATTGTATGATTAAGTGGAACAAGAGATACCTTTAAGCAAATGCATAATCTTTTCAAACAAAAGCAGAACACTCATTTTCAGTATGAATGAATAAAAGCAGTTTATTTGACATTAATTGCAGAATTTACAGCACTACCATTTGATGATAGTTATAATAAACAAAAGAAAACAAACAGCTGATGCACTGTATTCTAAACATTACTAATGCAAGGGATGGGAGGGCATTATGAAATAGCCAATAGAAAATTGCTTACAACCAGCCACACAACTCAATCTCCAAAAGGACTTGGAATTCTGCAAAGATTTTAAAGTGCCCCCAATACATTACGAACAACAATTATGAAGTTTCATTTAATGCAGTAGTCAAAACATAACACTGATACAGTAAATGTGCTGTAACTAAAAATTTTACAGTTACATCTATTGATATGAGGTGCAAAAACATTTATGGCCTGAAAATTGAAAACCATAGTGAGATAAAATAGTTGTAGGTAACCTGAAAAAGATAATGTGAGAAAATGCAGACCTTGTACCAGTTTATAATTTTCAAATTAAGTGTACCATACTCGATGAATACTTTATCATGGTAATGATCAGGCAAGAAAATGTTCTTGTTAATTTCAGTTATATAAAAAGTTTTGGTTGAGCCACTCTAGGGTATTAAATATGAGGTGTGCATACATACTTTTAAAAATATTTCAAGAAACACAGTCCTCAAACAGCTGTAACACCATATACCATATGCATTTCCTAAAATATGCTTGTATTGTATATTTTACAGCATTATGAAAATGTATATTGTTACTAGTATAGCCATTTGAAACATAATAAAGGAGATCTGAGATAAACAAGATAGATGTGAGTAAAATACTATACTATAAAGTGTGACTACGTCTTTTGAATTCTTAGGGCAGATTACATGATTTTTTATAAATATTGGTGAAATTGGTAGACATAAAGTTCTGATATACATTTCATAACTATCTTTATATAAAATAATAGCAGCAGTCATAGTATATTAGCAAGAATTGGGGACTAACTATATTGACAAAATGATTTTCCCTAAAGTGGCATTTGTTTTCTCTTTATATTTAATGAAATAATTGTTACTTTAATTTGTTTACAGATAATTTAGATATTAATACTTATACTTCTATATTACTAATGCCTACTTTCAAACCAGACACTATTTGTATGTTTTCAAGACTTAATTTATCAAAGTATACTTCAGTGAACTGCACTTTCTGAGGACAGATATTATTATTATTCCCTGTGAGAAATGTTGACTTCAAAATATAAACTTGAAATGAAGCATGAATCAGTATAGTTTATATTTTAGCCGGATATTTTAATTTGGAAATCTGTTTTTTTTTTAATGTGAATGAATGACGAAATCTGACTTCACTTTAAACAGCAAGATGTAATGATTTTGTTTCTAAGATTTTGTTTACAAGAAAGAAAAAATTGCTATGTTTGTATGTATATGTATATGTGAGTGCAAGTGTGCTTCTGTTTTTTCGTTTTGGTTTTAGAAACATCAGCAAAAATATTCAAGCCACTTGAAAAGGAAAAGATGGATCAAACAATGTAAAGATTTGTAAGATGGTCATTAATTTAACTCCTGGAAGAACATTTTAAGTTGCTAGCTTTGCTTCTTAGTGTACACTTTATTACCAATCTTTAAATAATGTTATAAAGTGAAGTTAATACTGCCTTTAGAGAGCAACACATTTTATATTTTGAGATATATTCCTCAGGGTATTTTTCTAATTATTGTATCCATGTATCCTGCCACTAATATATTTTGACACTGTGCTACCCAGTGCATTAAGCAGTTGTTATTTATAAGATGATATTATATACAAATTCATTCCATTTTTATTTGCGGTTTCGTAGTTGTGGCAAGCATTCTTTTGGAAGTCACTTCAGTTACACATAACATACTGTTCTAAAGCTAGGACTGATACCACAGTTATATTTTATAAGATATCATACTCCACAAAGTGATTGCAAAAATGTCCTTCACTGTTAAGTAATATTATACTAGTTCAGATGTAAAATTAATTTAGATTTAATAAATTGCAAGACCTGTTAATTATCACGCGATGCAAGCATGCATTTTGCTCTCTTCTCTGAATATTGGAATGACTTCACTAACATTAAAATTGTTATTAAATCTGGTATACTGGGACATAGATGATGGCAAATGGAATTCAAATCCCAGTCTATTCTGTTTAGCAAATGGTTATACTGGGCGTTTGTTTTTTACAGTTTGATTGTTAGCTCATCAGGTAGCCCTGAAACAGCCATGTTTATTAATCAGCTTTAACTAAGTTATACCATTCAGCTGAATCAGGATAACTGATCAGAAAGAAAATTGAATTAAACTAGGAAAACATCAGGTATGCTTACACAATCAGAAAATGATGAGTAGAATAACTCTGCTGACCTTGAGCAGTCTGGTAAATTAAGGCTTGAGATTACTAATACATTCTGAGGATTACTATTAGAGTCTGAAGATTATATATAAAAAGGAACTTTCGAGCTTCACTGAACAATATTGAGAAATTTAAACAATTATCACACTTACACAGTGGAAGAAAAACTTACTCAATGATAGAGAAGCAAGCTACTGAACTGCCATATTTAAGTTTGGTCTGATTCTATACACAATACTGTACTGAGTGCAATCATACTGAGATATGCTTGTGTCTGAAGCCCATATGTGCAAAAGATCAGACTGTTGAAATACCTCCCTATGTTTCACATACATTCAGAAAATTGACATAAACTGGTAATTTAAGCAACATATTCTGATAAACTGTTTTTGTACAGTGGTATCATATAGCATTTGTATTTATGCACAATAATGGCAGCAGAGTTGTGCAACAGTTAGTATTGCTACTTTGTTCTACTCAGTATTTCGCTTCAGTTCCTTGAGTGGAAGCTTTCTGCCTGGAGTCTGCATGGTCTCCCTGTCTCCACATGAAATGTCACTGGGAACAGAATTTAAACAGATAAGTAGCCGGTGGTACAGTAAACTTTTAGAAAGTGTGAGTATGTAGTGCATGTGTGTGTATGAGTGTGTTTGTCTGATTATGTATGCACATGCCTTACAATAGAGTGATATACCAGCTAGGAAGTTTTGCTACCTTATTTCTATTCTTGTTCCAACCCTTCCCCAAATAGACTCTGGCACTTTCCATAATGTGAATCTGAAAACATTGGTACTGAGAAGTAATGAATTCTACAGCTAGAACCTTTGAATTCACTTATTTTACTTAGTATACTAATTTATTATTTGAGCATTTGCCTTTTATTAATTTTTGTTAAGAAATATTCTCATAACATTTGAATATCATATTTTAGGGAAAAATGGCTCTGCATTGTCTCACATAGTAGTATATATCTTACAAATGAAAAACATAGCCACATCCGCTAGTTTCCATTATTTCCTTGCAAATCCGTTAACAATGAGAAAATCTAAACACAAACGTTTATTTTTTGTACTACGGAAGAACACATAAAGAGTTATTTTTGGAAGATTGACAACATTTACAATCATTTACTCTCATTTTGTTTCTACTACCTGTTCCAAATGCATGTATCCATCTTCGTCTTTGGCAAATAAATAAACAGTAACTAACAGCACTTAAAAATACATTTAGAGTTAATTACTAATTTTAACGACTGGCTTCAGTATACCAAATAACATTTTTGGCTTCCCCATATTTACAAATCAAGCTGTATGTAAACATCTCCTGTTTTAATGTATTGTTCACCGCGGAATACAGCTCATAAATCTTGGTATCATTGTTGCTGTTGAACCAAAAATAGGTGTTGTCCTCAAACCCACATAATAAATATTTTATTGTTCATACCCATAAAAGCAAAATGTTCAGTCCTATTAAAAGACATGTTGGCTTCTCAGAGTTAATGTGGAATCATGCCAGTGATAGAATTTAGTGAAAAGGGCAGTTTGAAATATTACAATATTATTATTTGCAATTGGGGTGTAGTTGAAGAAGGTCTTTGGATGCGCTCACTAACACCAGTCAAAAATGAATAAATAATTGAAAAAAGGAGACATCATATAATATACTCTAAGAACTTTAAACAATGAAGACCTTTACTAATAATGTACTCCACTGTCCAGAAAGTGTATTCATATTAATTAGTTTACAGTTTCTGTGTTGTGGAGTATATTACATTTAGAGTCCAACTGCTGACAGAATATACATATGCAGATTTACTTGATTGAACATAAGTGTATTCAATAATTAGTTCAAAAACAACTGCTGGAATTAGGTTGATTTGGAAGTATACATGTTCATTTCTTTCACTGTAAATCAAATAACTGAACACTGAAAGTAGATTTGCTTTTATGGACCCCTTGCACTACCAAACAGCTTTTATTTCATATTATGTAATAGATTATGTGTATATTTTGCACTCTTTTATGTAAAGCAAAGGTACAGTGTAACACTATTTCTTTACTTAAATCAGTCAGCTTTCTCACTTTTCATAAACATTACACAAACTAGTGCAGAAAAGTAATCATGAATCCTGACAAGAATAAAATGCTGAGTACATGGTCAATGCATGGTTTACAAAAACACATACGATACATACACTACATAATGCATACAATACAAACAGATTTCAAACCATCTTCAGCACTGAAACTGTATTATACAAGCTGAGTTGTGTAATCTTGACTAAGTAACAGACATGAGTATGTTCTAACAGCTGTATAAAACATTAAAAGAAATTTGTTTTTTTAATGTAACACACAAACACACGTGCACACACACACACACACACACACACACACACACACACACACACACACACACACGTGCGCATTATACTAAATCAGAAGATTGGCACTGTCTTGTACTCTTAAGCTTCCATCTTAAGCACATTTGCAACAACAGAATGCAGATAAATGACATTCTGATATCAGACATTTACATAAAAGAGAGCAATCAATGTAAATACTTATTAAATTCAAGAGATGTTTTGATAATTACATCCTCTTTCTTAAATTTAAAAATCACATGCATGTTTTCTTTATCTGCCAAAGAAATGGGAAATTGATTTGGTCTGGCCTCCTTGAATGGACTTGATTTTACTTATGGAAATCCTGTAAAGACTTCACAGTGTTGTTTTTATGAAAAAAATGGAGATGGTGGTGCTAACACTTTAAGATGGAATGAGCCTAATTTTAAGTTCATACAGCCACCCCTGCATACTGTTTTCACAAGTGATGCAGATGTAACTGCATTTTTTTACAGCCCAATATATACAAAACTCTTCCATGACCTCTAACAAATAGCAGGCCCCCATGCATAAATAAAGTCCATTAAACCAAGGGAAATACTATTCTGAAAGAAAAAAAAAATATTACTAATAATCACAATGCATCACACTGCTATTTTTATAGCCCATGCATAAAATTATAGCACTGCTGGTAATTTGCTAATTATAATACTACGTTGCAACACAGAACAGTTAATTGTTCAGACCATTTAGCACAAAATGAAGAAATTAAAGCACTTTAAACACAGCAAAAATAACACAGATTGTTTCTTCATCAAAATGTGAAACTGTAAACTTTGGGCTCATTCTGCAACCTTCTCCATCCCCCCTCCCAAACAACAAAAATTAAGTATTTTCCTTTAAGCGCACCTCTTTACCTATTACAAAAAAAGCACAACTCAAAATGTATAAAGCTTTTTAAGTCACAGTTACCAAAAATGAAACAAGTGAATAATTTATTACATACTCTATTATAACATTACCCTAAACACTATTATCTATGAGGTATATCTGAGAAAATTCTGTAAGGAATTGTACGGTCTGCTATGCCATTTATGCTTTTGTTTTATTTAAAGCTTTGAAACCATGAAAGACTAGAAGAAGAGGAAGAAGAGGAAGAGGAAGAAGGAAGTGAAGAAATCCTTTGGTATCATCATTTTGTTCTTTGCAGGGCTACATTGCAAAGCACCACAGTACAATGGGCCCACCATATGTGTACTGGTGTCCCAGTCTGAGCTGAGGTATTTACAGGAATAAGAAGCACAGACAGGTCTAGACTGGCAAAATTGTTGCTTTGGTTCAAGCAAGGCACTCGTCCCATGGTTAAAGCACACTTTACAACAAAAGTGTGAGCTTATTTGGTTTAAAATAACACATTTTTTGGTAGTGGTTCCTGCAAGCTAATGTTTTCTGCAAAATGTTCATCATTTTATACAAACTGGAGCAGTTTTCTAACTAATAAAACATTTGTGCATGACCTGAGATACAGTTAATTGTAGAAGGTTTGTTAAATGTTTACTGAAATGCAACTTCCACTAAATCCATCTTTTGTTACATCTTAGTTTAAACACCTATTGATTATTTACTTGTTTCTGATCACTGTAATATTATCATATACCCCAACAGGAACTAATAAGAATGAAAAATTTCACATATCTGTCTGATGAATTTATGATACTCAGAAACTAAATTCAACAGCTGCAGAAATGCAGAAATAGACTACATGTTATCGAAGCTTCACGATGAAGAATGTGAAAACTGAACAATATACTTTTTAGTTTCTGCAACACTTAGAGCTGTGAATGCAACACAACCCATATTTAAAAATAAGTATATCCTTTCTGAACAAGTTAACAAATTACTAATAAATGTTATTTGTCATCTGTATCTGAAATCCAAGCCTATCAATGAGTCATTATAATAAAAGGTAGTATCTGTACAACTATTAACAAGAATGACTATGGCCTGAGCTGTGGCTGAATGTATATAACTAGTGTTTTTTTTTTCCATTAAACAAAAATGTAACAGGATGTGACTGCAAATAAATAAATAAATGTATTCTACTGAGTATCACAGTAAGCCTTTTGCACTGGAAGCAAAAATAAATGTTTACAAAGCATTGCTAACATGTGTTAGTGTTATATGTTTCATTGTATGTCATCTCTTCATACCATACATAAACATGCACACTGGTGCACACACATAAATACACACATACACACACACACACACACACACACACACACACACACACACACACACACACACACACACACACACACAGACACACACACACAGACACACACACACACACACACATACACGTGTATATTTAAATATAAAATTATAGCTATCTATTGCTATGTATCTTTATCTATATATCTCTATTAGTCTACTTGTCTATCCATCCACTATAACTAGATTAATCAATATTTAGGCAGCAACATACAAACACATGTATGGTTGTTGTGATACTCAATTTAAAATACTATAGCCCTAGTTGAAGGACATCAGTAATAACTCTCTAAAATGTTGTTGCTATTATACTGCTAATAGATTTTGCCAATTCTGCAAATAAATCAAAATATGTAAAATCATAGTGCAAATAATCTAAATTATAAGTGCTAATAAAAACTGATACTACAGTATAATCTCTGAAGTTGTTCAAACAAATGTTGATGTGTGACAAGGCTATCTGTTTAATTCAAATTATAATAAAGTATCTGCTTAAAACAGGATCTAACAAAATAATTCTCTACTTACCTTATTCAGCCCAGAGTGCACAACTGCATTCTTAACAACAACAAAAAAAAAATCATTATGATGCTTTATATGGCCTGTTAGCAGATTTTAAATAAGCAGTAGTTTATATATATTCTATTTTATTTATATATATATATATATATATATATATATATATATATATATATATATCACCAGCTGTGTGGGCATGTGTTTTGTTGACTCAAATAGATGGTCAAAAGGTGTGCAAGATTGACAATCCCTGGGTAGAAGAATATTCCTATCCCCGAGGATTGTGCAGTCTTAGAGGTAATATATATATAATTAGCAGGGGGTGTGGGGGCACAGCTCCACACATGGAGGGGGTGCATGGGGCTTGCCCCCGCAAAAACACTTACATTTGGTTTACATTACTCTGGGGTAATCCCTGGAGCATGCACAGAATGTTTTGACTTTAGGTGTTTTGATGTAATAATGTTTAGTTGTCAGTGCAGCTAGTCTTTTGACCAACTGCCCTAGATTCATATACATGTGTGTATATATGTATATGTATGGTTCCCCTTCAGGGTATTGAAATTGCAGAACATTGAACCTATGATCATCGAGGACCAGACCATTGAAGTTCTGCAATATCAAGCTCAAAAAAAAAAAAAAACTAAAACGTGCAAACTTATTTCACATTTTTCCAGGGGGAAGCCCACCCTGCACCCCCCCCCCCACACCCTCTGCTTCTAAAGTATACCAACTCCAAAATTGCACTACAGTGAAGAGAATGCATGGAATGGGACATTTGCCATTCTCTTCACTTTAGTGTGATCTCAGAGTTGGTATATTTAAGTAGCAGGGGATGTGGGGGGTGCAGGCAGGCTTGCTCCCCTGCAAAAACTTACAAGCAGAGTTTTTATCTTTTTTAATTTAGTCTACTTTCGTGTTCGATGCTGTAGAACGTCAATCATCTCATCCTCGATTATGTGTGGCTCGATGTTCTACAACTTTGAGCATTTGAAATAGACCCAAATGTGTGTGTGTGTGTGTGTGTGTGTGTGTGTGTGTGTGTGTAGAAAAAATAAATCAATCGATCTGTTAGTCATTGCTGCCATCTTTCATACTTGGTTTAGTTCTGTTTTATTTAGGCAGCTATCTCTGCTCCTGGATTTGTCCTAAACATAATAAATAAAATTTACATTGCTTTTAGTATATGTTTAAATAAAAATACAGCTGTAATAGTACAGACATACAGAATTTTATTTCAAAATTTCCAAGTAAAGTGGAAATACATTATATCCCCTCAGTGAGATGGCAGTATGTGGCTATTATGAAACTTTGAAGATTATAGTATGCACGTTATATCATTGATGTTGTAGCGTTAACTTGGAAAAATATAAATGTTAATATTCCAGTTAGCATTTCTGACACAAACACAGAAAACAGTTTTGCGGTTAACACTGTCCACCAGTGTTTCTTTGGGGTTTCTAAGCTGCAGCTTTATATAAGAGGAGAAGAACAGGACAGATGGACATACAGACAGAAAGAGAAAAGAGTTATAGAGAAGTAGAAAGTGTATAAATGAGCATAAGCATAATGCAGACCGCACAGAGAAAGAAATCTTTGGTATCTTTGGTATCATCAGCACGTTTAAAATTACAAATGGAAAAAAAAGTCAGTGAGGTAGCCTCTTTGGTTCTCACTAGAAGTAGAAAGAGTTTACACACAAAGTTCAGTCTTGGAAGCAGCCAGTTTAAGGGTTTCTCTTTTGCTCTTTGTCATTATGTTTTATTTTCCATCTTAACCTGTAGAAGCCTTGCACTCTGAACAAAGTCTTTGGTGAAGGAATAGTTTAATATCACTTTTCTGTGATTACTGAATGCAGTATCAGGTTAAATTTCATTGCTTGTCCACATTTCTTGAGTGCTATTGTAAAATGGTATATCTTTGGTGGATCATTGTTTCAAAGTAAAATATAAATGTAGTGCTTAATTTGTTATAAATAAACACATAACATACAAGGAACAACTCTGCCTTAAAAGCAGCATAAATTAATTTATAAATAAATTAAATTACATAGGCATAAATTTTGTTTTAACACATGGGGTATAAAATTAAATAATTGTAATTGTTATCCAGTATTGAACAACTCATCTTCAAGTGGAGAAAAATCATAAATAGTATATATATAACTAGTGTTTTTTTTTAATTAAACAAAAACGTAACAGAATATGACTGCCTTATTTTGAAACTTGCGCTAAAAAGTAAGAACCATTTGCAGAAGCATTGCACCAGTGATGTTCTAGCACTGTGGATTTTTATGAAAGGAATGACCAAAAATCATATTCTAATTAAATATGGTTAACTTAAATAATTAAAAAACTCTAATTTATCTTGAACAATTCTATTTTAAATAAATAAATTACTGATGTCTATACGATAAGCCCCCCTTACAAAAGCAAAACATAAAATAGAAAAAAGCAGATCTGAGTGTTAACACAATTGTAAAACAAAAAGTATAACTCACAGATAAACTTTCAATTATATTTTCACAATTTAGGGTCTGTGGCAAGCAATGAAAATATTCATGATATTTTCCAAAGTTGGCACAATTTCTTCACATCCAGATCATTACAAAATAATGTATCCCCATACATAAAATAATTTGCTAGTTTCTTGAACTGAATGGGGCCTTGGCTTGCTGATTCAGTCTTTAAGTTCTTTGGGTTTAGCCTTGGTAAAGAGAAAGATACAGTTTTAAAGCTATTCAACCATTGTAGTTAATCACATTCTTCTTTCTTTTGTGGATGATTAAAAAAATATCCAAAGTTTCTTGAAAGTTGAATTCATCTTGGATGTGCCCTTGTATTTAAGTCCAATTTGCAGTGCAGTAGATGTTGGGATGTTTAGACAAACACTATTTTTGTTGTATATGATGCAAAGTATGTACAAAGGCAGAACACAGCATTGATTTGGGATCACAGCCTGTTTTAAGTTTCTTTGGTCTGTAGCATAGCAACACCAGAATAATTAAATAAAAATAAACTGTTCAGTGTATAAAACAATATCAAAAGTTAGACTAGTACAGTATCAAAAGTCAGATTCATTGAAATTTATCAGTCCTTGTCTGCTACGAAACGTGTACATGTAACAAAAATGAAATAAAACACTTGCAGATACAAGGAAAATGATTATAAAAATAATAAATAAAACTATTAAAGCTACTCTACCTTAGAAAAAATGTGTTTCTAAGTATGACATGAGTCAATAAATACTGAAAACAACTTTTCGAGCATAAATCCCAATTGCCTTGTAAAATATATCGCTTTTTAATTTAGCTATTTTTGTTTGCACTTTGTAAGTAAAACAGTTTTAATTATTTTGAGTAAGAAACTAAAATATACATTTATGTTCAGTGCTGAAATGTTAAATCATTTTAGAATGATATTTTAATTGTAAAGTGGTCTGCTGTAAATTACTTTGGATTCCTATGTCAGAGGCTATTTAAGGTACTAAGGTGTTGCAAGTATCAGAATTAGTTTGGTAGTTGTCTGAACATTTTTTAACAAAAATGACAGCGAATATAATGGCATTTCATTGTGCATAAAACAGCTTTAGTTCATTTCCTTCCTTTCTGCTGACTTCTTCAGTGTATTGTGAAACGTTTGGAAAGTGGGTAATTTCACTGAAGTCATCTATTATCTTGACTCTATAAAGTGGCATATTTTACATGGCAATTGCTTTATGGTTAACCCTACCTGTTGTTATACAGCAGTTAAGACGATGTTTACATCCCAACATCATATGCACTGAGTAAGAGGAATTATTTGAAGGATACAGTAAATAAGTTGATACAAACTGTGAATTAAATCATCCCTTCTTTCCCCTGTCGGTGAGACAAACAGATCAGATTACCTGTAAAATGATCATTAGTGCTCGATGCACTAAGCCATGCAGCAAGAGATAATGAAAGAAAAGTTGTAAGAACTCCACATCTTTGGTATTGTAGCTGATGAGGTCTAAGTTGTCCTGTTCCTTGTTCTTTGTAAAAGAAAACTGCATAGGCACACATTAAAGACAATCTTCAACTTTAAGATACTGCGCAAGTTGGTAGATGAAGCAGCAACTGCTGAGGCATTACTTTGCACTTTTTCAACCCTTTTTTTTAATATCTGCTTCCTTCAGTGTCATAAATGTCCACTGGAACACAGTGTGTTAATTGTTTCCTGACATTCTTCTTTTTTCTTCCTAAGCGGAACAGTTTGTTTCAGAAGAATTAGGTGCAGAAAAAAAAAGTTTCTTTGGTTTCGAGTAAGTAATACATAGAAAAAAGTCTCAAGTGTTTTTAAAGAATCATTAAAGCCTTTGGCTTGCTTTTGAACACGCAAAGGGTGCTCTGGTAGGGCCCACTCACTGGCGAATGCGCACATATTTTACAAGTGATCTGCAACTCACAGGGTAATTATGTCTGGAGTGATGTAGTACTTACTACCAGCTGCAGCATTCTAAACTGCTTCTGTATTGTGATGTTTCTTACATCCTCTGACTGCTGCACTAAATCAACTGTGGCAAAAATAAAGCTATGCACTGTTTATTTTGTGAGTGGTGTCAGCTAATATAAAAGCAAAATGGTCTTAATAGTTGTTGTTAAAGCTTATGCAATGCCTATATATAAGTTATTAAACAGCTTAAAGATCAATGAGAGAGTAGTTTGTAGATCTGACATTCAATTTCATTGATGAGTGGATAGTCTGATGTATGTCTGTTTGCATTTGGAATTTGTGCTCATATACTCATCTTTAGGAAACCAAAGAAATGTAGTTATGTAATTGGTTAATGACCGTTTGTATGTAAGTATTTGATATTGTGCTTGACATTTTCAGTCTGACTCTTTTTTTCTGTTCTGCTTAGAAAATGTGCTATGTAGTGAATGGATAAAAATCTCTGTAAGCTAAACAATAAAACGTGTATTTGCTTCACCACTATATTTTGCATTGCTTAGTTTTGTGCTCTATATGAATTGCTAACTTGTTTTCAAATATAGCTCTATGCTAGAAATGAACTACACCCATCACTTTTTCCCCAATGAATATTATTAAGCATAATCAACAAAAAAAGAATGTAACTGGCACATTTATTCCTTCCATTGCACTGGGTATGTGTATATGTTTTCTTGAGTCAGCACTGAACTGTTGAAAGGCAAGCATTTATATTATGCTCCCAAACACATTTATATTCTTAACTCCACTGTAAACAGGTTCTTAGTGCCATTGCAATAAAAGAATAATAAGGCTGTACCCTCTCATTTTTCTTGTGTGAGTTAAAGCTGGTTTCACATTGCTCATTAGAAACGGTTTCCCTTAAAGGTAGATTCTTAACAGCAAACAGCTTGTATAAAACCACAATGAGTTTCAGCTACATCAAAATACAAGTTTTGCACTTCTTGTGACCACAACTGTGCTTTCTGATCACCAGTGAGGGGCCCCAATCTAACTGTTTATAATTAACGGTGGATTTGTGCCCAGATCCTATGCACTGTCTTCAGTCATGCTTTGGTGCAAGTGCTGGAGGTTGAGGAAGAGGGTGCTGTACTCAAATCGTCCTGCCATTTCTCTAAACTTCTCCTTCTGGCATTCATGAAGAAGTTACTGACAGTGCTCAGTTCCAGGCCCAACTGTTGGGAGATTGTTATCTGCATCTCCTTAGATGGTCGTTTGTTCTCCTTGAAAATTGCAAAAAGTGTTCTGCGCTGAAGGTCTGTGAAGACCAGTCGAGATTTCTTTTGTGTATTGTTCTGTTCTTTGTTTGGTTCTTGTTCTTTGCGTTTGCATGCTTAAAAAAACAGAGATTGAGAAAAGTTAGCATTAAGGAAAAAATTAATAAGATATAGTATGTTATATGACAAAACAATAACTGAAGTGAATGCTAGGTATTACAATACTGATTTTATTAAACTCCTACCAGGATGGATTTCAGTGCTAGGAAGAAGCTAAGCATTTAGCCTTGGTTCTAGCACCTACTGCAGTAATCAAAATAAACAAATGATGGCCCAGAACATTACTAATCAGAGACTGCAAACTGTGTCTCTTATTGATGGTCTGGTGAAAGGTGAAAACACCTGATCCACACTACATCTCTTGCATTACTGTGACATCTTAACATTCAATTTTTAGGTGCCTACAGTTGAAAAAGTTAAATCTCTATGGAGAGGATACTGTCTTTACTGAGAGGGATCATTGCAAAACTCATGGTCTGGAGTACTTGTGGCATAAATGCGTTGTTTTGTTCAGCTAAGTAGGACACTACAGCAGCAGAACAAAACGGAACCAGCCTGTCAATGTGCATTAACTTATCTGTTAAATTAATAAGTGACTGAAGAACGACAGACAGAAAGTAAACACACTTTGGTTAACTATATGCTTTGAGACTAACGATGGCATTCTACCAAGCACTGCAGAAGACCACTCATGTGATCCTACAAGCCACACCCTGCATTTGTATATGTCATTTGATTTCTACTGTTACAACAGGCTTCAAATTCATATTCAAAAGACATAAGAACATGCATGTGACCTTATATACAACAAATATCACTCCTGTATGCTGTGGTTTCCTTAGTTACAGCTGAAAACTGAGGCTGTATTCAAGAGGTTTCTGGAAACCATGGAAACCTATTGTTATAGGACTGTATGTACTGTACAAAGCATTTTATTATATTTAACTATATATCAATTTATCATATGTCTGGCAGTTGGAGCAGAGGGTTATATATGGCAGTTGGCACATATAGTTAAGACTATGAGCTTTGACTCTTGTAGTACAGACATGATTTTCACTCTTGTGACCAAACCCTACTAGGCATGAATAAATCACATTGTAATCTACTCTACACCCACATAGGTTCATAGGTAGTTACTGGACTGGGAGTCCAGAAGATCATTCATAAACCTAGCTCAAATTCCCAGTTTTCCCAAGCACTATCTGGTTAAGTGATTTGCTCAAGGTCACTCAGTAGGCAAATGAGGACTGAGGGAATTAAACCTTGTACCACAGGAACTACAGCTTTTACAGTGAGCACCAAATGCCAGATAACAGTAGTAGACTGTAGTAAAATTCACAAACAGCTATAGACTTAACAATCTCTCCCTCTCTCTCTCTCTTTCTATGTAAAGGGGAAAACATATGTTAATATTTTGAACAGAGATTCAACAGTCAGTATGGTAAGTTACTTCATCAAATGCGTTTATAAGCCCAAGGGTAGAAGATCCTTCTTAATAAGCCTGCCTGTCAGCTGTTTTTTCTGTAGCAGATTGTAAGATACTGTGAATTTTCTGGGTCCGAATAAGTCATTTCACTCCATCAATTTCCAAGTGAAGCCTTTGTTTAGTGAAACAGTTTGTAGACTTAATTGCCTCAATCAAATAATAATTGTCTGTGACACAGAATATCTGAAGGGTGACACACACTGGCTCACCAGCTGTAAGTTCAGAGCAGAGTGCAGTTATAAAGTGTACGTTGTCAAGGCTATCTGATAAGGCAAGAGTTTTGCCAGTGAGATGACTATGTACCAGTCTTCTAATTATCTTTAACTGTCAGCAAAAGGCTGAGTATTTTCTTTGCTCTTCCATCAAAACAGTCAAAAGTCCCTATTGAGTGCCACCAGCAAACAGGTTTCCATGTAAATTATCACAGAAGACAGCTGCTTTCATAAATTCACCCTTCCCTAGGAACTGAAATTTTCAACCTACTTTTGCAGATTTATTTCAGAAATTGTCTGTAGAGTGACATGTTCTATGCCGGATGTCAAACAGGAAGCAAGAAAATGACATTTAGTCTACTTTCCCCTGGCAACCAAGAGAAATTTTAATTTAAGTATAGTAGCGTAAGTTTAAGTAGTGGTAAAGGGAACATTCCTCTGTATTGCCCTAGGTGGTTCCATGATAACAGAATGAAGATTTTTTTATGCAGTTCATTTGGTGTCCCAACACCATTTCAACATCAGTAACAAGGTCCAGTCTCACATAACAATAGTGGCCATGTCCTTTATGGTTAACCTGAAAGGTATGCTTCACTTAGGGAAAAAAATAAAGTGACAAAACTTTGCAAGCCATGCAATACAAAGTCATTTACATGGCAGGCAAGTACTTCCCTAACATTATTGTCCCCCTCGAGTAGTCAACCCATGAGATTCTCCTCCCTGATTCAATAATGATAATAAATTCCACTTTGTTGAACCAGATGAGTGATGTATTTGCCAGACCATAAACACATTTCCCGAGTTTGCATTATCATCCCACGCATCTTGCCTTAGACAGGAGGATTGACATACATGTCACAACAGAGTTCCACACCTTGCAAAAGTGAAGACCTAATCTCTAGGGAATGATGTTTTCATTGTTTTTGACAAAATATGGTCAAAAGGAAATAAAGCAACTGTGATAACTGTGATAACTGTGATACACATGCTGGTGAATGCTTTGGAAAGTCTTTTCTGCAAAATTATTCAAACCTTTGGGTCACAACATATGATATGGGTGTTATTGTGACATGTCACCAGTCCTTTTTGTTCTTGCAGTTAATAGCTGGATGTAAAAATCTCAAGTTATATCAGTTCTTGTTTCTTCCATAGTTCATAGGTTTATAGTTAAGTACTAAGCTAACTGCCCTTGCGAGCCATTTTAAGCCTAGCCAATTATCCCTTGTGAGACTCAAACCTTGTGTTAGTAAGGCAAACACCTTAACCATTAGGCCACCCTCCCAAGCCCATATATTTACCTGCCTACCCTAAGATTTCAGCTGTATGTTGTTCTTATTTTTCTCTTTCTGCAAGTTGTATAGCTTCACTTTTTTGAAAATGAGGTTACTACCTCATTCCAGCACATGTGGAGTGCCATTCCTTACTTAGTTTGGAATTCTCCACCTCATCCCTATTTCCATTTATGAGTTTCTTGGTTTCATTTTTGGTAAGGCTCTCACCCCATCATTGCCATTTTTATTGACATACTAGTCTTCCACTTTCATCATTCCCACACCAGACAGACTGATTGTTGACAATGCAGTGCAGCACAAGGGAGGTGTTGCACTCCTGAGTGAGTCATGCTTTGGATGAAATGTTAAACTGAGATCCTGTCTGCTTGAGGTATATAAAATATCCCATGGCACCTATCAGAAAGCTTAGGGTTCCTTCATTTTTATACACAAATAACTCATATTTACAAAATATTACATTTTACAAATATTTACATATGTACAAATATATAAATATACAAATCTGCTTACACATTCATAATTTCCTTTACAATCATGCTAAATGTCCATCCCTATTAGTCTCCACCCCTTTTTTCATAGCCACCATCTTATTTTACATAATAATGTTGCTAAAATCCATTTACCATTAAACATAATTTCATTTATTCTTTCATTCCATATAATCCATATAACACAAAATAATTTTTATCTATTCTTTTAACATATTTTTACTTCTGTTCTTATAATATACATATTTAATCATATCCATGTTTATTTTTTCCACTTCTTTTATATCTTCAAAAAAATCTTCTTTTCATAGTTTTCCCCATAACTTTTACTCTTTTGCATTTAAAACACGTTCCATAGTTTCTTCTTTACAATGTAAACACATCCTATCACTTTTCTTTTTATACTAAATATTTCCTTTTACTGGCAATTTATCTATTGCCAGGCTTCACAAAAAATCTTCATAGTCTACTTTCTAATTACACCATGTGCTTCTTATTTTTACAGCTTTAATTTTTTTCTTCTGTTAGATTTTTCCATGGTTTTACACAGTATGCCATACTTTTTACCTTCTTCATCAATTTTTACTTTCCACAAAAAAAAATTATTGGTAACATTTTATTTCTTCATTTATACACTCCTTTTCTCTTTTACTCATTTTTACTATACCCCAAAACGTATAATATTTATATTTATAGACATTTACTACTAATCTGTCATCTTTTTCATTTATCTACTTTAACATTTTTTTTACAAATTTAATGACGAAGAATATACCAATGGGTTAATTAACCCCAAACATCCTTCTTCATTTACATACAAAACTCCTCTCTTTACTGGGTTTAATCTAGAACTCCATATAAATGAAAAAATATCTGCAATAATGTTTTTTCAGATACTGTTGGAAACCTAAATACACTTGCTAATTAGGCTATTTTTCCCATCAGTACTGAATTTATCAAATAAGCCTTTTTTCTGAATGATAATTTATATGTTCTCCAGAAAAGACATGTTTGCTTTATTTCTTCTATTGTTTTTTTTTCCATTTGAATTCTACTTACATATTTATTCTGACATTTTACACCTAACACAGAAATTTCATTTATTATAAAATATGTAACCCCAATCATTACTATATCACATACGCATTTACTTTTCTCTTTACTTAAAGCCATCCCTATCATTTCTAGACAGTCATTTGTGCAATTTTGTTTTCTGCAATTATTTTAATGTCATCTGCATATATTAAAAGAACTGGAATTCTTAGCCCTTCAGGTGTTCTATACCCCGCCTCTTTCATTTTGTGATTTATTTCACTTGCTATCACATTCATAACTAATGCAAAGAGTATACAACTTATTGGACATCCCTGTCTTATACCACTCTTCGTATGTACTTCTTGGTTTAACCAGCCATTTACAAGTATTTTTACTTTATTATTACTGTATTATTGCTGTATGCTGACATACATAATTTCTTAATGTTCTCACTTATATTACATTCTTTCATTATCATCCATAAGATATCATGCACAGTTGTGTCAAACACCTTATTAAGGTCTCCTATCATGATTTCTGCTTCTTCTTTTCTGTTCATAATATCATCCATAATTTCTCTGACTATCAATAATTCTTTTCAACCATTCCCCTTTATACTATATATGCTATCTTCCATAATATTTTCCATTTTAGTTTCAAATCTCTTTTGTATTATTTTCATAAAGATTTTACAATCATTATTATTCAATACTATTGTAAATATGAGTTTTGTTTAATTCTCTTTTATCTTCCTTCTTCCATAAGAATGTAAGCTACATTTAACCATTCATTCAAAATCTTTATTTATTTATTTATTTTTGCCAATCCTTTATTTTTTTATACATTTCATACCTTATTCCAGCTGGACCAGCAGCTGAATCTATATTTACTTGTCCTATTATTTTATCTAGCTCATTTAAAGAAATCTAATTTTCCAACTCTTTATTCTCTCTTTCTGTTAACATTTTTACTTTACATGTTTTTTCACTACCTTCTTTTTTCTTTAAACATTTCTTGTATATATTGTACTACACTATTCATAATATTTTCTTGAGTTCTTTCTATTTCTCCTTTTACATTTTTATTTGTCTCATTACACTACCATCTTCCTTTACTAATCTGCTTAAATAACTTGATAATTCTTATTTTTTCCTTGTAAAAAATATCTTTGCTTATATAACAATTCTTGCATTTTTTTCTTGACTTCTTTCATATAATTCATTTTCGTTGCCAAAGTGCTTTCTGTCACTATGTTCTAAATCTTCCAAAGCATCATTATATGTTCATAGGTTCATAGGTAGGTACTAGGCTATTGGCCCTAGGACCTATATAAGCCTAGCCAAAAAGGTATTCTGACTTTTGCCACCCAAGAAAATTATTTTCCTGTGCCCCTGTTGAGCAGAGCCACAGAGGTGATCCCCAGGGTGAATTTCCTATTTTCCATCCAATCATCAATATTTTTCTTGAAGAGTGCTAATGAGGAGCTTTGTTTGATATAGATAGGTAGTTTGTTCCAGAGTATGGGAAGTCTTTGGGACAGGAATCTATCCCTCCAGCATGTTCTGTTTATTGTGGTTGTTTTACTTTCTCTACCTTTCTTCCATCACATTGCAACTGTAAATAACATTTTTATTTTTTTCCTTAAATATCATCCACCATTCAGACCATTTTTTATAAAATGTGCTTATAGTAATGTAATTGTTCCATAACTGTATTATTAATCTCTTCTTCACTCCATGCTTTCTCATTTATCTTTTTTATTCTTTTACCTATTTTAATATATTCCTTGTTTCTTTTATCTCTAGCCATATCACAAGATGATCAGAAAATCCTGTTTCAACTACCTTCCCTTCTCCTATAACAAAACCTTCACATACTATAAAATAATCAATTTCAGTTATATAAATATCCTGTTTGTAAGCCCATGAATTTTTGTCCCAAAGTTTTAACCTACCACATCTTATAACTTCTAACATTTTCTTATATAATTTCCTTTCTTTTTATGTTTGCCTCTTAAATCACAGTTAAAGTCTCCTGTTATTATAATTTTTATTTATTTATTTTGTTTTTTTACCGGGTAATGTCCAACTGGGCATGAGGCCCATTTTCAGGGGAGGCCCAGGGAGAAAAGCTCCATACATAGAAATAGACAGTATTAAACAATCAAATTGAACACATATTAATCAATAATGTACAAAGCAAGTAAATAAAGAAATTAGTTACATAACAATAATTAGCAAATAATTAAATAAATTAACAATTTAAACAAAAAATGGCACAGTTAGTGATAAAAACTGGCTGCATGAGTCAAGAGTGAGAACGGTGTGATACAGTAATTGCAAGATAGAAAAATGCAGTCTGCATAACAGTTAAAGACAAAGCGGTATATGTGTATACATTGCTAACTGAAACTGTGTAGAATCAAGATGGCCTTCAGCAGTTAATATTTGTAGCTGTGAGAATGAGCTAGTTTAGGATAATTTTATTTTATTTATTTTATTTTATTTTACATTTCTTTACCGGGAAAGTCCAACTGAAGCAAGGTCCATTTACAGTGGAGGCCCTTGGAGAAAAGCTCCACATCAAACAATATGTACAGTGGTAAATATACAATCCAAAAGATATATCATACAATGGTTTGTTCCAAGCAAGCTTAATTTACACATAGTAGACCCTGGATGGCAGTATTTGGGAGAAAAAAACTCCACATTAACTGATGCAATCAAAAGAGACATCACACAAGACATAATAATTTACACATAGTAGGCCCTGTGAGGGAGTATTTGAGTACTGTATAATAGAGAAAGTAAGCAGTGAAGAGAGGAAGGTAGCAGGAATTGGAGGAGAGCAGGAAAGAATTTATGTGATGCAAGGACAGAGCCAGGACTACAAGAGGTGTGACTTAAGTGACTTTTTGAACAGTGAGATAGATGGTGCTGAAGAGATATTTTGGGGGAGGTTATTCCATTTCCTAGTGAAGGTATGAGAGAAAAGAGCTTTCCCTGCACTATTGTTGGCTTTGGATATACACAGCAGGGTTTTCATGGATGAGCATAGAGGAAGGTTTGCTGAATATTGGTTTAGTAGTTGATTTAGGGCTGGAGTTTTGTGGGGATTCTTTAGTATGTTGAAGGTGAGCACTAGTTGGTGGTAACTAATTAATTGAGGGAGTTCTAACCACTGTAGCTCCTTTAGGGCAAGACAGTGATGGCTTCTAAAAGTGGAGTTATTGGTGAATTTTGCAATTTTATTGTAACGTGATTCTAGTTTGTCTAGGTCTGTTTTCTTGATGTGGGTTAGGATTGGTGATGCATACATTAGGGTAGACAAGAAGGTGGATTTGGGCTAGGGTGATTCATGCTTGGTCTGATAGGAACTGTTTGTGTTTGTAAAAAGTTCCTAATTTTTTATGTACCTTTTTAATGGTTTGAGAGATTCCAGACTATCGTTCCTCCCCATAGTCTCTCTGTTTGATATCTTTCTTCATCTGTTAAAAATATTGTGTCTTCTAATATAATTACATTTACATCACATGTACTACACTACTACAAAATTCCTATTCTTCTTACTATATTCTTAACAGTATTCACATTTACAGAAGGCACTCTAAAATTTTCATTTCCCCTTTCCTTTAGATTCATGGTTTCCTAAGTTCATAGCTAATTACTAGGCTAGCTTTCTTAATAGGCCATTCTAAGCCCAGCCAATTTCCTTCCCAAAGGTAAGAATCAAACACCTTAACCATTATATGAAGCCACGTTCTTTAGCTGTATATATTCTTTTTCATCCATTTCCTTTCTTTTTTCCTTTGTACTTATCCCTTTAATTTTTCTTTTTCTGTCTACCTCCTGGTTCATGTCTTCTTCACCACTTATTTCAGAACCTTCTTCTATCGCAGATTTATTTTTTTCTCATCTAAATTTTCTTCTATTTCTACAGCTTCTAAAATTTTAGTCTTCGTTCATTTTCTTCTCTTTATTTTTTCTTTACTGTTATTTTCATTTTTACAATCCATCCACAAATGTTCAATTTTGTTAAACTTATAATGTTTCAATTTACATTTTTTGTATCATGTCACATTTCCCCACAAATAAAACATTTTTATTTTGTCACAGTTACTTACCAATTGTCTTTTTTTTTTTTTTTTGTGGGAAAGAAATTGCTTGGGTTGTCACCAGTATTTTACTTCACCCTTATTTCCCTCCATATTTATCATGCTTGGTACATGTATACATTTTCTCTTTTTAGTTTTAACACAGTATTACAATCCCAAACACCGGTCCAAAAAACACTTTTGTCATAACCTTTTGCAATGTTCAGTACTTCTTTACATAAAACTTTCAAATGTCCTTTCAAAGACTTTCTTTCTACCTCTGTTTGAAATTGTAAATTTATCTTCTTTTTGTTTCCCTCTTAAATGCTTTTGTCACATAAAGAGTCCATGAGTCTTTCTTTTTCCCATATTCTCCAAGAAAATTTTCCACAGAAAAAAACATTGTCAAATATAATGTCACAAAATGTCTCCTTGTTAGTAAGAATAAATGCTTTTACCTCATGTGCTTTCGCACCCAAAGGAGCTATTAAACTGTCCTACACTTCATACCTGCCCATTTCTTGGTCTTCTTTACTTTGAATCTGTACCACATAGTTCAATTTTTATTTTCTACTGCCTTCTTTTCTGCTACTTCTTTTAATATCATTGCGTATCTCTGCATATGTTTCCTTTTCCATCTCACCAATATTCTTCAGGATTATCTGCATCCTCCTTTTGTATTTTCTCCATAATGTCCCCCCAGGAAACATCTACATTTTCTGGCTCTCTCTGTACCATTTTTTTTATGTAAATTATCCCACAACCCACCTGATTGGAGGGTTGTAATTATACATCCATCATTTGCTGGCTCATCTCCATCAAATAAGTTTCTTTGAAACATTTCCTCAGAATCTGCACACATTCTCTGGTCTCAATATTTTCTTTCTCCTTCATTTCTTCCACTACTACAATATCTCCTTTTCTCTCCATCTGCCTCCCTATTTCTCTGGGGCACCTCTATGCCTGGACTGGAAACAGGAAGTGCTACTCCAAAATGTGTCCCACTCACAACAATGATGAGAAGGGGAAGTTCCCTGATGCCTTGGCCAAATTTCTCCTAGTAATAAAAATAGCACTTCAGGTCTCCCCTGAAAAGAGACTACTAGCCCAGTAACCTGGTTAACAAACAATAAATAAATAAAATAAAATCTTGACTTTACAAAGCCTGGTATGATGCACCCTTATACAAATACCACAACATCTCACAAATACCAAAACATCAGGTACTTTCCACTTTGCACAATCATTCCTTTTGTATTATACATCACCTCCAATACCAAACCTTTCATTTGTGAAATGAAGTTGCTTCTATACTGTCCTCCAATTCTGTTATAACATTAAGCCCCAGTAAATTCTCTCCTCGACACGTAATTGTGAACAATATTCTTCCAATGCCATATTCCTTGTGGCCCCTTCTAGAGCTAGCAAATCATTAATAAGACAGAAGGGAGGTTTGAGCTTTGACTAAATACAAGCTGATATGGACTGCAGCCACAGACATTCTGCAAACTATTTTTTTTTGCCATCAGACCCCAATGTAATGCTGTTTTCCAATCAAATGCACTACAAGCTTTGACATTTAATGCTATTTCAGTTAGTGTCTGATTGTTTATTTGTAGGAGTCCATTATGTTGCCATGGTCATTGTTTCAAAATATAAGTTCTCTGCCTTTTTTTAATCACACCAGGATATAATTATCTATCACTGCCACTGAACAACTTCTGTGACAGACCTAGCTCGTTTGTACAGCTATTAATACATTTTTATAATGATAAATCTTTCTTTACAATTACCAGTGATCTCTTTGTGCTCATAATACTGCCATCACTGAAACTTGAAAACTGACTGATGACATAAAGGTACCAGGTGCCATGTTCAAGTTCAAGTAAGTCAACAACAACTGTTTCACTGAATTCATGGGCCAGAGGCATGCCAACTACAGGCACAGGCTTAGGCATGCTATACTTCAGGCAGACCTTAAAACTGTCACATTCTTTTTTCAAGGCAGAAATACATAGGGTCCTTGTTCCTGAACTACACCAGTTTCTGCAGTCTATTCACAAAAGCATGTCCAAGAGGTAGATACAGTTTCTTTAAAACTTTCTGCTAATCCTCCCTGGTCATATTGTCTGAAACTGTGAGGACCTCATTCTCTGGGTGACTTTTCTTATGGACTTTTCCTACAATGTTGGTACAGTAATGCCCAGACACTAGTGAGTTCAATGGTCATTGATTGTTTAGATGGCACTACTTTGTCATTTTTCATGTCCAGGACTGCTCTGCCCAGTTTTAGGATGTCATATTCAGTAACAAAAATATATTAAATAGAACTACTTCTGTTTGAGTATCACATTTAACTTGTCCATATTTATTTATTTATTCATTTTGTGGTATTTTCAGCCTCCTGGTAGAACCTACTACTTTTCCATCTCCAGACTTGAAAGTTCTGCTACTAGATACATTGGTTTTCAGTACCTTTCCATATACCCATCAAATCATTATTTCAATGTAAATGGGTGGTGTGAATGTAATATCAATCACAGCTGATCCAAAAGACTGTACTACAAAAGTCTCTGCATCCAAAATGATCTCCTTAACAGATGAAGCTATGTTGCATTCTTTTACATCTTCAGATATGTTGCTTTCCAAAATTATTTTAACTTACTTGCCTTTGTCACCTCTGTTTGGGCAGTCTTTGTCCAATTGAAAGGTGCTCTGACATACAGCCAAACTTGATCTCTTGCCATACTTACCTAGTGGAGTCCAAATCACAACTTATTTTTTTCAGTTTCCACGGGGCCTTCTTCTTTCGGTTTCTCCCGTTAGGGGTTGCCACAGCGGATCAACTGTTTCCATTTCTTCCTGTCCTCTGAATCTTGCTCTGTCACACCAACCACCTGCATGTCCTCTCTCACCACATCCATAAACCTTATCTTAGGCCTTCCTCTTTTCCTGTTACCTGGCAGCTTCATCCTTAGCATCTTTTCCCCAATATACTCTGCATCCCTCCTCAGCACATGTCCAAACCAACATAATCTTGCCTCTCTGGCTTTGTCTCCAAACCTTCCAACCTGGGCTGACCCTCTAATATACTTATTCCTAATCCTGTCCATCCTCATCACACCCAGTGCAAATCTTAACATCTTCAGCTCTGCCACGTCAAGCTCTGACTCCTGCGTTTTTGTCAATGCCACTGTCTCCAACCCATATAACATAGCTGGTCTCACTACCCTCTTGTAGACCTTCCCTTTCACTCTTACTGGTACTCGTCTGTCACAAATCACTCCTGACACTCTTCTCCACCCACTCCATCCTGCCTGTACTCTCTTCTTCACCTCTCTTCCACACTCACCATTACTCTGAACTGTTGATCCCAAGTATTTAAACTCATCCACCTTTGCCACCTCTACTCCCTGCATCCTCACCATTCCTCTATCCTCCTTCTCATTCACACACACATATTCTGTCTTAGTCCTACTGACCTTCATTCCTCTTCTCTCTGGAGCATATCTCCACCTCTCCAGGGTCTCCTCCACCTGTTCCCTACTCTCACTACAGATCACAATGTCATCTGCAAACATCATAGTCCATGGGGACTCCTGTCTGATCTCGTCTGTCAACTTGTCCATCACCATTGCAAATAAGAAAGGGCTCAAGGCTGATCCTTGATGTAATCCCACCTCCACCTTAAATGCATCTGTCACTCCCACTGCAGACCTCACCACTGTCACTCTACCCTCGTACATATTCTGTACCACTCTTACATACTTCTCTGACACTCCCGACTTCCTCACACAACAACCTTAGTTTCCACGGGGCCTATTTTCATTAAATACAGCTGGGATTCTACAGATGGAAACCATCCCTTACTAACAATGAATAGATAGAGCAAACTATTGGAATTTTCAAGATATGTGCACATTTTTCCTCTGGACATCCAGGTTGCATATACTACTGAGAAACACACACACAGTTCCAGTTGTAAACTATAGCAAAAACTACTTTGTCATTGCCGGTAATCAAACCAAAAACTGTTGCAAATTGTAATAAAGGAAGTAGAAAATATGCTGTCTCTTAGAAAAGAAATGCTGCAGTAAAAGTCACAAATTAAAGAAGCAATTACAGACTTAGCAGATAATGTGGTGAGTGTAAGCAGACTGTAGGAAGTGAAAGTAGTGGTTTTACTCCACTAAAGAATGAATCCTTTGCTCATTAGGTCAACACTCTAAAAGTATCTGCATTTGTTCTGAATTATGGCTGCTGATTTGGAACAGATACTAAGAAATGCATGATCTGTATGCTGAAAATAGTAAAAGTTCCAACAGTTACTACACAATTCAATGACAAAAATTGCAAAATGTAATATCTCAGCTCTGTGGCATAGAGGGAAACAGGCCTGAGTATGACCCAGATGTCTTGAGTTAAAGGCCCAGGAGTTAGAAGAGCCAGTGTGGAGGGATGGCAATGAGCAGGAGGATCTGCTTGCCCATGCTGAGTGGAGGAAGTGATAGTTCCCAATCTGGCTATATTCCAAGGCAAGTGAAGGCTTGTACAGAAGCTGCTGATCAAGGGGAGGCAAGCTTGGAATCACAAGACAGTGATGGTAGCTCTCAGAAGGCAGTGTGTGGAGCAGTCATACATCAGTGGGAGGACAGTGGATTTCCTGTAGTGATGAGGAGCCTAGGTTACCACTGGGGAGAAGTTAGGCAAAGAGAAAAGTGCCACCACAGCTTGTGCTAGAATGATGCAGGCCACTGATTGGAGGAAATGCCTGCCAGTTTGGGACTGCAGGATAGGCTTCTCTTGATGGTCTTAGTGTGTGGGGGGGGGGGGGACCAACACATACAGCTGATGAGATGGATCGTCCTTGGTCATGGCCATGCTAGAATGATTAGATGACTGTACAGCCTTGATGAGGGAGGTAAACTGGACATGTCCAGCCATGATGAAGTGAGCCTGCCTCTGTGGCAGTGCTGGAGAATGCAAAGGGTAAATGGATGCAGAAACTATTCTCTTGGCTGCCTGGATGTCCTTTTGGGTAGCTTTTGCTCTGGGCCTTGGTAAAATTTCTGCATAAGGGAAAGAATAGACATGAGTGACTGGGGGAAGCTTTATGGTAGGCAGGTATGAGGCAGAAAGCATTTTACCAAAGCTTCCACAAAATTTTAACTGCAACGCATCTATAAGACCATCTTAGCTTACCATGTACAAAATTCCTTGCTGTAAAATAGGCTGCTTTTCATTTCATATTGTTTTTTTTTTTTGTATATCTGAAACTACACCTAATTTATACTGTAACTCTTTACCTTCTTAGATGTAATAGAAGGCTAACAGTATCCATGTATTTGGCAAGACATAAAACTATTGCAGCAGATTATTCTTCTGGACATTCTTTTAAAAGATAGTTTTCTTCTGGTCCATATTTTTCAGTATATGAATTTATATCTTCACACTACAGTACCCACGCAATGGTTCAGTTAAAAACATTGTTTCACAAAGGTTCTAGAGAGAGAGAGAGAGTGAGGCAAAGGGGGTGGCAGCCCAAGCACAAGCTGTTAGAGGGCCTGATGGCACTGTGGTAGAGGTCCTGATTGATCTTCATAAGCAGTATAGACTATCATTTAGCAGCTAAAACCAGGAATCATGGCTGCTTAAATTACAGTCAGCCAGAGTACTTGTGTGTTAGAAACTTGAGAAGAATCAGTGCAGTTCTTTGTTACAATTTAGCAAATGTGTTTGACACAGTCTAACAAAGAGCTTTTATGTTGATACAACATCACTCTTCGCCCAGCCTGAAATAATTTTTTTTCCAGAGTTATTAAACTATAGCAAGGAGGTATAAAAGTTGCTAACTGAATTGTTCTGATGAATTAATTGGGAGTTGCAGTTATTTCTTGGGGGACAGCTCACAACTAATTAACACTATCCATTCCCCAGGACTGCTGCATTAGCGTGGTGCTTCACCAGCAAGACCACTCTCTCTGCCAAGGCCCCCATGAGGGAAAAACCATAGTGGTAGAGCTACCTCTGAATTGGTAAGGCTTGCTGTAGTGTGGAAACATTCCAAGATAAGGTAGTAAGCCTTTCTGACTACTAGGGTGCTTGTTTAGTATGCATTGGAGTTGATCCCAGTAATGTTTGAAAGCACTGTACTCCCAGAATGCATGAATCCATTCCCCCTCTCTCCCTTGTCACATCTCCACAACACTCACATGGTTTTCCTGGGTGTATTTTATATAGTTTAGATAGGGTATAGAGATAACTGTGCAGACATTTCAAGGAAAATATTCTGAATTTCCTGGATAATAATTGAAGGATCTTTACTCTTACTTATCCATTCTTTTCCAGCATAGCTGTCCTATCAACTCAAAGTCCCCAACACACTGCTAAATTTAGAACGATTTGAAATCTGCCTGTCTTGATATGTCAATAACACAAGGCCATGGCCTCTTACATGATTCATTTTTAAATGAGAGTTTTACTCAGCCTTGGACCCACTCAAGAGGTGAGAACATCCTTTACTGTCAAACGATCCACCACTGAAAGCCACAGAAAGAGTTCCACTTGTGCTGGAGAATGTTTTACCATCCATATAAATGCATTTCTCACTCAGTGTCCTTCAGTCTCATTATCATTAAGGGGAGTGCTCTCTCTTGCATACCATCCTCATAAACGCATTCTACTCAACTGACAATATGCCTTTTGCCTTATCATGTGCCTGTTGCAACTCACTATTCATTAATGTTTGGTGGGGGTGTAACCCCCCTTACCTTCAATGACTTATTTTTCAGCCGCTCAGTCCTTTTGTTCAAGGTGGCCCACATGGATTTCTAGTTTTTCCAGTTTCAGTGAAAGAGGTGTATCTCTGGTATATCCCTTATTATACCACTTGGTTGTCCCTTCCTGGCCTGGTTTTTGCATTGATCACTGATATCTGATTGATGTCTCAGGCTCTCCAAGGAACCAAGCCTACTCCTCAGTATCTAGTTCTGCCTACTACTCAATCTGCAGGGGGAAGGAGAGACCAAAACAAAGAAGTATGTTCACAAAATTCCATTGTCATCAGACCCACCCAAAATATAACCACACCAGAAGTGTATTAAAATCAGAGTTTACTTGCAAAGCTGCACATCTGTTTATGTATTTACATACAGACTTATATGTTGGCAGTTAATAAACATCAACATAGGGTATTTTTTTTTGTAATTCAATCACTTTTGACAACAGATATGACAGTTATTGACACATATTACAATTTAAGGATCTTTGCTCTTATTTACAGATTATGTTTTAGCATGCTAGCCCTTAAAACTCAAAGTCCCCTCCTCAACATTTCTCCCACACCTAACCTGAACTAATATGGATTCTACCAATTTTGACTCAAAGCTATAACTTCTGAAGTGATTGCTTTGTGAGTGAGAGTTTTACATAGCTTTTACCTCACCCAAGAGGTCACAACATCCCTTACTGCCTAAAAGCCCACCAATAAAAGCCAGAAGAAGTATCCCAGTTGCTCCACAGACCAGTGGACAGGTGGAGAGTCCTTCACCCTGGCATAGTTCTACCCATTCATTTTGACTGTAAGTTGGACATTCTCTCTCTCTTTTATCACCTGAATAAATGCATTCTACTCAGTTGAGGGGATCCCTTTTGCCTTTACACTCATCTACTGTAATCCATTCTTTTGCTCACCATCCACTAAAGTTTTGTGGGGATAATCAATCATATACACCCATTTCAAAGACTTTCTCTTTTACTTACTGAGCCACCTTCCTTTTGTACAAGAATGTCAATCTGTTCCCCCTTTGAAAAAAAAACACACACAGAGCTTTGAGGTTAAACCTTTTATGCACCACCCATGCCTCTCCATGCTTTTCTTTTGTTCCATGTCCTATGCAGGGTATCTCTTACATGCCGTCAGACTAGATCATGTAACTGTGAACATAAATGTAGATTAACAACAAATCCAGGCCCACATTTGTCAGATGGACCCCATCCGGTCTGTACCACATGGGATCCTTGTCCTCCAGATCATAGTAATTAAACACCATAAAACTACCATTTGAGCTTCTTTGTACATAGTTTCATTGCCAAACCTCCTAGCCAGTTCCATGTCCCTGGGGTTCTCAACATGGCTCCAAAACAGTAATGGAATCATACTGGTCCAGACAAGTTCAGCTGCAGGAAACATTTGTAACATGTCTAACATGTCTTGCATTATAATTACTATTAAATATTTCTTTTATAGTCATTCCCAGTTCACTCCTCCCTTGGTGAATGAAGATGATATCAGGTTTATCTTCCATCTGTGAAAAATGATGCACCAATGGTAATGTAATAACTGCTTCCAATTTGTAGCATGAAAGCTAGGCGTTTTTACTATGCATTCAAATTTCTAGAAACCCAACTGTCTCTAAATCTGTGCTCTTCTGGACCATCTTTTGTCCCAAAAATGAATGAATGCCCCATCAAGGAGACAGCCTTCTGCCTGTAAAGGAAGAGATTGGGCTTGGAGCCAGTCTATTGCTTTATAGGAAACAGACAATTGAAACAGTGCAGATAGACCACATTATTTAACAACCAATATGGTTTTATTATTGAAGTCTTGTGTCTTTAAATCAGAACTTAAAAATGACTTACATTTGTTCAAAATGTAAAAATAAATATAAATGATACTTGTAAACCATTTCAGTTTATCAGTGGCTTGTTTTCTAAACCACTACTAAATATCAGTTTGTCTCAATCACTCATTCACAGTACATTTATGCCCAAGAGGTAAACAGATGTAATATCACAGGTTTTCTCATTTCAGTACTCTCACATTGTTATGCATAGTACCTTGCCCTTCCAAAGGGCATATAATTTTAGCAAACAGCTCTTTTCCTATTGTAGCTTTCCTTTCTTTTATGCACAGCACCTATTTCTTTCCAGAAAGTGATCAGCTTTAACCATGCAGGCTTTCTCTGTGTCATATTCACCACAACTTCTTCAGAGGTAAGCATATACTTTCCACAAGTTCAAACACTTTAGGGGGAGTTTAGAGGAATGACAGCTTTATTCCATTAATCTTTTGCTGTGAATGGTTAAATCATTTCTGATATATATCACAGTTGAACACACAAAACTTCAAATACAAAATAAAGCATTCACCGTAAGAACACATAAAAGAAAGATCAAACATTTTCTTATGGTGATGATCCTCCCCACACTCCCTGTCTTAAACACAACAATTCCATAGTGACACTAATTCAAAAAAGGGAGAAATCTCCCTTAATATGGGCATCCCTGCTGGTGAATGCATAGAACCATACCAACAATGATTTTTCAAAGTAAGAGAAAAAGTGCAAAACATAAACCTCAAATTTAAAACCCTACCCAAAAAAATAAAACAAAAGAGAACCCACCCAACTGCAAAATATACACAATCCCTCAATACAAACTACCTAAAAAAACAAAACATGTAAATTCAGGATGATTCCTGTTCACATATACCGATATTCACTTTCATTCCCACAATCTAACTACACCCATATCTATATGTCTGTCTATGTATATCTATATATATATATATATATATATATATATATATATATATATATATATATATATATATATATATATATATATATCTATATATATATAGGTTCATAAAGTATTACTAGGCTATTGGTCAGTGAGGATATTAGATGTCTGGCATTACTTTCCTGTGGTACTTGTTTGGCTCTTGTATTTTGTGTATGAGTAATCCACAGATGGACAGAACAAGGATAGGTTGGGACATTTACCTGCTACCCCTATCTATGAGGGACATGGGTACTAAACAGGGACGAATTTGCAGTTTCCTATCTATTCATCTAAATAGATGAATAGATAGAAATTTGAATAGGGTAACAGAAGTATTTTGCTTTAGACTCGTGTTTATATATATATATATATATATATATATATATATATATATATATGTATACGTATGTGCCAAAAAGTTGAATACAATACAGTGTTTGAATGCAAAGTAATTGAACATTATTGATGAGAACTGCAGGAAAAAACGACTGAAAAGTTAAACAAAATAGTTTAATTCTCTGATCA
Source organism: Protopterus annectens (assembly GCF_019279795.1). Classification (NCBI taxonomy): domain Eukaryota; kingdom Metazoa; phylum Chordata; order Ceratodontiformes; family Protopteridae; genus Protopterus; species Protopterus annectens. Next base: position 313,626,175 of record NC_056726.1, read on the forward strand.
GTCAAAAAACATTGCAACTAACTGCATACATTTGTCTGAATATGATAGTGTTATAGAAAGCATGTTTCAAAGGTGAAGTCTGGGGTTAGGGTTTGGAACAAGAGTGGGGTTAGGGTTGGCATGCATTAGTAAGAGTGGCTGAGGGGCTTCATTCCTGCACCAACTCACCAATGAGTGCTAAGTGTAGTCCTAACCTTGCTCTCTGTGTCAACCCTAACCCTAAACTTTACCATGCAACACACAGACATGCACAAAACACTAAATCTATCCCCTTAACTAGCCCTTACTCTAACTTTGACCTACAAATACTAAATCACTCTAACAGTAACTTAAAAACACTCACAAGCACACTCTCACCCATAAAGCAAAATGTCCATACTCACTGAAGACAAATAGAATCACCACATGTACCATACCATTCAAGAAGAATACAATTTCTTCTGCACTAGTGGAACTGAAACAAGACCAGCTGCAGCTCTACTAAGTACAAAACAGAAATGCACAGTGCTCAAAGTAATCCAAATATATATATATATAATCAACAGAGCTATATCTGAAGCTACTGTGCCCACTATGTGGAAAATCTCCCATGTCATACCTCTCCATAAAGGAGGCAGTTCCACTGAACTGTCAAACTTTAGACCCATAGCTATTCTGTCACCTCTAGCTAAAATTATGGAGAGGTATGTACACATACAGTTCATGCACTACCTCACATAGAACAAGCTGTTGTTCAACTTTCAGCATGGCTTTAAGCCACACCACAGTACTACTTCTGCCCTCCTCTCTTTCTCTAATGTCATTAACCACAACCGCAACAATAACAAACTATCCTCAGCACTCTTTCTAGATCCATCCAAGGCTTTTGACATGGTTGACCACAAAATGCTTATAAATACCTTGAAGGCCTTCTCCTTAAATAACCATGCACTCCAGTGGTTTCAATCCTACCTGCAGAACAGGCAACATGCAGTCCTATGGCAGGACAAGCTATCATCTCGCTTACCCATCACATTAGGAGTCCCCCAAGGCTCAATACTAGGACCCCTTCTTTTCTCCATCTTTATCAACGACCTTCATTCGGTCATTCCAGATGCTACCTACATTCAATATGCGGATGACTCCACCTTGATTTGTTCTGACACCTCACCAGCTACTTTATTCACATTAACCCAAAATACCTTCACTACAGTGGAAAAATGACTCTCCAATCAACATCTAATCCTAAACCCTAACAAAACTAAGTTGCTCCTCTTCTCCCCCACATGCGGGACCCCCCTGCCATCCTTCAACATAACTGCTAACAATGGCACTATCATCTCTTTAGAAGCCCAAACTAAAATACTGGGTGTCATAGTTGATAACAACCTGAAGTTTGATGTGCATATCAATCAAACTATCAAACCATTAATAAAAAACTTGGCTCTCTTTACTGAATCAAATCTTTCCTTACCCCACTTGCTAGAACCGCAATTGCCCGTTCCCATCTGCTATCAACTCTTCTCTATGCCTCACCTCTATTCTCCAACTTAAACAAAACAAATCTTAATAAACTATCATCCTGCTATAACCACATTGCCAGATTTGCTACTGGCACAGCCTACTGGACACACCACTGTCACAACCTAAATCTCCTAGGATGGATTGAACTGCCAAGCCTACTGCAGCTCAACCAGTTAATAGTGGCACATAAAGTCCTTTACCAACCAGAAAATACACCTGCACTAAAAAAAAATATTATCAGCCCCTACACCAGCATCCAGCCACTGCGATCATCTAGTAGACTTCTAGTTCAAACATACAAATCCAACTACTCAGCTGGGGGCTATCTGTTTGCCAACTCTGTTGGAAAAATATCTAACAGACACCCAGCTGACTTAACCCTAGAACCCTCACTAACTCAATTCAAAAACAAACTCAAGAAATACTTCAAAACTCATTGGTTATGTCCTTGCACTAACCCCGACTAGTGACCTCTCTATTTCTTAGGTGCCTTACCTTCAACTACTTCTAACTTTTTTCTACCACTCCATTTCAGGAAGGGTCAGTTGTATAACTACTGCTCAGTGTGTCTGAAACCTGAATGTAATGTTATGTATGTTTAACTTTGAAAATAATGTTATGTTTTGTAAAGTGTTTTATAATAAGTTAGTACTATATGTGCTAAATGCTGGTATTGCTTATGACTGTAATCTGCTTGAAACTAGCATTTACTAAATGTTCAATGTGATTATTATCTTGGAGCTTTTCTCCCTGGGCCTCCGCTGAAAATGGACATGTATCTAGTCGGACTATCCCGGTCAACAAATATAAAATAAATAAATATATATATATATATATATATATATATATATATATATATATATATATATATATATATATACACACACACACACACACACACACACACACACACACACACACACACACACACATATATCACAATTCATCCTTGTGAAAACCACAAATCATGTCACTAGCCTCAGTTAAATAACACTATAGCACAAAACGGGCAGCACTGCTAGATTCTGAGTTAAAAAGAAAAAGAAAGAAAATATGAAAATGGAACTAAATTTCCATCTCATAAGTGACAGTAAAAACAGTAAAATAGTAGAAATAATTAACAACATACTAGAGTAAGGCAACCTTCAAACAACAAGAATGGATGTAGTACAACTGCAGTAACAGAAAATGCAACAAAATGTCAAAACAGAAGAAAAGCAACAAAGTCAATAAAAGGCACTCTGAAATAATATCAGAACTGCAAAACCTAGAAGTACAAAAATAAGAGGGAAATAAATACAAGAAGGAAAACATGGCAGACTGTAAATATATTTGAAGACTGGCAAAACAAAAACAATGTAAAATAAACATGCAGAATATTATACTAAAAAGCTTAAACACAATGCTAAGAGAATTTTATGCAACTGTAATAAATGTAAATGCAGAAGAATATGTTATGAGCACCTTTACTGAATGGATTCATAAATAATCCCCCATTAAACAAAAATATCAACTAAATGATTGACGGGCGGCCACGGTGGTGCAGCGGTTAGCATTGTCGCCTCACAGCAAGAGGTTCCCTGGTTCGATCCTTGGCTGGGGTGCCTTCTGTGCAGAGTCTGCATGTCCTCCCTGTGGTTGCGTAGGTTTCCTCCGGGTGCTCTGGTTTCCTCCCACATTCCAAAGACATGTTGTAGGTGGATTGGACACTCTAAACTGGCCCTAGGTGTGAGAGTGCATGTGTATGTGTGTGTGCCTTCTGTGGAAGGTTGGGTGCTGAGTTGGCAACTCGACACTGTAAAACTCCACTGCCAGTCATGAGAGGACAGGTGATCCGCTGTGGCGACCCCTAACTGGGAAAAGCCGAAAGAAGAAGAAGATCAACTAAATGACTGACACTTGACTAACAAATGCTGAGAATATTTGTAAAGCTTGGAAGTAAAAAGGAATGGAAAACATACAACAGAACACCACAAACCACTAACAATTAAAGAAGTAACAAAATTAAGAAAGAGCAATGTTGTGTTCCCAGATACATTGTCTCACAAAAAAGCCTGGCTTGATGTACAACTAGACTTCAGAAGGCCTGGAAAAAAAGGGAGAAGGTACCTCACCCATGACAATTTCATCTTAAAAAGATGTGAAGATGGCACAGAGCACATAACAGAAAAATGAAGTGAACAGAGTGAAAACCATACAAAGGACTATGACCATGCAAGACAATCCCTCTGAGGATGCTTGTTTGCCAGCCATATGGACCCTGTATGCCCTGTCCAAAGCTTCAAAAATATGTTCAAAAAGTACCACTTGATACAAAAGCAGTGCTTCTAAACCCAAAAGGATATCCACAACGCGTACTTGATGAAATGCAAATGTGGTACACAACACAACCAAAAAGAATCAATTACTTGTCAGACATGCTACCAGAGATATGCAAAGAAGCAAACTTACTCAAACAAATATATAAATAGCTTGCTATGAGTCAGTGTGGTAATCAGGAATGGAGGCAGGAGAGATAATGAGCCCAACATTGTATAAAGGAGGCATCAGCAGCCACCACTACATGGCTTCAACATGTGGGGTAAAATAATGTCATGTCCACTCCAAGAAAACACCAAAAATCCAGGAAATCAACATGCTAGCAATTATGAAACAGAAAACATACCATTCTGCAAACTCTAAACTATGACAAAACCCTCATGACCAAATCACTCCAGCCTTGGGTAAACCAAACATTATTCATACCCAGCTATGGATTATTGTTAAATTATGCCATTAAATTTCACAGGGTGGAAGTGTAATAATAGATGTGCTGACCAATGCCACATGAAGTGTTTCCATCAGTTTAATTATGCTACACTCCAGCAGCCTCTGTCGCAAATGTCAAATAACAAAAAAGATTCATTATATGGCAACAATAACCCACAACTTGATTAATTGCACTGGCTTCAGCTTAGAGCTTGTGTGGATATACCCGGCTCATTTTCACATTGGGAATAAATCACGTCACCATGAATAAATTCTAACATAATCCAAATCACAATTTGAAATGCTGGGACCTGTTTTAGTGAGTCCCAAAATATAAAGACTGAATGATTTAAAAAAAACTGACTTGCATACACCAAGTCCAACACGGTCATTTCTCACAATATTCCCTTTCTCTGCGGCATGACAATTTCAGAGTTGGTATATATGAGTTCTAGGAGTGTGGGGGGGCTGACCCCTTGCATCAGGCATGCAGGGTCTGGGATTCTTGCAAAATACAAGTTTAAAGGAGAAGTGTGATGTTTGAGATTTGCACTTCCTCTGCAGTTTCAATCCTTTTTTAATGTATTGGCACTCAATGTTACAAGTTCCGGAATTTCAATAGAGCCTAATCTGCATCTGTCTAAGGCTTACTTCTGTTCTGATCTTATATGTTGGGCTATGTCAAATATCTTGCTAAAAATCTAGGTAGGCTGAAACCGTAGCCCCACTCCAGATAATTAACTAAATTGTCTTTATAATTTAAATTCTTGCAGTCTTGATTCCTATGCCCCACTGAGATAGAGATTTTCAGTTCTTTCCTTTACTATCAAAATCAGACCTCCCTAAATGAAGTAAATGTCCAAGCAAGGCTAGCAATATTTGAATCCCATGTTACACTTGCTTTACAAAAACAGAAATAAATAATAAAAATATGAACAACTGAGCCATTAATACAGTTAGAATAAATAAACAAACAATGCAATAAAATGAAAAGCATGGAGTTCCTTTATATTGTAGCATACAGTAAAGTCCTCCCTTCTCCCAAAACCACAACAACTTGTCATAACTTTTAATTTTTAACTTAATTTTTATTTATTTGAAAATTAAGTAAGTGGACAGGTCTGAAGACCACTTTCATATATGACCAGGTTCTGTATCGCATTCATACGATATTGTTTATCTATGAGAAAGATAACAGACCATTACTAAAAAGAGATAAGAAGGCACTCACTGTTAAAGGCAACAAGATCCACATAGTTTGTAGACATTGTATCACTAAAATGATAAAGGTAGGATAGGTTTTACTTTAAACAATCAGTGGATACTGTGCCTAGTAATTCATCTGCCATACCACAGAACAGGATACTTTGATAAACTCCTTATGTTATATCATTGAAGGGTTTATAACAACCCAAACCCAGGGCCAGATCTAGCACAAGGTGACCCAGGCAGCTGCCTAGGGCTCACTGCTGGTGGGGGGGGGGGGGGGGCACATAAAGGTTGACAAAAAAAAGTCTGCTGGGTTGCTCTGTTTTGACCTGTGACACCTCCAATTTATTTCTCTTTCATTGGCTCAAATGTAGAGCAAATGAAACTGAGAGAGATATTTTGAAGCTTGTCATAATCAAAACAGCTCAATAAGCAGATAAGACACCATTTTTGCATAAGGGTGGTATTTTGGAATTGCCGATCTCATGCAGTGCTGTAGACATTGCCATATGTAGTACATCTGGATCTGGTAAGTAACTACTATGCACAGTGCTGTTATGTGTCAAGTGAGTGTGTGTGTGTGTGTGTGTGTGTGTGTGTGTGTGTGTGTGTGTGTGTGTGTGTGTGTGTGTGTGTGTGTGTGTGTATGTGTGCATGAGCATATGTGCATGAGTGTGAATGCATGCAAGTGGGCATTCGAATGCATTCATGTGTATGCAGGTATGCGCACAACTGCATGAGTGCATGTGTGTGAGATTACCTACCCTTTCACAGAGCTTTATCTGGTAAACTATTTTGATATAGGCAGACACTGTCATTCATTATTATCTTGTACTTCTTGTTTAGAAAATGCATACTGGTGCAAAACCTGTTCTATTAACTTTTTAAGTAAATTAGACTTGCCTGTCTCTACTCTGAAATTGGTTTTGGAGAATGTTTCTGATTTTGCCTCATATTTTTGCCATCCCTTATAAAATATTTTCTTTTATTATTTATTTATTTATTTATTTATTGACTATAAATAGTTGAAGAATTTATAGTCAAATAATAATGCCAGACATTAGCATTTTATAGTTCTTATTGTTCAGAAAATGCACGTTGATGGAAAACCTCTTGTTGTGTTAATGGTTTAAGTGGTTCGAATTGCCTGCCAGTCATCTGCCCCCGACTTTTGCAGAACATTTCTGATATTGCCTCATATTTTTGTTGTCTTATGTAAAACTTTTTCCTAGCAAATTGTTGAGGATTACAGATAGTCAATAATGCCAGTAATTAGAGTTTTGTTTTTCTTAGATTCATAGATTCATAGATTAGTACTAAGCTAACTGCCCTTGTGAGCCATTTTAAGCTTAGCCAATTATCCCTTGTGAGACTCAAACCCTGCACCTTGTGTTTGTAAGGCAAACACCTTAACCATTAGGCCACCCTCCCACCCTGCTCAAAAAGTGCATGTCTATGTTACACCTGTTTTTCTTTTAACTTTTTAAGTGAATTAAAGTACTTCCTGTAGTCAAAACTGCAGGGTTTGATTTCTTTTATCCCAATTTGCCTATGTTGCAACTTTCAGCAAGCTACTTAACCAGACAGTACTCCCATGTCATCATCATCATCATCTTCTTTCAGCTGTTCCCGTTAGGGGTTGCCACAGTGGATCATCTGTTTCCATTTCTTCCTGTCCTCTGCATCGTGCTCTGTCACACCAACCACCTGCATGTCCTCTCTCACCACATCCATAAACCTTATCTTAGGCCTTCCTCTTTTCCTGTTACCTGGTAGCTTCATCCTTAGCATATTTTTCCCAATATACTTAGCATCCCTCCACAGCACATGTCCAAACCAACATAATCTTGCCTCTCTGGCTTTGTCTCCAAACCTTCCAACCTGGGCTGACCCTCTAATATACTTATTCTTAATCCTGTCCACCCGTGTCACACCCAGTGCAAATCTTAACATCTTTAACTCTGCCACATCCAGCTCTAACTCCTGCCTTTTTGTCAGTGCCACTGTCTCCAACCCATATAACATAGCTGGTCTCACTACCCTCTTGTAGACCTTCCCTTTCACTCTTACTGGTACTTGTCTGTCACAAATCACTCCTGACACTCTTCTCCACCCACTCCATCCTGCCTGTACTCTCTTCTTCATCTCTCTTCCACACTCACCATTACTCTGAACTACTGATCCCAAGTATTTAAACTCATCCACCTTCGCCACCTTTACTCCTTGCATCCTCACTATTCCTCTATCCTCCCTCTCATTCACACACATATATTCTGTCTTAGTCCTGCTGACCTTCATTCCTCTTCTCTCTAGAGCATATCTCCATCTCTCCAGGGTCTCCTCCACCTGTTCCCTACTCTCACTACAGATCACAATGTCATCTGCAAAAATCATAGTCCATGGGGACTCCTGTCTGATCTCGTCTGTCAACCTGTCCATCACCATTGCAAATAAAAAAGGGCTCAGAGCTGATCCTTGATGTAATCTCACTTCCACCTTAAACACTTCCGTCACTCCCACCGCAGACCTCACCGCTGTCACACTAGCCTCATACATATCCTGTACCACTCTTACATACTTCTCTTACACTCCCGACTTCCTCATACAATACCACAACTCCTCTCTAGGCACCCTGTCATATGCTTTCTCTAAGTCTACAAAAACACAATGCAACTCCTTCTGACCTTCTCTGTACTTCTCCATCAAAAATTTCAGAGCAAACATTGCATCTGTAGTGCTCTTTCCCGGTATGAAACCATACTACTGATCACTAATCATCACGTCCCTTCTTAACCTAGCTTCCTCTACTCTTTCCCATAACTTCATGCTGTGACTGATCAATTTAATCCCTCTGTAGTTACTACAGCTCTGCACATCACCCTTATTCTTAAAATTCGGTACCAAAACACTTTTTCTCCATTCCTCAGGCATCCTCTCACTTTCCAAGATTTCATTATACAATCTGGTTAAAAACTTCACTGCCATTTCACCTAAACACCTCTATGCTTCCACAGGTATGTCATCTGGGCCAACAGCCTTTCCATTCTTTATTCTCTTCATAGCTATCCTTACTTCCTCCTTGCTAATCCATTGGACTTCATGATTCACTATCCCCACATCATCCAACCTTCTCTCCCTCTCATTCTCTTCATTCATCAACTCCTCAAAGTACTCTTTCCATCTCCTCAACACAATCTCCTCGCTTGTGAGTATGTTTCCCTCATTATCCTTTATCACCTTTACCTGCTGCACATCTTTCCTAGCTCGGTCCCTCTGTCTAGCCAATTGGTACAGGTCCTTTTCTCCCTCCTTAGTGTCCAACCTTTCATATAACTCTACATATGCCTTAACCTTAGCCTTCGCCACCTCTCTCTTTGCCATGCACCTCATCTCCTTATACTCCTGTCTACTTTCTTCATCTCTCTGACAATCCCACTTCTTCTTTGCCAACCTCTTTGCCTGTATACTCTTTTGTACTTCCTCATTCCACCACCATGTCTCCTTGTCATTCTTCCTCTGTCCCGATGTGACACCAAGCACCTTTCTAGCCGTCTCCCTTACCAGCTATTTGGTAACTCTTCACTGCCACCCAGTGCCTGTCTTAACTCATCCCTGAACTCCACCTAACAATTACCCTTTTTCAATTTCCACCATTTGATCCTTGGTGTTGCCCTCACACTCCTCCTCCTCTTCTTGATCACCAGCGTCATCCTACAAACCACCATCCTATACTGCCTAACTACACTTTCTCCGGCCACCACTTTACAGTTTCCAATCTCCTTCAAACTGGCCCTCCTACATAAGATATAATCCACCTGTGTGCATCTTCCTCCACTCTTGTATGTCACCCTATGCTCCTCCCTCTTGTTAAAATACATATTCACCACAGCCATATCCATCCTTTTCACAAAATCCACTACCATCTGACCTTCTGCATTCCTTTGTTTAACACCATACCTACCCATCACTTCCTCATCCCCACTGTTCCCTTCACCAACATGCCCATTTAAATCTGCTCCAATCACCACTCTCTCACCCTTGGGTACAGTCATCACCACTTCATCCAATTCACTCCAAAATTTGTCTTTCTCATCCATTGCACACCCAACTTGTGGAGCATATGCACTAACAACATTAATCATTACACCATCAATTTCCAGCTTCATAAACATCATTCTATCCGACACCCTTTTCACCTCCAAAACACTCGTCGCATACTGTTCCTTCAGAATAACTCCTACGCCACTTCTCCTCCCATCCACACCATGATAAAACAATTTGAACCCACCTCCGATACACCTAGCCTAACTCCCCTTCCATCTGGTCTCTTGCACACACAATATACCAACATTCCTTCTGTCCATCATATCAGCTAGCTCTCTCCCTATACCAGTCATACTGCCAACATTCAAAGTTCCGACCGTCACTACCACAGTCCTAGCCTTTCTCCTCTCTTCCTGCCTTCGGCCATGCCTTCCGCCTCTTCTCCTCCTTCGGCCAACAGTAGCCCAATTTCTGCCAGCACCCTGTTGGCTAACAGTACTGGTGGCGGTCGTTGTTAACCCGGGCCTCAACCGATCCGGTATGGAAATATTAACTGGTGACTGCATGAAAAGATTTGGCGAAGTTTTATGCCGGATGCCCTTCCTGACGCAACCCTCCCCATTTATCAGGGCTTGGGACCGGCACAAAGAAATGCACTGGCTTGTGTATCCCCAGTGGCTGGGTTGCTACAGAATTTGAAATAAAAGGTTTAAATTAAATCCAAATCTTTGTAATAATTGTAAAAGTAAAGAAGAAAATATAATTCACACTGACAGGTTTGAAGAGTGTTTTATGGTGATTGGGGAAAGTCAGATAAATGATGGGATAGTGGTATGGGGGGAGGCCACATTTCTTTACCCTGCCTAGGGTCCCATTTGACCATGATTCTGCTATACTCACACCACAGGGCTGATATAAAAATTACATTTTAGTGCACTACATATCATAACTTATTCTACATGTAATAAATATCACCATAATTTTAACACGGGTAGAGATCATTAACAGCCCACACCGGAGGGCTGAAGTAAACATTATATTCTACTGAACTATGTTATATCTAACTCTACATGTAATAAATGTCAGCTTAATTTTAACATGCATGAAATGATTTTTCCTCATCATTATATGTTTAATAGCATGTGTCCAAAACTGAAACGTTTATACTTCCTTTTGCAAACACCCAATCCTACAGCATGCACTATACCGGACCATAAAAGTGTCAAACTGAAGTATTGTTAAAAATAAATAAATAAAACAGTCAAGTCAAATACTAGCCACAGTGTCTTACTGGCTGCTTTCTTCTGTAAGAACACTGGGCACAGATACTACCTTTCCAATGGAACTAATAGATCAATCACAAACTGCAGCTACCAGATTAAGCAACAGCATAATGAAGTACAAGTCAGACATAGACCTCTTTCATTCCTAACATGCATACAGCCATACAAACACTGAGCACTCAAATAAATATGCAGCCAATTGTGTCTACTAGGACACAAAATACTGTGTGGCTCAGAAAATGAAGCTGTCTCCTTATATAGAACACTATACCAAAAAACGTTCCATGCAGGCTGGTTTTTCCTTGTCAGGACAGGCTGTAACCTTGCTAAGAATTTTTTTCTTCTATTTTTTTTTTTTTTTGTTACAAAAGGGGAATATGAATTTGAACTCTCTCTCTATCTATAGATATACATATATATATATATATATATATATATATATATATATATATATGGATTACCTTTAGATTCCCGACAGATGACTTTACCGACACCCATTATACTGACACATCAGTTCACCGACATTTCCAAACCCGATGTTAACCGCGCGGTTAGTAAACACTCGGCCATCAACTTGAACTAGTAGTGCATTCTCGGAGCTGGTATATTTAGTAAGTGGGGTGTGGAGGCGAAGCCCCCAACATAGATAGGTCAGTTTTTTCGGGTAGTGTAGTTTGTCAGGATGGCCGAGTGTTTAATAACCGCGCGGTTAATGCCGGGTTAGGAAATGTCAGTGAATTGACAATTCATACAGATGATTTGTGGTAGTCCTCAGGGGTGCGCAGTCAATTGCCATTGTGCTGAATAGTGTATGAGGTGACTGTGCTATAGGTCTCTGTCTGTGGCAGTGACAAATTCTGTGGCAGTAATTTAATTGGTGTTCCTGTCTGAAACATATATAACAATATTTTGAGTAGCACTATGACCTTCCAATCTAGGCTAGCTAGGCACTTGCGGACTTACCTTTAACTATGTAGTTTCTAGGTACCTCCACCTAGCTAGGTAGGCCTATGTGTAGCTTGAACGGATATGGGTGTAACATCTTGCTCTGATACAACAGTGGCACAACAATGGTAATTCCCCAACACTGGTCATTCCTCACCCACCTTAACTGGCCTTTGAATAACACATTAAACAATCCACTGGTTAGCAATGCCAGTAGCATCATTTAAGCAGAGCACTGCTGTATGAAATCTACTACACTGTAGCTCATATCGTACAAAAATGTACATTTTAATACAGTCAGCAGCATAGCCCTGTCTGGTGCACACTATAAAGGACTGGATACACTGTTCCTGAGGTTATGGCTAGCACTAATTCATAAAAATATGTAGTGCACTGTCCATGACCATGGAAGACGTCTCATTACCATATTATAGTAATGAAAGGATCTGGTGTTCTGCAAGTTCCTAGTGGTGGGAGCTTGTTAGTGTCACAGTGTGGGGGCAGAACAAGTCAGTGTGTGGTAGCACGTTTGCCGCACTATAGAGGACATTGTCAATAAGGACTGCTCTTCCACGCATACGTTTTTTTTTTTATTGGGTTTCTTGGGTATATTACAGTAGCATACTGATGATGGACAGGGAGAATCAGTGAGCTGCTAAGTATAGCATCATTGTGCATTCCTTTGTTCCTCTCCCATAGCTTAACACAACCAGGGCTAATTAGAGAGTAGGTGAGAAGTACAAAATGAAGAATGACTGCACAAATCCCCTTATGTGATTGTGCTTCATTGTTTAGTACTGTGTCACGTATCAGAAAGAGATCTGTATACCATTCTGTGGTACACAAATCCCTTTGGTACCACAAGTGAGGTTTATTAACTGGGGCCTATATGTTTAGAGCTTATGTATATTGATACTGGCTTAAAGGTATTCTTTACAGTCTGAAACAGTACAAAATCCTAGAAACTGTTATTACAAACAGTGATAACATGAAACAGAAAGAAAAAAATTACTTCAAAATAAGCATCTTCATAAGTAGTTTTATCACATGTATAAATTAATTATGAAATCTGAAGATAAATGGGATTCATTGCCTGAGTTCAATTATGAGCACAAAGTACTTGAACTATGTGTTTTCTGAAGTCATACAAGAGAAACATAAAAACAGAGTGACATTTCAAAGCATAATACTAAAGGTAATGGCATTATTACAACTGCAATGATTTAATGTTTAAATCTGTCCATCTATTAAGGCCAGTACTTATGGATTATGTAAGATCCATATAAATATAGAAAGTTCCAGTGTGACATATTATAACCAGATCTGCCTCTCTCACTGCACCTTTGATACTGTTAGATGGTTGTAAGGAAGCTCATTACCCTCTTAACTCATTTTAAGTTCAGATGCATGGAAATTAGATAGCAGGCATTTTACATTATTAGAACCCTGATGCTCAAAAGCTGAAAATATTTTGTTTTGTGTTGTGATGCTTCTTACACAGGGGTACCTGTAACTAGAGATATAACCATACAAGTGAATGCTGAAAGATGTCCATAGCATGTATATACAACTGTGAAGAAGATGGCTGCCTTTGAACATTTATAGATACAGTGTATGTACACTAACAGTAGACTAACAGGAACTGTTTCACATGTGTAAGGGTAAATAAGGTATTGTAACCTACATATCAGGTCAACACAGCTAAAAAATAAATAAATGTATACATACTAGTAGCCTGACAACAAAGTACTTCACTAATGACATCCTAGTTGCTGTGCAGAATCAGTGTGGGTTTGTTCCAGGCTGAAAAAAGTACAGTTTTGTACCTACCATAAATGTAGATGTTCGAAGATCCACATTACTGCAGTCCTAACACTTGGGTAGTCCGCTGTCCCAGTCGGCCCGAATACCAAAGTATAAGGCTGACGTCGGTCAAGGCGCATTTGTCTGACATCAGGACGTCAGGGTACAAATGCGCATGACCGACGTCATATCCTCAGTCTTTTCTTGCCCCAGATGTCAGAAGACCCTAAAAAGATAAGGCCAAAACCAAAAAACACCAAAACACTCCTGTACCTAATATATGTACAATATATACAAATTTACAAAAAATAGAACCTCACCCCCACCACCACCCCTAAACACAGAGGGGAAGGAGGGAGGGAAAATTGGACTGCAGCAATGTGGATCTTCGAACATCTACATTTATGGTAGGTACAAAACTGTACTATGTTCTTCATCTCACATTGCTGCAGTCCTAACACTTGGGTAGAATCCCAAAGCAGAGGTAAGGGAGGATGGCTAAACTATAATGAAGCAGGAGCTGCCAAAATGCCCTGCAACACCGCAGTGGCAAAACCAGCCCTGGACTTAGAATAGAGAGGAAGGTGGTAATGCTTGGAGAAAGTATGCACTGAACTCCAAGTAGCTGCCTCCAAAATATCCTTAGTTGCCACCCCCCTTAAAAATGCTGTTGAAGTGGCAGTAGCCCTAGTGGAATGAGGCCTAATCCCAGCTGGAATCTCCTTGCCATGATGGGAGTAACAGAATGCAATGCAAAACCCAATCCACTTAGATATAGTTTGTTTTGACACAGGCTTGCCCTGGGAACTCAAAGCCAAAGAAACAAACAACTGCTGAGACTGCCTAAAATCCCTAGTCCTGCTTAAATAATAACGCAACTGTCTGTGTACATCTAAAGTGTGCAAAATCTTTTCCCCCCTATTTTGGGGATCTGCATAAAAAGTAGGCAAATGAATAGTTTGGTTTAAAGCCACACTAGAAACCACCTTAGGCATAAATGAAGGATTAGTACGTAATGATACCCTATCCTTATGAAAAATCAAAAAAGGCTCAACCGCCATAAGGGCCTGCAATTCAGAAACCCTTCTTGCAGAAGTAATGGCCAACAAAAAAGCAGTCTTCCATGACAAGTATTTCAACTCAGCAGTAGCCGCAGGCTCAAAAGGTTGTAGAGTAAGTTTCTCCAACACAAAATTGAGGTCCCAAGCAGGAGTAGGAGCTCTACGTGGGGGTCTTATATTCTTTGCCCCTCTAAGAAATTGCTTGAACAAAGGATGAGAAAACAACGGTGGGTCACAATCATAGTGAGCTGAAATTGCTGCAGCATGAATCTTAATGGAAGAGAAAGACAAGCCCTTGTCCAATAGCTCAGTAAGATATTGAAGAGCCACACTCAAATTAGGCTCAGAAACATCCAAATCCTTTGCTGCACTCCAAAATAAAAATCTCTTCCATTTTTCTGCATACACCTTACGTGTACTAGGTCTCCTGGCTTCCATAATCACATTCAAAACTTGTTGAGGAAGTTGAGACCTGCTGTGGTTCAAAACAGAATATGCCAGGCTGTTAGATGAAGAGAGTGAAGCTTGACATTGAGTAGATGACCGTCCCTCTGAGACAAAAGGTGTGGAATTAAAGGTAAAGGCCATGGAGGCTTTCTTACCAGATTCCTCAGTAATGGGTACCAGTGTTGCCGAGGCCAATCTGGAGCTATCAAAATCATCCTTGGCTTGTCTTGTCTGACCTTTAGGAGTACCTTTGGGAGGAGAGGCAGAGGTGGAAAGGCATACACATGAAGATTTTCCCAACTGAACGAAAGAGCATCCACTTTCCAAGCTGTGTGATGAAACCTTTTCGTGCAAAACTTTGGCAGCTGGTGGTTTAGTGGAGAAGCGAACAGATCTATGTCTGGAGTTCCCCATGACACTGCCAATTTTTGAAATACATGAAGATCCAGTTTCCACTCGTGGGGATCCATGATTTGCCTGCTTAACACATCTGCTAAGGAGTTCTGTGCTCCTGGCAGAAACCTTGCCTGAAGAGTAAGCTGCAAGCTGAGCGCAGTCTCCCACAAAATCATTGCTTGCCTGCATAGAGGATAAGAATGTGTTCCCCCTTGCTTGTTGATGTACCACATGACAGTTGTGTTGTCTGTTAGAATCAACACCTGCCCTGGAAGAAGTAACTCCTTGAAAGCCATCAATGCAAACTGGACTGCTAACATCTCCTTCATGTTGATATGTAGATGCTGTAGTCTGGCAGGCCACTTGTCTTGTATCCACTTTCCATTCAGATGAGCTCCCCAAGCTATGTCTGAGGCATCTGTCATCAGAATCTGACTCGCCTCTGGCCGGGTCACAGAGAGTCCCTTGTTTAGGTGACATTCCTGAGCCCACCACAAAAATTCCTTTTGAATGCAAGGTATTATTTGAATGACAGTGTCCAGATCCTGGCAGTGCTGTGTCCATACATTTTTGAGATACCATTGTAGCTTCCTCATATGCAGTTTGGCATTGGGAAGCACCAGAATACAAGATGCCATGAACCCTAATGCTTGAAGGACTGTCCTTGCAGTCAGCACGGACTGATGAGATAGTTGATGGAAGTAAAGGGATAGACTCTTTTGTTTGTCCGGGGTTAAAAGGCCATCTGAGCTGCTGTATTCAGTCTCACACCCAGAAAGCACATGTCTTGAGAGGGTACTAGACTGGACTTTATTTCGTTCACAGAATACCCCAGGCATCTTAGCACTGCTATCACATATTCCAGATGCTGAAGAAGCTCGTCCTTTTCTTGAGCCAGAATCAGACAGTCGTCCAAGTAAGGATAGATTTGTATTCCTTTTAGCCTGAAAAAAGCTACAACTGGAGCCAGAACTTATGTGAATACTCTGGGCGCAGTAGATAAGCCAAAGGGCAATGCAGAGAACTGATAATGTGAATTTCCAGCTCGGAAACGCAGATACTTCCTGCAACTGAGTCTGATAGGCACATGAAGGTAAGCCTCCTTGAGATCTAAAGTTACCATCCAGTGATCCTTGCCCAGCAGAGGTAAAAGCTGTTGTAACGTCAACATTTTGAACTTGGGAATGTCCAAATAAGTGTTGAGGATAGACAAATCTAAAATTGGTCTCCACGTGTTCCCCTTTTTGGTACTAGGAACAGGCGAGAATAAAATCCTAGGCCCCTTTCTGGCACAGGAACCAGCTGAATGGCCCCTATCTGGAGCAACAGAGAAATTTGCTTGTGAGCCTCTTTTCTTTGCATAGGAGGAATGTCTGGCATGCCTTTGAAAAGAGGCAAGGTATGGAAATAAAACCTGTAACCGTGGTGAACGATATCCAATACCCATCTGTCTTGGGTAATAATACTCCAATTTTCTTTGAAAAGTGCCAGCCTTCCTCCCAAAGGTGCTGCCAGACGAGAAGGCTCTGGCAGCTGAAAAGGCAAGTCATTGGGTCTGCTTACGAAAGGACTGACCCCTGCCCTCACCAGAAGACTGGGCAGGCGAACTGCCTGTTCTAGGCCTAAAAGAACCTTGAGCTCTGCCCCTACCACGTCTAGATCTACCCCTAGACTGAGAATCATAAGAAGGATAAGTCCACCCCTTAGTAGGCCAATTTCTACTAAACTTTGGAGGCTGAACCTGCAAAAATCTTTAACAGTCTGCATAGACTTAGCCTTGTCCTCCATTTTCTTCAAAACTGCTTCCACAGGCGCACCAAATAACACATCAGATTGTAAAGGAGCATCTAAAATCCTTGTCTTTACATGTTCAGCTAAATTCTGATCCCTCAGCCAGGCGTGCCTGCGAAGAACAGAACCAGTGGCTGCCACCCTCGAAGAGGCCTGTACAGCATCAAAACCACATTGCAAGGAATGCTTACCCACCTGTTCAGAAACATGAACCAAATCCTGCAACTCTTTACACTCAATACCTTCCGCCAGAGCATCTACCTTAGACTTCAATTGTGAAAGGAGATAATTTTGGTATTTCAACATGTGAAACTGGCAATTCAAAGCCCTCATGGCTAAAGTGGAAGAAGTATACACCTTTTTCCCCCATCTATCCAAAGCCCTTGCCTCTTTATCAGAAGGAACAGGATTTTTAACAACAGAAGCCTTAACACCTTTAGGGCCCTGAGAAACAGTTTCTGGGTCTGCCCTAGGACTCTTAAAAAGATACTTATGAGCTCCAGGCACCCTATAATACCTGTCCGGTTTAACTGGGGCAGGAGGCAAAGAATCAGGGTTCAGGGAAGCCTCTGCAAAAACATCCTCTACCACATCCAGAACAGGAGGTATAGCTAAAGGCCTATGCTGGGGAAGAAACAAAAATTCCCTAAGCCTTTTCCTAGAATCAGAGAAATCTTGACCTTCCCATTTAAAATGCTCCCTCATGGAATGAAGAGTCTCTGAAAAAGAAAAATCCTCAGGAGGAGAAGCCGAAGGTGTAGAGTCATCTACATCAGAATCAGAATAAGGAGGATACTCCTGCAAGTCTTCAGCCGAAGACTCAGAAGCCTCCGAACACTGCTCAAAACTCTCAAGCTCAGGTTCCACCCTAGGCCTCTTATCAGGGGGAGGTAAAGAACCTCTAATCATAATAATCAAATCTTCTGCCATTTTAAGCATATGTTTCTTAGGCAGAGACCCTGAAGAACTAGGGGAGACCCCCACTGAAGATAACCCTGGCCGGCCTCTAGAAGGAGCCTTGGAAACAGAAGGGGAGGGCCTAACCACCTTAGGAAGGGAGGGGAGAACAGCTACCTGAGAAGCCCCTTCAGCCTGGCCTACCTCCTGAGAGGACACATCTTGTAACAGTAACGTCTCTCCCTGAGAATCCAAAGGAACTTCTGGTAGAACCACCGGCTCCACCGAGCCCTCTAAAGAACCGACGTCCGGGACAGACGGTTCTTCCACCCTAGGCTTCGCTGCTTTGTCCTTGCGCTTTTAGAAGCGGGCATCGGAGCATCCGACGGCATGTTGTAATTACAACGCTTCCCAAAAACTAACCTGGCACAATCTAATCTTCTCTTAATAGTGCGTTTGTTAAATCTAGCACAAGAGCGACAGCCAACAACGCCGAGCTCAGGCCCTAAGCAAGGTATACACAATGTATGGTAATCTCTATGAGGTATCTGTTTCCCACAAGAAATACAGTTATTCACTTTTTCTGACATCCGGTTAAATACTGAGGCAAGAAAAACAAAATATTCCCCAACGGGTACTTAGCCAACTTTGATTCGGTCTGAAACTCCGACTTCAGAAAATTTCAGAACGCCAACCTGCACTCGCAATACTGCTTCTGCATCGGACCATGCGGCAAAAAAGACTGAGGATATGACGTCGGTCATGCGCATTTGTACCCTGACGTCCTGATGTCAGACAAATGCGCCTTGACCGACGTCAGCCTTATACTTTGGTATTCGGGCCGACTGGGACAGCGGACTACCCAAGTGTTAGGACTGCAGCAATGTGAGATGAAGAACATCACACATTATCGATCTGACCACAAACGTGTCATCACAGGCTCAGAGCCCAAAACCCATGGGCCCCCATCATTATTTAGAAAAGCATTATGTAGAAAAGCAACTGACAGAGATGGCTGGACATTCCTAATGTCCGTTCACGATGCCATAAATCTTAGTAGTAATTTGATACAGGTGCTTAGTCATCAAAATGGCTGTTTTTTTTTTTTTTTACTCACTCCTCTTATATACGTAGGGATGCTAGGTAGGGATACCACTTGCCACACACTTTGTTTGTGCTGTGCTGTATACTAAGCCATTGCATAGCCAGCAGGCTGACTAGTCTTCTTTGGAAAGGTGGAGGTGCTATAACAAGCTGCATACATAGACATATCCCTGATTTAGAAGCCTTAATTATTTGTATCTATATAACATGCATTCCAATGCATATGTGCCTAGGTAATAAATATATTATCTTAGTCTGAGTTTATAGCCTGGGTTGTGGCTGAACATGTTTTTGTATCATGCTACCTACCCAATTAAGAAACAAAATGAAAAAAATAAAAATAAACTCTACAGAAGGATGAAAAAGGGAAGATAACATTCCTGTTCAGATTTGTATATACCTGGCAAACAGTGTCCTTTAACATCCTTGGTGGCATTTAATAATAAACTAAATTATTGAAGCACTCTGTGTAAGCTCTAAATTACTGCATGAGGGAAGAATGTAACAGTCTTGGTTAGCAGGAATGAGGCCTGGCCTACACATATATGTCAAATCTTGATATAGAGCAATGTAAGTGAGAACTGTGACACATTTGCTAAATGTATTCATGCTGCTTGGTCCCACTGCATCCAAGGTTATCACTGGCATAAGCCTTGGTCACTGTAGAGGGCACAGGTGCAGTCCTTAATGGTTTACTGCAGTTCTTCAAGAACAATTTACAGGAGGCCACTTAATGTCACCTTCCCAGAGAAATTAAGCACTATGGGATACTAAGCCAAGAGATTAACAAGCACCAAGGATTCTACCCTCTCAGTGTATTGGATCACTTTTTTCTGAAGATGGACAGACAATGAGGTAAGGTACCAATCTGATCCGATAGTGTCTAATAGGCCTTTGGCTTTCCAGTTCTCCTAGTGCCATTAAAGGGCATCAGCACTGACAACTATAGGCATATCCGATTAGTTGCTTTGATACAAAATTTATTATAAAGTGGTATGTCCAGGTCAGGAATACCCTCAATGGTCTCATATATATTCAGGTTTATAGAAGGGAAGAAAATATTAAAAAAGTTTATCTCAAAAAACATATAAGCTATTGATGTTACTATACAGAATGGATAGTGATGAAACTGATCCTCTGAGACTAACAACCGTTTACTATTCTGACCAAGTAGGAAAGTAAGTAGATATGATTTTTAAATTCTAGACATCAGCTTTTCCATGGTGGGAGCTTTAAAATGGCATAGTCTTCACAGGTACTTAGTGATGCTGATTAAACTGCAGCTTATGTTCTCTAGAGGCTTAACAAGTAAGCTGGGCTGGAAAAAGAATGAACCTGGGTCATTTTGGATTAACCATTAGCTACTTCAAAACAGGTTGACAGAAGTGGTACATAAGGTGGTTAGGGAGACTGTGGTCTTCACTGGCCATGAGTTTTTTTTTTTTTTGGTTTATACTTCACACTTTATTTATATAATAGCAGTCATAATAATAATAAAACATATCAAATCCAAAATCTGAGCACACATTTTAATTGTAAGCAGGCATATATTTAATCCTTCAGGTTTGAGAATATTATTTGAGAAGAAGTTGGTAAACACTCCTAAGCCAATGTTTTCCATACAGAGAAGATGCACTTGACTGAATATTGGAAATCCCTGCAGGCACCAGTACTGGGGGCTGAGGAAGTGAGGAATACACAGGCCTAGATTCATAAATACCTACATTAAATCTACACAATCTGCTTTCTCTACCACATTTTTGTACTGTCTGTTCACTCAGAAATATTATACTAAGTGTACACATAGTCTGCACTGTGTGGTAACCATTATAAATCCCCCTTGATATTTAAAGTTGCAAGAAAATCAGTAAGAAAACTAAAATTAGGAGGAAGAAGGTGGAAGTTATGCTTGTGTTGTCTGCTCACTTAGAATGGTGTACACTTGGTGAAAGTGTTCATGAATCTGGCCCCATGTTCTTAGAGGAAGCATTTAGCACAGTGAATGGGAAGCATGTAAAATGGAGGAGGGATTAAATGGGCTCCTTATTTAAATACTTTGATAAGTGTTAGTATAGCTAAATAGTTTTCTTTTACACCTGTCCCCTGGTGACTCCAATTTTCTGGACCATCTTGGCTAAAGCAAGGTCTCTTTTGAGTTATTTGACTGGAGAGATTAGGATTTTTTTTTTACTTTTTGTATTTGACACTGATGCTGTGCCTAGCTTTTTACTAAATGGTAATTACTTTACATTTAAATAAATACAGTGTTTTCTAAGGACACATTAT
The DNA here is from genome assembly GCF_019279795.1 of Protopterus annectens. Lineage (NCBI taxonomy): Eukaryota > Metazoa > Chordata > Ceratodontiformes > Protopteridae > Protopterus > Protopterus annectens. The sequence goes on from NC_056726.1 coordinate 313,647,692, forward strand.
TTAGCTATCTGAGCCTCCCCTGACTTATTTGTGATATTATCATTTTATTAAGGTTGTTTTTTGTCCCTCTAAGTTCATCTCCCCATTACTTCCCCTCATTTTATACTATATGCAGTGTTAAATAAAACCTATACTATATCATGCCTAAAAATAATATAAGTTGTTAAAACTAAGAAGCTACAATCAAGAACTGTTAAAGTTGTCAGTCCAAGAGCACAGCATATCATTTGGTCAAACATCATACTGAATGCATATGCTAAACTCTATTTGTAATCTTTTTCATACGATTACATGTAAATATCTGGAGTTCAACTCTTTGGCATAATGCTAATAGATATGGTATTGAAAATTATGGGAAAAAAATCATAGTCTGGATAACAGGAGGATTACATTATTATACCAACCACAAGATAAACACTTGTGCTTAATAAAAAGTGGGGTACACATACCTGCATATGCACACTTAAGTCATAAAGATCAAATCAACTTACTGCCAAACAGCCAGCCAGCCTATTAGTTGTAAGATGATGAAAGCCCCTCCCAACTCTTGAAACTAGAATAGTGATATCTCCTGGTAAGGCTACCATGTCTGTCAGAGTTTCTCAAACCCAAGCTGGCAAGTAAGTAATCAGCCTGTAGAACTAACCTCCAAGAAGTCTGTTGGACATAACTGGGAGATAGGTGAGGGTCCATAGACCCATACTTTGCTTCTGCATTGGGCAGGCCTAGTACATGTCTCTGGATATCCAGATGCATTAATATAATGACGTGATGTTTCACTCTCCTGTGCCACCTTACTAATACCTGCTTACCCTAACCCTAACCTTGCATCTTACTAATACCTACTTACCTTAACTCTAACCCTGTCTGCAACCTTGCATCTTACTAATACCTGCTTACCCTAACCCTGCTCCTAACATTGCACCTTACTAATACCTACTTACCCTAACCCTGTCCTTAACCTTGCATCTTACTAATATCTGCTTACTCTAACCCTGCCCCTAACTTTGCACCTTACCTTTAAAAAATAGTTTCCATAATAGTGACACTAATCTAGACAGCTTGGACACACACACACACACACACACACACACACACACACACACACACACACACACACTAAAACTAGGGTCTATATCAGAACACTGAAGTATTAAAACTTCGAATGTTCTGATATCGAACACTATTCAGCGAATGCTAAGAATAGCAAAGCTGCAGAACAGCAAATTCTTTCCTCGGGAAAGAATTCGGTTGGCCGTTTCTGTGGCTTCGCTATTCTTAGCGGTGTGGTGGAAAGTTACGGGTTGGGGTCAGGTAAGTGTGCGATTGTTTGTATGTTAGGGTTAGGGGCGGGTTAAGTGAGTTAGGGTTAGGGCGCGGGTTAGGTGAGTGTGCGATAGTGACGGACCTTAGGGCTAGGGTTTGGGTTAAGGTAAGTGGGTAAATAGTAGTGTATGTTTAGTTTAGTGTAGCATTAGATGTAGGAATTTAAGTGTATGTGTGTGGTTGCTGTTTGTTTAATGTGCTTGTGTTGTGTGTATGTGTTTCGGAGCAGCGAATTTTTCCCATGGAAAAAATTTGCTGTTCTGAATGTTCGATATTTTCATGTTTAGATGTTTTGAGGCCGATGAAATAGCGTTCGCTATTTTCATCTTTCGATAACGTGATATAAACACTAAAACTATGCCCTCACTAAACTCTGCCTTAACCCTAATGCTCCTGCACTCACACAAACACTCCTAGCCTCTTATGTCAAAACCTTTGGATTATCTGAAGGCTTTGGCATTATTGTCCAAACCCATAATTGCCTTATTCACAAACATTCAATGTTCCATTCATGTGAACTTTTAACATTTTGATGAATGGAACATTTGAACAAAATTTACAGTCATTCACACTATCAGTCAACAGATGATTTGAAAGAGTGAACTATACATAAATATAAATTTTGAAAATTAACTTTCAACTGTTGCCACTGTTTAGGTGCATTGGATCATGATTCAGTGGGGAGTAGGAAATTTGCCCTTTCCCCAGAAGAGTGCAACCCTGGAGAAATACTTCTCATACAATTAGAAAATATACTTGTTTTGCTTTGAATCTTTGCAAATATTTTGTACTCAAATCTTTTTTGATTCAAACTGTTTTGGTCTATGTTTTAGTGTTTAAACTTGTTACAGTTCAAATGTTTGACAAATACATCCATACATATCTATATCTATCTATATATATATATATATATATATATATATATATATATATATATATATATATATCTGAGCCTGAGAGAGATGTGTGTGTGTGTGTGTGTGTGTGTGTGTGTGTGTGTGTAGCAAACAGTCAGTTATTCAGCCTTTGGATAGAATACCACACATTTCTTTAGTGTACTGAATAAACATAGTTAAGTGTTTACTTACTTACCTACTTTGGGGTAAGTAATGCTGTCATTTGTCATGATTATTTCTACATCAGTTGTTTGATTTCATACTGAGCATGTCCAACAGTGTTCTGTTACATTACAAAAGCTCTTGTACAGCTATGTTGACATAGCAAGTGTCTTATAACAACAGCTGAAAAGCTGAATATCTGCTCTTAGGTGTTAAATAGTACACTGATATTGCAGATTATTTAACAAAATGTAGAATGCAGACATCTTTATTTAAACAAAGACCTCAGGACTCCAATAGCCTCATGGAAAAGGCAAAGAAATATTAAACTGGGCTGTCAGGATAGGAGTCATATCTAACCACTGCCACTCATGTACTATCTGATGCAGAACAGCTACATGTTTGCACAGGGTTCTTACTCCAGAACACTTTGCAAATGATCTTTGATATACTGCAGTTATCATAGTCAAAAATGAGTTTAAAAAAATATATATAAATAATACATATATATATATATATATATATGTGTGTGTGTGTGTGTGTGTGTGTGTGTGTGTATGTATATATGACCACCTCCCAGCTGAATATCTTCACAAAGCAGCTGATGCCATGGCACCTCCCATTTCTATTCTGATTAACAGATCCATCTCAGAGAGATCCATCCCAGCAATATGGAAAATATCACGTTATACTTCTCCATAAAGGAGGTAGTTCCACAGAACTATATAACTTTAGACCTATAGCCATTGTTTCACCACTAGCTAAAATCATGGAAAGATGCATACACAAACAAATCATGGACTTTCTTATTCAAAACAGAAAGCTCGCTGACTCTCAGCACGGCTTCAGACCATAACACAGTACCACCATGGCTCTCCTATCTTTCTCTAATGTAATCAATCTTCATTGTAACAACAACAAACTATCTTCAGCCCTCTTCCTAGATCTCTCAAAAGCTTTCAACATGGTCAACCATCAACTACTGCTCAATACCCTACAAACCATAGGTTTAGACCAACACGCAATACAATGGTTTCACTCCTACCTAAACGGTAGACAACAGGCTGTCAGAGCAAGCTGTCATCCTAACTTCCTCTAACCCTAGGTGTCCCACAGGGGTCCATACTAGGTCCCTTTCTTTTCTCTATCTTTACCAATGAACTACACACCACCATCCCAGAAGCCACCTGCATCCAATATGCTGATGACTCAATGCTAATTTGCTCCGCCTCCTCTCCTACACAACGACTAACACTTACCCAGACCACTTTCAGCATGGTAGAAACATGGCTAACAAATCGCCGCCTGCTTATAAATCCTAACAAAACCAAGCTACTACTTTTCTCCCCTAACCGTAGAATTTCTCCTCCTTCCTTCAACATTAAACCTAGCAATGACACCATTATCTCCTCTGATGACCATACAAAGCTTCTGGGCGTAATAATAGACAACAACCTTAAATTTGATAAACACGTAAACCACACTATTAAGTCCGGCAACAAAAAACTTGGCTCCCTGTACAGAGCCAAACCTTTCCTCATCCCCCTAGCTAGGGTAGCTATTGCAAGATCACATCTGCTCTCTACCCTTATGTATGCTTCCCCTGTACTCTCCAACCTATCCAAAACTGATCTCAATAAATTATCAGGATGTTACAATCGTATAGCCAGATTTGCTACTGGCATGGCTTTTAGGACCCATCATTGCCAGAACCTAAAAGCACTGGGATGGCTAGAGCATCCTACCCTTCTGCAGTTCAACCAGCTTATAGTAGCACATAAAATACTCCATCAACCTGATAACACCCCTGCTCTCAAAAATATTATCACCCCTCATAGTGCTCCCAGGCCATTATACTCAGCTGATGAACTAATGATACTGACCCAAAAATCCAACAACTCTGCAGCCGATGCTATATTTGCCAACTCAACCAGTAAAATCTGGAATCTACTCCCTAATACCATTACCAAGGAAACCTCACTACCCCTATTTAAAAGAGGACTCAAAAAGTACCTCGCATCTCATTGGCTGTGCTCTTGTTCTAAACCTGACTAACAACGTCACTAATACATGTCTTGCTACCCAACTTGCTGTTTAGCCAAGTATCTATGCCTCATAGCATTTGAATGTCTAAGCATTGTGAATTATGATATCTGATTGTATTCTTTGTCTATATTTTGACATGTCTGCCTGAGTTTAGTACTCAGTGATGTATGTACTGTCTCTTTTTGGTATGTGGAGCTTTTCTCTCCGGGCCTCTGCTGAAAATGGACATGTATCCAGTCGGGTCTATATTAGAACATTGAAGTTTCAAAACTACGAATGTTCTAATATCGACCCCTATTCAGCAAAAGCTGAAAACATCGAACATACAGAACAACAAATTTCTTCCTAGGGAAAAAATTTGCTGCTCCAAAACACATACGCACAACAAAAGCACACCAAACAAACAGCAATCCACACACATACACCTAAAATCTTACACCTAACCCTACACTAAACTATACACACACCACTAACTATCCACTTACCTTAACCCAAACCCTAACCCTAAGGTCCGTCACTACCTCACACTCACCTCACCCGCGCCCTAACCCTAACTCACCTACCCCACCCTAACCCTCATGTCCACACAATCGCACACTTACCTGACCCGTGCCCTAACCCTAACTCACCTAAAACTCCCTAACCCTCACGTCCACACAATCGTAGGCATACCTAACCCGTGCCCTAACCCTAACACACCTAACCCGCCCTAACCCACACGTCCACATAATCGCACACATACCT
>NC_056726.1:313660365-313662865 GCF_019279795.1 Protopterus annectens
GAAACTGTATCACCAACACCAACTCCCTGAAATGCTTCTTAAATATAAGCAACTCCATAACCTAACCAAAAAACATATCATAAGAGATAAAAAGTCTTACTACACTAAACACCAGACCAATCACTCCAAAAACCCTAAACAGTTCTGGACCTCCATCAACTCTCTGCTAAATCCCGGTACAAAAAGAAACCCTTGTCCTGATACCAGTAAAACTGACACAGAATTAGCCACCCTATTCAACTCCTTCTTTACCAACTCCATAGCTGAACTTACCAAGCCCTTCCCCAATCACAACTCCTCCTCTCTCCTCAAATCCACATCCCCCACATTCTCCCAATCCTAACTGCCCCCCCACATTTCACTGAAAGCCCATCTCCACATCCTACAGAAAAAAACTTCTCGCTAGACTTAAGCCATGCTCCCCAGCCCCAGACAATATCCCCTCTCTCTATCTAAAGCTCGCTGCTGATAGCATTGCCATCCCCATCAGCATTCTCATCAATAGATCCATACAGGAGTCTTATGTTCCCAAACTGTGGCGTGCTGCCTTTATCCTTCCCCTCCATAAAGGAGGTAAAAATAATACTATCTCTAACTTCCGTCCAATAGCCATTCTCTCCCCAATCTCAAAAATACTTGAAAAATGCATCCACCTCCAGCTCATGCCTTACCTTACTGATAATCACCTCCTCACCCCTACACAACATGGTTTTCATCCTGGACATAGTACAATAACTGCTCTTCTCTCTTTCTTAGACTTAGTAAATCATGCCCGTGAATCTGGAGAAATTGTATCCACTATCCTTCTAGATCTTCCCAAAGCTTTCGACACGGTTTCCCATACCCACCTTCTAAATCATCTTTCTAATCTTAATCTCTCACAGAACACCCTATTATGGTTCAACAGCTACCTTTCTAATAGATCCCAAGCTGTGAAATGGCAAACTGGCACCTCAACCTTCCTACCCACCCCTACTGGAGTTCCCCAGGGATCCATACTCGGCCCAATGCTCTTCAATGTATTTATTAATCATTTTCATGCTGCCATTCCTAATACTAAATAGTGCGATACGCAGACGACTCAGCATTAGTTTTCTCTGCTTCTAATCTCCCTGACCTCCTAGCAAAAACTTAATTGGCCTTTTCTACAACTGAAAACTGGATGCTTCAAAATCATCTCTCCCTAAATGCTAATAAATCAAAAATTCTTCTTTTCTCCCCCTCAAAAACCCTCCAGCTTGACAAACAATCTTTCAGTATCTTTAGCAATACTAACTCCACTATAGAAATTGTCCCTTCTACTAAACTACTTGGAGTAACCATAGATGAACACCTAAAATTTGACACACATGTTCAGCTAAACATTAAAAAAACTCACCAGAAACTTGGCATGCTATATGGACACTCCCAGTTCCTCTCTTCATCTACCAGACAAGCTCTTGCCACCACCTACTTACTACTTTCTCTTCTATATGGTGTTCCCCTACTTACCAACTTATCCTCTTCCATTTCCTCAAAACTAGAAACATGTTACAACAAAATTGCCAAACTCACAACTAAAGCTAATTACTCCTCTCACCACTGCACATCTCTCCACCTGCTAAACTGGCTAGAACTTCCCAATCAACTCAACTTCCTTCAGCTCACTACTGCCCACAGACTAATCTTCAAACCAACTCTATGCCCTGCTTTAGCAAATATCTTACCCTTTTACACCCCCCCACAGAGCCCTGAGATCTGCACACCAGAATCTCCTCTCTGTATACAATCCTAAACGTCCTGCTGGTCACCTTCTACTCTCTTCTTCCCTCGCCAAAAGATGGAACTCCCTCCCTTCTTCTCTTAGAATCTCTGAAAACTATGAATACTTAAAGAACTCAGCTTCATTCCTACCTTGCTCAGCACTGGAAATGTAACTGTATTCTCCCTACTTAACCTACTTACTCTCTTCTATGTATGCTTCCTCATACAGCTTCTCTACTTATTCATCCACCCCAGGCTGTTCTCCTAAACACCTACCTCACTCTAAATCTAAAGACCCCTTAAACATCTGCCTCCTTCTAAGTCAAATTCAACACCAAATTATTAATAATGTTTTTCTACCTTAAATGTACACAATGTAAATACTGTATATAGTCCCTGATCTCATCCCCTCCTACTGAAAACAATTAATTTTTAATAACTACCTATATTAAGCTGATGCAGTTTAACTATGGCAATCATACCTTCCATGTGTGAACTCCACTTTTATTAATGTTCAACCACCTCTCTAAGAATACACCAGACACTATAATCTATGCCCTACTAACAGTGTACTTCCCACCTGTTTCTCCTCCATTTCTGCTAAACCTCAATATACAACTTTCAAATTTTTAACCCTCAACTAATAATTGCTTTCCCTTTAATTGTGACTCTTCTCTTGCCTCTATCACTTAATTATTGTACAAATAGTTCTCTATACAACTTTGTAAATATGTTTATGAACTGTCTTGTCATTATG
>NC_056726.1:313667865-313670365 GCF_019279795.1 Protopterus annectens
CATCCCTTACTAAGTCCTACACCCACCTTGAATGTATTGACACAATTCTCTTTTCTCAAATGCAGGAGCTGAATGGCACATGAAGCTATTCTGGGACTTGTTATGTTGCAATGCTTTCCACAAGACATTCTGAGGTACTAGTATGCTTTTTAAGTACACAAAACACATGCACAAACTCTCATGACCTCTCCAATATCTGTGCAAGGATAAAAATCTGATCCATTGTTCCACATCCAGGCCAGAGCCCACAATCACCAGGCCAAAAGTCAAAATCCTATGCTGTAGTAGCTAATCCAACTATGTATTCTGAAATGTCCTGCTTTTACTTAATAGACAGACCAGTACTGTTTGCCTACTGTAGTATTCAAGATTCTCTAAAATCTAGCATATATTGTAGAAGTAGGTATGCAGTGATTTTTATTTATTTTTATGTTGGTTATGATAAAATTAGTATTGTATTGTGTCTTCACTTTTGTTTTTTAGTCAATCTTTGGTTGAATGGGGACTAGAAAAACTGAGAGATGATTATCTTACTCACTGAATGTGTTTAACTGTTAGGCACAAAAACAGAAAAGAAGGCTGAAGCTATACGATGTGAAGGGTATTATCTTTAATTTTAAAATATCCCTTCTAGTACATTTTCTGTTTGTGGTTTATTTCTTAGTGGATTTCTATTCTACCAAACGTCACACAGTGGTAATGCTGTGTTACATATATAACATTTACACAACTTGTGGAATATTACTCTATTAGCTGCATCTCTGCACGGTTATTTTGACTCCTGCTCCAGACAGTTAATGGTTTCCCAAATTATGCAGAAATATAATTGTTTTTATAGACTTCATTATCAATTTAGTGATGTGTACATGAACCACCGTAACTCTATGCCACTTTATAAATACTGCCAGTGTTATGATGACTCAATATCTTGTAAAATTGCAGTTAAATGCGTACGATTAACTATACAAAATAAATTAAAATGGTTCTCAGTTTTATTTCAAATAGACCTCAATATAAAGAAAATTAAATTTTGGTGGCAGCCTTGTGCAGAAAGACGCTGTCATCAGAACTGCTTTTAAAGGTTTAAAATGCCTTTTTATGTATAATGTAGTTAAGAAAATCTTTTGTGTTTCACTTAGTACATTGTCTTAAAAAGTAGGCCTCAGAAATCAATTTGATTACTTCTCTGAATTAAGTATGCACAACTGAGACCAATTGAAATCAATATAAATCAGGTTAAGTACTCCATTGTGTACAAAACCATTATGTAACAAGAAACTATCTGAATGAAGATGTAAATAAACACATGGTCAGGCTTTGTTTGTAGATATGTCACATGTCTCTGTACTAATAAAACATAAGTCTGAAATTAAAGCAACAGTACAGCCTTGTTTACAACTTGTATGTATTCATGTAAGACATATAAAATAAGGAGTTCAAAAATGTGAACAGTAATTCTGATTTTATTCAGACACATAAACAGGTGTGTATTGTTCTCCTGTGTTTAATGATTTCAGATACTAATTTGCAAAAGTTCTCCATGAAGAAATACAAATAACATATAAGGGAAATACACTATTTTCACATACTTTTCTGTCTGAGGGTTGGTGAGGAAGGAGAGAGCACGTTATATCACTGCGTACCTATCAACTGCTATGATTTAGGCACAGAGTTATGATTTTGGCCCTTAATTTTAGCCTTGCTCCTCCAAGATTTATGATGTTTCTCATAAAGACAGACCTATTTAGGAGTACATATTTATTAAATAAATAAACATAAGCCTACACGAGAGGGAATGGCATAATGTTGAAGGTGTTTATTTTATTTTAGCATTTGTTTACTGGGAAAGCCCAACTTGGAATGAGCCAATTTTCAGCACAGGCCTGGGGAGAAATGTTCCAGATGCATGTCTATGTCTCAGAAACACAAGATACAGGGTTTGATTCTCACATTTGGGAAACTGGCTAGGCTTAAAATAGTTCATAAAGTTAGTTATCCTAGTACTTACCTAACATTTCTAATAGTTGGGGTTTGGTATAATGGTTACGGTGTTTGATTCTCACCTATGAGGGTTAGAAAATGACTAGGCTTAAAATGCCCCATTAAAGGAACTAGCCTAGTAAATAGCTATGAGCTATATAAAAAAATTCACTACCATTAATTATATAGACTCTAGTATGTAAGGATCTTCTAATGCAAAAAATAAGAAAGTGCCCCTAATCCTGACCTTCTGCTATGATTTTTAATGGCCAGTGTTATGATTTTTAATATTTGAAAGTTGATAGATCTGCATTGCTGCCTTTCTTCTGTCATACCGGCAGATAACAAGCAGGCAAATGTCATCTACTTCCATGAAAATACAGTATTCCGATATTTCTAGTGGTGGGTAGGATAAGAACATGTATTTTATGTAGGAAATGAACTTCTTTCACATATTACTACAGATACATTTTCAGCTTTGCACCCTTTAACAATGAAAACTAACACAGTTTTATTTGCA
>NC_056726.1:313675365-313692865 GCF_019279795.1 Protopterus annectens
GTAGCAGAAAGTATGTTGGGGGGGGCACGTCAAGAATGGTACAATGAGCATTTTAAAAAATCTATGCACCTGGCAACTTTTTCACTGATGCCAGTCACAGAAAAGAAAAAAAATACAGGTAATGGAATTACCTCTCACTGAAGAAAGAAAACATGGCCAAAAACAAAAGAATACCCCCCTCCACATGAAGGTGACTGCAAACTAATACAGTTAAGTCTGAGTTAAACAATGCTTGAGAAATGATAAAACATTATATGCATGGCATGGGCCTTGGGTTTTTGGGCATGTAGACATAAGACAATTCAGAATTATTGTGCATTTCCAGAATTCAGACTGTATGGACATTACAAAAATATAATATTTTATAGAATTTGGCACTTTAGCCCAGAATACATTCACCATAAATTATAGTTATGCTTCTATTTGCTACTTTTAAAACTGTCATTTTGCTTTATTCTGCGTTCTATGTGTAGAATCTGATTTAATTTTGTTTATGTATGGTTGTATTAAGAATTCTAATAGACTAATTGTAACAACCAAAAGTTTTGTTTAATACTTACTTATCTATATAAGGGTGAGAACGTTCCAAAGACATGCATCTGGAGTGTTTCTCCCCGGGCCTCCGCTGAAAATGGGCTCTGTTCCAGTCTGACTTTCCCAGAAAACAAATATTAAATAAATACAATTTATTTTTTTAGTAACTGTAAATCGGTGTTCTTGCATTTGATGAAGCAACAACATGTGGACTGATTGCAAGTTAGGAGAATAAAACAGGAATAAATACAGAGTAGGGGAGGCGGGTAAATCAGAGGTGGATAAAATACATGCAACTTTACAGCAGTAAATTATAAGATTTTAAGCTATGAAAATATGCAGCATTACTGTAATAAGTCCCAAAAGTGACATAAATAAAGACAAAAGGAAATCTTAGTGGCTTCCTCTGTAACTGAGTTATAGAAAGAGGAGTAACAATACAGACAGAAGAATAACAATGCAAATTTTGGTATGAAGAAATGAGTTCTTCTGACTTCAAATATTGCTGGACTATTGGGGATGAAATCCACACCCGCTTATAATATTAGAGATAATTAGGGGTAATGGCTAATGAAGTGGCAAGAGGGTGTTCATTTGTGCCTGATGGAGGATTGAATAATACAATTGCTAAAGTCATTTGATATGGGAGAGAAGGCAAAATGTAATCTTATTATGAAAGGTAACCCCAGAGCTGCTTGGGTAAGCATTCATATATGAAAAGTAGCATAAAGTATATATTATAGGCTGAAGTACTGTGTCCCAAACTAAACATAATTAGGTAATGTGGAAAACCAAAGATCTTAAATAGTAATCATTCTCAAACTAAAGAAAAATATGAAAAAGGATACAGTGTATACAACACACAACTGACTAGACAAGAAACAGAAACTAGATGAACATTAAAAGAAACAGAAAGAACAAGGAAGGGGGAGAACCTGAGGAAATCTAACGAAGAAAGAAGTAAGAAGGGGAATTGGATAAGAATAGCTTAAAATGATGAGATCAAAGCAGGGAAATGCAGAGAGCAACATATTTGTCACAATAAGAAAGAACAGATAATGGCTTTTTGGCAGCAATACTGAATATAACACAAAAAGTCAGTAAGTCTTAAAGAATTGCACTAAATTTATATGTGGCACTGCGACAAAATAATTTAAAGGGCAGTATAGTAAGGACTAATAATATAAATACATTTTGAAAAGAGAATAATACATGGTCCACAGACAGAAGAATCACTTTTTGGTGTAATAATACACCCAAAACAAACAATGAAATAAAGACAGAATGTGATGCAACCTGGCTAATTAATGCAATGATTGCTCAAGGGCAATAACTGATATTATACTGCAAACAAATGCAGCTCTCCAACTGTAAGAGACAGGGTAGAGATACTTAACGCAGTATGACCAAACTTATATCCCAGTGTGCCAGTTTATATTTGAAAATAATGTTTACGGTCTGTCAATAAAAAAATGCACGTGTTCAGTCTGATATCTACAAACCAAATAATATATACAGAGGTGAAGGAATTGTGGCCAGAAAATAGTTCTGCATCTTATAATATAGATATAAAAATGTGTTATCTTCATCATTTTCTGTTCATAAAATGAAATGGTGCTAAAAGTAGGCAAGGAACAAGGCCTGTGGTATGAGTAAATGAAATACTGAAGCATGATTTAAGCAGAAAAAAAGTGGAGATACTGTAGGAAAAAGTTGTGTATACATTACATGAATATAAGACTCCTACGCAGAACTTTATTTTTTTTTTCTGGCGGATAGCACATTAGGGGAAGTGAGTTTATATACACCTTAAATAACAATAAAATAAATGAAACGACAGCTTAAGAAGTTAGAAATGTACACGTATAATATTACATAAAAGAAAGGAAAGGGAGGGGAAATCAAAACAAAAAGAATACAGACAATTACTATTATATGCATAAATAGTAAAGTGCATGCCCTCTATGAGGCCAAGAAATCTACTTTCTAAGGGGCTATAGATCAGACACACCCATTTATGAAGCATTCAAAAAGAAAAGAGGGTCAAAATATGCATGAAACAATGACAGAGGGTGGGAAACCTGAAAATGATGGCAAAAGGAGCAGAGGAGAATTCCTTAAAGGGAAAATGAATGGTGTGGTAGAATTACAACTATAGCAGTGTGAAATATATGTCTGGGAACGCATAAAGAATACCTTTAATGGAATGAAAAAATAGGGACATGTCAAGGTAAAGTATATGGGATTATGAAAGTTTGTTTAAGAATGACACACGATTAGGAGGAACAAAACAGCAACTTAAAATAGTTCTAATATTTAACAAAATATATCAGAAAAAATTAGGTACTTTTCTGTTAAACCCCTACCACACGTTTTTGGTCCCAGATTTGCTGTGTCTGGCCTGATTCCTCAGTGGGCCATGCAGATCCTTCAGACCCATGCAATGAATTCGCTGAGCCATGCATTGGCAGTGTCCTGCAGCCCATGATTTCTGGGGAAGAAGTGTTACATGGGGCGGATGAGTTTCTCAGATGTAAACTTGTGTCATACCAGCAGAATATTGCTTGGCCACTGCCGGCCATCCCAGGTTAACAGATATTGTGGATAGCAGGATTGATCTTTCATAGACCTTGCAGTCCCAGTTGTTTTTGGCTGTCCTCTCCTTTGCACCGCACCTCCACGGGTGATTGCTTGTTGCTGATTTTGGTCACTGTCTGTCCCTGACACCCCCTTCTGAAACAACGATCCCCAAAAACATAGGAGAAGGTAGGGTCAGACTGGCAGGTGTGTGAAAAATTAAAGTGTGGTCCTAAATCAACAAAAAGAAATCACTTGCACCCATGTAGTAGGAAGGGGAGGACAGTGGGAAACAGGTAAGGCCGCAAGCTCTGCCAAAACCGCAGCGTGGCACTGACCCCAAGCCGTGGGGATAGAAGTAAGGCCAAATATGGCCACGGACGTGCAAGATGACAGGGAGGATGCTCGAAGACGAGTAAGACTCCAAGGTCTGTTAGATCCCAAGCCCTGGGGAAAAAAACAGGGAGAAACATGGCAGTCCGGGTCCCAACAAGCGTGGTAGGGGTTTAATGGAAAAGTACCAAACATTATAATATTGTTATTAATTTATATTGAAGGGTAAAGATGAAAATAATTTTTTGTAATGTGTAGATAACTATAATAAAAATACATATGTGTGCGTGTGTGTGCGTGCATGTGTGTGTGTGTGTGTGTGTGTGTGTGTGTGTGTGTGTGTGTGTGTGTGTGTGTGTGTGTGTGTGTGTGTGTGTGTGTATTTGTGTGTATGTGTATGTAGAATCAATGGAAGGAACACCAGAAGCAATTCAAATATAGTTTAAGTTTTACATGCAGATAAAAGGGATCTAAAGTACTGGTGCCTTGGTTATATATTAGTGAGAAACATATTGATATAATCCTGGAAATAGTATTGGTATTGGTATTGCTGTACCTGAATGGATTTTTGGCAACATTTTATGTCAGGGATTAAAAAAATGTATGGGGTGCATGCAGTGAAAGGATAGATAATAGGCTCTTTAACCAAAGGATGGTTAACATAGCTTGTTAAGCCATCAGCATTATATAAGAGTTACCACTATGGCCTGTACTAGTTGCTTTATCTATTAAACCAGTCTTATTATATAGAAAACAAGGGAGAGAGTTTACTGATAATGTTGTCATCTGTAGATATGCAGTTTTCAACACTGCTGGATTATGCAAAGAGTGTGAGTCTTACAGCTAGAGAGAGAGAAGGTACTACAATATTTGTTAACTTGATTTAAAAATGGAGAATGACATTTGGGTTGCAGTTTAATACTCTAAAATATAAAGTATCTGCATATACTACAGAGATAGTAATGACCAAGGTATAGGTATTAAAATACTAGGTATTTTTTTCTACCAGTGGATGCTCTAGCATAGATTACAATGGATATACTGCAATAGGATTATATATGGTTAAATGCAATTTATTAGCAAAGCTTATATATATCACCATCTAACTAACGGCAACTTACGAGGAAAAGGTAAATAACATGCCAGGCATTGCTTTATGAAAGTTTTGAACAGTATCAGTAGAGCAACACAGAGAATAATGCATGGACATTGGAAAAAAACCTGGTGTATTTATTACCCTGGGTCCTGGGTTAAACAGCCTTGATAAATGTCAAAATTGCAGTTCAAAGATGATTATTTTTATTATGATGCCATAGACAGGGGGTGATTAATTAAAGACCAAACAAACACTGTGCTGTATTCAGTCATGTAGACAATTATCAAGTCACACAAACAACAATAACAATGAAGTGTTTTTATGTTTTCTAAGTCCTAGAAATAACTGTTCTACTTACTTCTGAAATAATAAAATTCTTGCTATCTGCAAAAAAAAATGTGCATAGGAAAAGGAAGACTGTCACAGCCAAGCCTTCACTGCTCAACAGGATTAATGAGTGATGTATACGTTCAGTATGCAAAGCCTAACAGGTACATTTGTGCAGTACTGAGTTTTGGCATATGTGTAGTCTTGATAAAAAACATAAGCAGGGTAAGCAAAAAATGTTTAGATATGTATAAAAATGCAATGCATATTCCTTGTGACATCCTTAATTAAAATGCAATCATAATGTCATAATGACATTGTGATGTCACAGTAATGACAAGATATTGCCTGGACTATCAAAATGTAGAATCTCAATGCAAACAAAGGTCTAAATGTCAGAAATACCACTTTCTAAATCAGATTCTTCCACTGAGGTAGATTGATAAAAGATGTGTCTACAGACAGTTGAAGAAGAGATGTCCCTGGGAGGGGAACCTCTCCCAAGAGAACAAGTCTGTGTTTCTAACATTTAAGTTTAGAAGCACTTTGGAATTGAATCTTATTCTATCTTTATAGAACATAACAGCCATGGAAATGGTCAGGTTATAGTGACTTGCACGATGGAAACATTAACATAAATTACAAGGGTGATAACAATGTATGGTTTCCACCCCAAAAGTACTTCTGATTACATAATAGGCTGGACAATATTTGAATTACATGAAAACCGAGTATAAAAAACTCACTGTTCCTGTGCTATAAACAGGTTTATTAAAACAAATAAACACAAAACCTTACTAGTAAAATACACATACCTAAATATTTAATAAGAACATAAACAATTATTCAAATAATAAACAATCTGTGTTGATATTTAAACATAAACATTCATTGACTATTTGCATCTATGTTTATTTGCACTGACCTGTTTTTACTGTTACCACTACATTATCAACATTCTTTATTTGCATACTTGCATGATTGTATTTTCCTTGTGCATAGTTTAGGAGGAAATGTCAACAGATCATCTCACTAATCCAGTAAATAAATATAAAATACAAATAAATCACTGGGAATCTGTCATTTATACATAAATCTGTTATTTATGACTCTCTCCAAGAGTATCTGTTTCCAAGCCCTCTTTCTAACAAGTCCAAATTGATTGGTGTGCACCAATGTAAGGATGCTGACTTCCAAGCAAATACTTAGATGTTTTCAATAGGTTAACCAGGCAAGTGCATCAGCCACGATACCTGTTTTCAGGTACAAAATGACCATTTTCTAGTAAAGTGACATACTAACAATCACATGGTATGCAAAAGCAAACTGTGGGAATTAAACCCAGAACTTTAAGAGGAAGATCATTAGCCATTCATAGCCATAATTATCTGCACCAAACTGCTAAATGTGATACATTTGTTGAAAAAAAAAAAAACTTGCAAACTGTCTTATTTATAATTTTGAATGCTAAATTATTATTATTATTATTATTAAATTAATAATTTATTATTTATTACGAAAAATGCTGCTCATGGTACACAGTCTTACTAACTTTGCCATTTAAGGCACTGCCATAAGTTTTCAATTAAGAGGTGTGATTACGAGTATATTACACAACAGAAATAATTTTATTCCCTATTTCTGTGGTCAGATATGCTGACCTCCTCAATATATTTCTCAAGCTTTTGAAAAGCATATCCTTAAAATTATTAAAATCTTGACAATGTTTGTTTTCCTACCTCTTTACTAAGAGTACTAAATATTTCCTTTGTTTTCAGCAACTTATAAATATTGCAGAATGGCATGAATACATTTCATGTCAATTTCTAGATTAAGATGTTGGTGTTTCAACAAATGTTCTTGGCATACATAAAAAAGACAAGTGGCATCTTTGCAACATGGAGGTCATAAGTAAACAGTATTGTACCATTTCTTGTCAATGCATTTTGCAATAAGCAAGTCCAGTCATCTCTTACTCAAAAAGGACTTTTTACATGCACTACTAGAAGCAAAATTTTACATGCCTGGAGGTCAGCAATTCTTCTGGCAGACGTTAAAGCAACCAATAAAATAGCCTTCCAGGGGCAATGTTGCAAAGAAAAAGAAGCAGGAGGCACAAAAGGAGCCTAAGTCAGATTTTCAAGGACAAAATTAAGATCCCAAGAAAGGGGAAAATACTTTCTTAAGGATCTGATATGAAGGATACATTTTAGAAATTGCTTGACCTCAAATCTAGAGGCCAGATGAGGATTCAGTGGCAAACAAGCAGAGATTGCTGACAAGTGAGTTTTAACTGAACAATATGCCCAGCCAGCATGTAGCAGCTCACACAGGTAGGAAAGGCCCAAGGGGAACCCCACTGAAAAATGATCCTGGTGATGTTTAAGACAACAGACAGAAAATCTCTTCCATTTGGACAAATATGATTTTCTGGTATTGGGCTTCCTGGCCTCCTGCAGGACCCTAAGCACATCCTCAGAAAACCGATGTCAGAAAGGAATCACAGCCCTATCACCTAAACTGTCAGTTGAAGACTGGACAAGTGAGGGTGAAGGAGAAATCCTTTGTCCTGTGTGAGAAGGTCCATGTAGTGAGGTAACTTGTGATGATTGCTCCTGGCCAGATGGAGTAAGAGGGGGAACCAGTAATGTCTGGGGTAAAAGGTATTCACCAACACGATTTTTGGAAAGTACTTCTTGATTGTGTGCAGGACCTTGGAAAGAAAAGGAAGGCGAAGAAAGGCATAAAGGAACATTCCCTTCGAAGACAAAGACATGGTGTCCACTTTCCAAGCCAATGGACTTGGGACTCTGGAACAGAACTGAGGTAGTTTCTTGTTCAGAGGGGAGGCAAAGAGATCCACTTGAGGAATACTCCACTAATGAACTGTGTCCAGAAACACATCTCTGTGAAGCATCCATTCGTGAGGCTGTGTCCTGGCCCTGCTTTGAGAATCTCCCACAAGACTGTGCTCTGAAGGTATGTAGGCCTGAAAAGTCACATGCAGACTCATGGCTAATTCCCATGCTTGAAGGGCTAGTTTGCAAAGATAAGATCTCATGCCCCTTTGCTTGTTGATGTACAATATGACTGTGGTGTTGTCTGTGTAAACCTTTAAGGGACCTGGCACCCAGAGTAAGTGAAAGGCCAAAATGAGATCCCTCCTTTCACTGATGTTGATGTGATCTACCCTCTGCTGAAGGGACCAAAGGCTCTGAACCTTCAGGGTGCCTGAAGTGGCTTCAGTGCCGGAAGTGGCTCTGAGGCATCCATTAAGAGTTCCTGGGACAGCAGAGGATCTTGGAAGGAATACCTGGTTTGAGAAATATCTGTTGAATCCACTAGGGAAGACTCCAGTTTGAGACAAGGGAGCAGAGGGACTAGATGCTCTAGTGGGTGGCAGTGTTGAAGCCATATAGATTTTAGATACCACTAAAACTTCCTCATATGATGCCTGCCCCAAGGAAGCATGGGAATGATAGAGGCCATGAATCCTAGTGCCCTGAGAAACTCACTGTCTGGAAGGCAGGACAGGGGAAGTATGGAAAGAAACAGTTTGTGACAAACACAGCCCTGGAGAAGTGAAGCTCCAGTAGTAGCTTGGTCTGGGATGGGGCTTGAAGCAAGAGGTCATCCTGATAGGAAAATAACTGAATGCCCTAAAGCCTGCAAAAAGTGACTACTGGAGATACACATTTTGTGAACACCCTTGGGGATGTTGAAAGCCCAAAGTGCAAAGCACAGTACTGAAAATGTGAGGAAGAAACATTTCTTGAACAGAAGGTGGATAGGAATACAAGATAAGTGTTGTTCAGATCCAGGGAAACTAGAAAGGCCTGAGAGAGGAGCAGAGGAAACAGAGTTTGAAGAGAAAGCATCCAGAAGGATGGTACCTTGAGAAAAGTGTTTAGAAATGAAAGATCCAGGACAGGTCTCCAAGACCTCTCTTCCCTGGGGACCAGAAAAAATCTTGGAGTAAAAACCTGAACACCTTTCAGTCTTTGGAACTGGTTGAATGATACCCTGGTTCAACAGACCTTGCAAGACCCTTGGAAAATGAAAAGGCTATTCTGCAGGATTTTGAAGGATACTGGAAAAGGAAGGAAGTGTTTTTCAGGTCATAATGTAACCCTGCCTGATGATGGACAGAACCCAACAGTCTACAGTGATTTTTTGTCAAACTGGAAGAGACAGATAAAACCTGAAGGATAAGGGAGCCTAGCTGAGAGGAAGAGAAGGCAAAATGACAGATGGCTGCAGACTTATCAGGAAAGGATGGCTTCTGAGGCCTAAACATTTGAGTAGGCTTATCAGAAAAAAATGCACCTAGGAACTTTGGAAGACTTTCTAGGAAGTCTATGAAAAAAGGCAGTTTTCATATGATAGTGCCTTTGAAAATTGGGAATGAGAAAAACAAAGTTTGCTTCAACTCTTTCATGACCTCAGATGGAACTCCTCCCCCCAGATGGAACTGGCAACTATGCTGAGTTCTACACCAGTGCTTTATACAAACACCTGTATAACTGCGTTGACTTGGCCATACCTGATAAGAGAAAACCTGCCTCATAGACAACTGCCATTAGCAGGCTTTAAAATAAGAGGAATAAATTGCTATCTAAGAGTAAGAGGGAGCGAACCCTAAACTGGAAACACTCCCTCATCAGCTTAAACAAGTAAATGAGACTTCTTGTGAAGTCCTCCAAAGCAAACTATGAATCCATATTAGCTTCCTCAACTAAGAACAACCATAAGGCATTCTTTAGCTGCCTCTGTAACCTAAAAGGAAAGGCCCAGATTTGTGCCAAACTGGTAGTTAATGATACCGCATATAATGAGCCTGTGAACATAGCAAACCAGTTGGCTGACAGGTTCTTTGAAAACTTCACTCCCCTGTCCCCACCACACGTACGCAATGACATCCCTGCCACTTACCTTGAATCTCTAAAGAGGAGGTCATTAATGCCCTCTCTAAGGCCAGGAACACAGCATCTATGGGACCTGATAACATCCCAGGCTGAATTAGCAACACCATTGGGTACTCTTTTCAATCATAGTCTAAGCACCGGCTTTGTCCCAGCTGAGTGGAAAATGGCCACTGTTATTCCCTTGCACAAAGGTAGTGCTGACCCAGGGAACTATAGACCTATTAGTGGTAAGCACTAGGTAACCTGTCTACCACATAAGTAGTGGTTCTGGCCCAGAATTTGTAGTTATTGGCCGTTTGGGCAATTTCTTCCATATCTCTCAACTTTCTGATTTGAAAGCCTGTATTTGCACTTGTTTCTGTCCTGTAACTCATCTAGTGCAGATACAGATTCTTAGTTTTAGCACTTAAATTTGCTTGTTCATGCTCAGCACTTGTTCAGAACTTGTAAGCACTAAATAAGCTACTAATTACTATAGCACTCTATCTTCCTCATTACCTAGAGGAAAACAGTTTTTGTACTTACTTTTCTCACTTGCTTAGAGAAAAACAGCTCTTGTACTCACTTTCCTCACTTATCTACAGGAAAAACCCTGCGACTCTCTTTTTGAGTGGTCTTGCGCACAGAGCAGCGTCGGACAACGCCAGTTAGCTGGGGTATACTATTCCCAGTCCCACAAAGTCTGCGCTGTAAATTTTCCCTTAGAACTAGGCAAGCCTCAACTCAAGTGCTTCAGATCAGCTGCTCTTTTTGCAGCACTTGCAAAACAGAAATCAGCACTTGTCCTAATCTCCTAGACAGCATTACTATTCTCCAAATATCCTAGACAGCACTATTATAATATAGCATAAGACCCTCGATCGTCTGCAGGACTTAAGTTCAATTTACTCTTCAAAGCATGTCCAGAGGTCAGCTTCAGGTGTACTCTCCAATTCATCTGGTGGAATTGGGCATCCTGAGGCAGTGTCACAACTTCCTCGTATACAGACAACCCTCTCCTCTTACCTCTAGACACAAATACTTGTGAGAGATGCAGATACACAGCCAGACTGGAGGCTAAGCACTCTCAACCCATGACTGTAACAGACAGTCAAGAGGATAAGGGACACACTTGCATCACACCACCTGTCACACATGAATCTACAAAACAAGCACCGGCAAAACATACGCATAAATACACAAAAACATATTCAGAGGCACTAGGTACCAATCTGAAAAAGAAACAGTGCCCTCCAAAGCAGACAAGCAGGCAACCTGCACCCTCAAACACAAGCCAGAAAACACATAATTCACCTCAGCAGTGTGCCTCACAACAGCCCTTAAGGCAAAACACCATACCTAACACGCTAGTAATAGGAGACTCTATAGTAAGGCACACGGATGTTCCACTCACCAGGCTGAACAAGGAGAAGGTTACTGTCAGCTGCCTCTCGGGTGCTTGGATCCGCCACATAACACAGGCACTTAGGTCACTCCAGAACAAGTACAAGTATGACGCTGTCATTGTACATGTTGGTATGAATGATCTAAGACGTACCTCCCTGGACTACATGAAAAGAGACATTGAGGGGCTCTCTGATCATGTAGCCCAAGCTGGTATGACTCTGACCTTGAGTAGCATACTACCTTCACCTAGAATGATACCACAATACAAAGACAAAATGATCAATTTCAACAACTGGCTAAGCTTCTGGTGTCATTCTAAGGGGATCCAGTGTCTGTCTGCCTGGGATGACATGATAGACAAGCCTTGCTGTTTTGCCAGAGATGGGTTGCACCTGTCACACCTAGGTTTTTGAATACTGGCCAAGGCTCTTGCCGTCCCCATAGTGCCCTTTTTAGGCAAGGCTCAAAGGACAAACCAACCACTGTAACCAGCACAGGTAATAAAAAACTAAGGGTAATGCTACTCAGCGCCAGAAGTCTCAACCTCAAAATGCACACACTCGAGGCTCTCCTCAGCATGGAGAAAATCGATGTTTGTGCAGTGACGGAAACCTGGTTCAAGGCTCAAGAGAGCACCCCAGCACTGCAAGGTTACAATTCATATCATACCTTCTGGAATCAGTTACCGGATCGCAGTACAAAGGGCGGAGGTGTATCCATATTCATCAAGGATACCCATATCTCCAGGTTAGTAGCACAGCATGATGCCCCAGAGATCATCCATGTGCAACTATCAGCAGGCAAAACCACATTTCAAGTCGTAGCCAGTTATTGATCGCCCACCATGTCCCAAGATGCTCACTCTGCATTCCTTGAGACATTGGAAAATATAAAGGTCCTACCCAACACCATAATCTTGGGTGATTTCAACTACGCTGGTATAGACTGGGCGAACTAACAATATTCCAACTCCTATGCTCAGCGATTCATAGAATTTCTAAATTCAAATGCCCTTGAACAACTAGTATGTTCCCCCACTAGAGGGGACAACATATTGGATTTAATCATCATAAATATGGGCGCCCATTGTACCACACCCGTTATCATCCCCTCCTTGGTCAGATCCGACCACAAACTGATAACCCTGGACATCCTCACTCCTCCACCTCCCCCAATCAAAGAAACCATAGTCAAAAACCTTTCCAAAGCAAACTTCAAACTACTTGCATCTGAAGTGGAAAGCTTCACTATTCCCTTGCAGAAGGATAATGATATCCAGGATGCAGAATCCTACACCAAGGCACTCTATATGCATCTTCATAATTGCATGGACCGTGCTATCCCAAATAAAACCAAGACTCCTTCCTCAAGCAAGAAGAAACCAGTCTGGTGGACCCCGGCCATAAGCAAACTTTATAATAAAAGGAGGAGACTTATACAAAAAAGGCCAAATCTCAAGTAGAAAAATCATCCCTGATCAGCATTAGTAAGAAATTGAGGGCCCTCATCAAGTCAACTAAAGCTAAAAGAAAGTTGCCAAGGATGCCAAGGATAACCATAAGGCCTTCTATGGCTACATCAAAAACCTAAATGGCAATGCTCAGGTCTGTTCTGAGCTAGTACAAAATGGAACAAAATACACTGACCCTTCTGACATTGCCAACATCTTGGCTGACAGGTTCAGTGCAAATCCCCCACCACCACCACCACCTACAGGGCCTATTACCATTCTAGGGGATTGTTTAAGTCCAATTATTACTGATACGTTGGTTAACAAGGCTCTATCTAAAGCTAAAAACAATGCCTCCATGGGACCAGATGGTGTCCCAGGTTGTGTCATACGCGAGCTCCAAAAGGAATTAACCCGGCATCTTAATACCCTGTTCAGTCTCAGCCTCTCCACAGGACATGTGCCCATAGAATGGCGCATGGCAATGGTGGTCCCGCTACATAAGGGTGGAGCCACAAATGACCCTGGGAACTACCGACCAATAAGCCTGACCAGTCTGATCTGTAAGGCTATGGAGCGAATCATTATGGAACTCATAAATGGAGAGATTGGGAACCTCCAGTCGCTGGATCCCACACAGTTCGGCTTCGTCAAGGGCAGAACATGCCTCCTGAACCTGGTGGATTTCTTTGAGAGAGTTACTCAGGCTATAGATAATGGAAAGGAGGTACACACGGCTTACCTTGACCTTGCTAAAGCATTTGACACCATTCCCCATTCAGGTATTATTGATAAGCTCACCAGCCTGGGCATAAACCCTTATGTCACAAGATGGATCGCAAACTGGCTCTCAGACAGATCCCATAAAGAAAGAGTAGTGGGATCTATGTCCGAATCCAGACCAGTAACGAGTGGTGTGCCTCAGGGCTCTGTCCTGGGGCCCCTCCTGTTTGGCATATACTTCTCAGAAGTACAGGCAAGCACGGAAGGGCTGTGGCTGACTAAGTTTGCGAATGACTGCAAACTGGGTGCTATAATAGAGTCTCCGGCCGACATGGAGATCCTCCAGAAGGGCCTAAATGAGACTGATGCATGGTATCAAAGCCATGGTCTCAAGCTAAATGCAACAAAATGCATAGTAATCCCCTTTGGAAAAAACAGAGTACCCACAAACTACAACATAGAAGGAAATCCCCTGAAATCTGAAGAAGAAATAGGGGATCTAGGGACCCAAGTAGATAGTCAGCTTTCCTTTGATAACCATGTTGCCAAAGTGGTTAGAAAATCCTTCTATGTGACCCATCTGATCACGAAAGGGTTTGCATCAAGATCTAAGGATGTAATGGTGCCCCTCTACTCTTCCCTCATCAGACCCATTATTGAGTACAATGCACCAATTGGAATGTACCTGGCTAGACATCTCCAGCAGCTGGAGAGACCACAAAGGCACCTAACCAAGAGGATTACTGGCCTCAAACAGTTGCCCTATGCAGCACGATTGAAAAGCTAAGACTATTCTCTGTTGCATACCACTTTCTCAGAGGCGATCTCTGTCTAGCGTACAGAGCCATGTCCAACCCAGAATTGTTGAACATGCTCCATCTTAGCAAAACCAAATCTACTCGAGCTACATGCTCTAGGGATATAAACCTCAACACAACAATGAATAGAACATGCTGGAGGGATAGATTCCCTTCGCAGAGACTTCCCTTACTATGGAACAGGGTCCCGATCTACATAAGACAGAGCCCCTCACTATCACTCTTCAAGAGGAACCTTGATGAGTGGATGGGTAACAGAAAGTTCACACCGGGGATCACACCAACAGCACTACTAGATAGGGGCCAATGTACTAGCTGCTAGTACAAGGGTCTAGGGAACTACTAAAGGGGCGGTGAATACCGCACAACGTGGCTGGGCTAATATATGCCTTTGGGCAGATAGCCCAGTACCAACCTATGAACCTATTAGCCTGACTAGCCTTATCTGCAAGGCCATGAAGTGAATCATCATGGACCTTATCAACAAAGATATAGGTAATCTCCAAACACTTGACCCTACTCAGTTTGGATTTGTCAAAGGAGAACATGCCTATTAAACCTGGAGGACTTCTTTCAGACAGTCACCAAAGCTCTGGATGAGGGGAAATCTGTGCATACAGCCTACCTAGACTTAGCCATGGCATTTGACACTATCTCCCACTGAGGCGTCATTGACAAACTCATCCAGCTAGGTATCAACCCTTATATCTTTATATGGCTCACTAACTGGCTCACTGATATAACCCATATAGTCAAAATATGGGAATCCACCTCCACCAGCAGCCCTATAACCAGTGGTGTTCTACAGGGATCTGTCCTGGGACCTCTACTGTTTGGAATCAATTTACACAAACAAATCATTGGTGCCAAAGTCATGGTCTTAAACTTAATGCAAAAAAATGTATTATCATCCCTTTTGGTAAGGAAGATGTTCCTGCTAACTACCACATCAGTAGTAACACCTTAAGTATGCACTCAGTGGTGAGAGACCTGAGCATACAGGTTTACAGCAACCTCACTTTTGATCACCATGTCTCCACAGTGGTAAGAAGGGGATTCTATATTGCTTACCTCATAAGTAAGGGCATTGCCTCCAGAAAAAAATGTTATAACCTCCCTATTCTCTTCCCTCATCAGGCCAATAACTGAGTACAATGCCCCTTTTGGTATGTACCTTTCCAAGCACCTGCAGCAATTGAAGAGACCACAAAGGTTCCTCACAAGGAAAATTCTATGTCTTCATCACCTGTCCTATGCGGATCGTCTGCAATCACTGTCACTTTATTCTGTTTCATACAGACTATTCAGAGGCAATCTCCGTCTTACATACAAGGTGATCTCAGACCCTGCTTTACTAGAAATACTGCATCTCCGTAAAACAAATGGTACACAGGTTACTCGCTCTATAGTCCTTAATCTGGTATGTGACATTAACAGAACCTGCTTGAGGGACAGATTTGTCTCTCAGAGGTTACCACACTATTGGAACAGACTCCTAATTTATGTCAAACAGAGCACCTCATTGACCCCCTTCAAAGGCAGTCTGGACGATTGGATGGGTAATCATAAATTCACCCCAGAGGTTCCACCTGTGTCCCTTTTGGAAAGGGGCAATAGGTGGTGATCATGGAAATAAGGACACAACTTGGCTTGGCTTGTAAAGGCCCTAGAGCCTAGTAACTTCCTATGATCCTATGATCCTATGATCTTACCCTGATCCTGCAAAGTTTTAAAGAGCTCTTCCACAGCAGTGCCAAACAAATTTTGATTATCTATGGGAGAATCCAGAGGTTTCACCTTAATGTCATCTTTTAAGGCTTGAAGGTGAAGCCAGCAATAGCGCCTCATCACAGAGTCAGAGGCAGAAGCCCTACAGGAGGCAGCATGCATTTCATAGCTGCATTTTACATAGTGATGGTCAACTTGAGAAGTGGAACCCAGCAAGGAGAGAGTTGTGGCCTTACCCTCTGAGTCAAGCATATCAGATACAATCTTCCCAATCTGGGAAAAAAGAGATAAAATACATCTTGTCATGTGGGTCTGGTGAGTTATAGTCTTAGAGGGTAAAGTAGCAGAAGTGTAGACTTTCTTCACAATCCACTCCATAGCTCTACTGTCCTTATCGGAGGGAAGGAGCTTAGAAGAGGGTTAAAGTTTAGAGGGCTTATCTATAGACACATAAATCACTGGTGGATCAAAAGAAGGGTGTTTATATAAAAACTTACAGGCATCTGGCATCTTATACAACCTGCCAGGCATAATAAGAGCTGGAGGTTAGGAGTCTGGGGCCAAGGAAGCAGCCAAGAAGGTATCCAATAAAGCAGCCAAGACAGGAGGGACAGCAGAAGGTTTAGGAGAGTCCATTTGCAACAACTCATAATACCTTTTCTGGACATCTGAGACCTGAGAGCAAGCCTATTTAAATGCTCCATCATATGCAGGACTGTGTACCCAAAAGATACTTCCTCCAAAGAAGAATCAGGACTAACAGATCCCTTCTCCTCTGACCTGTAGTCTAAAGGAGAAGATAACTGAGATGAGCAGGCTAAGGTATCCACATCAAACTCAGAATCCCCATCCAAAGATTCAAGGTCCCTTGTCCTTTTAGGGGTAGAGGACCAAGGAGGTACAGGAATAGAACCCCCCCCCCCTCCGAGGAGACTTTAAAGCCATCAAGGTATTGAACAAGTCTTGTGTAATGTCCTGCCATTCTCTTTGTGGATCTTTGGCAGCTGGCACCACATGCTTAGTTTTCAGCCCTTTCTTGAAAGGGACACCCACTTTAACAAAGCATGGTGACTAAGGCCCCTGCCTAGATTCGATCAAGGAACCCGGCACATCTTCCCAAACAAGGATCTGAGGAATTCCTTTATCATCCGTGGTTCCCCCCTCAATATCTGCCATGGACGTTTGCAAGGCATCCGAGGATGTGTGGGAAGCTGCTTCCATGCCGGCCTCCGATAAGGTCAAGGCACAGGAAACCAGTGGCAATAGCATACTATCCTATGGGTTCTCATCCATCTCAAGAGAGATTCTTAGTGGAGGCTGGACAGCAGCAGGTTCAGGCCTAGTTTTCTTAGCCTTCTTTTTAAGTGGCAGCTGTACCTTGGGGCGAGTAGATTCTGCCATGGTACCTTAGTCCAACTACTTGAGACACTGGTACTCAAGATATATTGAAAGGTAAGAAAGACAGCAATGCAAACTCTTTGGTATAAAAGCCTGACAGATGGAACACTGAGTGTGGTTGTGAGACACTCCTAAGTAAAACATGCACCTATTGTAATGGTCCTTATGGGGAATCTGCCTCCAACACTGATACTTCCCTTTCTTT
>NC_056726.1:313697865-313717865 GCF_019279795.1 Protopterus annectens
CAAAACTTCTCACCCTATCTGAGATATTAGCATCATTAATAAAAAAAGTTTGTTTTCCTTTCAAATACTCATGAAAACTTAAGCTAAAAGCAACTGAAATATAGAAGCTGTATGTACCACTTATCACCATCTTGATTTTAGAGTAAGCTCTGTTTACCACCATATATGTATTGCACAATTCTAACAGTCCATTCCTTCAGACAATTACCTATAAACCAGTTATCGCCTTTTTTATTATTGTGTCTTTTTTTCTGCCTATATCAAATACAGTTGATATCATGCACTGCACTCATACTGGGACCCTGTCTTTCATTCTAATCAACCCACCACCACATGTCCAATTTATAACATATAAGCATAAAATGGTGGTCATCGTTAGCCTAAAATAAAGGCCATGTGAGAGGATGAAGAAACAACAGTCAGTATAAAACCATCTAGAGATACACACACACACACACACACACACACACACACACACACACACACACACAAACACACACAAATATACGCACTCATACACACATATCGAAGACAATTATACTTTCTCATCTGGATTGCCTAAAATTCTGTTTTGTTTCTACAAGGGGTCTACACCCAAAATGGAGGCAACCTACACAGCCTGCCACTAGTGAGAAACAGCAGCCAGACAGTGCTAAGATTCTTTCACTCTGGTCAGCCACTCTTCCTTTGATAGCCCCCCGAACCTAGGACAATAGGGCTGCAAGTGCAAATCTAACAGCTGCAGTACACTCCTGGCTATACACATTTTTGTCTTTCGTTGCCCTTTCATCATGCTCACTTGTCCTATAAGTAGAATAGTCTACAACCCTTATAAAATCGAATTAGGTTACAATCACTGTTCCTACCACTGCTTACACAACCTTCATTTACCAAGAGATGCAGCTAGATTCAGCTGACTCAACACTTCTGTGTGAATTCAAAGTACCTTGAGTCCTGTTTGCAAGTAGATTCCAGGCTTCCCCTCAATCCCTTCTTTAAGAAAGGATTAAATAGCCCAGTGTAGTGAATTAGGTTTGACCTAGCATTAGTATTTACCATTCTCCCAAACTATAACAGAAGTGGCATTAAATATTGTTTTTGTTTTCTGTGTGTGTGAGTGTGTGTATGTGTGTATGTGTGTGTGTGTGTGTGTGTGTGTGTGTGTGTGTGTGTGTGTGTGTGTGCAGACAAAGGAAAAACAAATAAAGCAGAGTAATAATTATAATAACAAAAACAATAACTTCTTCTTTTGGCTTCTCCCAGTTAGGGGTCGCCACAGCGGATCACCTGTCCACTTATGATTGGCAGTGGAGATTTACAGTGTTGAGTTGCCAGCTTGGTGCCCAACCTTCCACAGAAAGCACACACATGCACACACTCACACCTAGGGCCAATTTAGAGTGTCCAATCCACCTACAGCATGTCTTTGGGATGTGGGAGGAAACCAGAGCACCTGGAGGAAACCCACGGGACCACAGGGAAGACATGCAGACTCCGCACAGAAGGCACCCCAGCCGAGAATCAAACTGAAGAACCTCTTGCTGTGAGGCGGCAACGCCCAGTATAACAAAACAATAACAATAAAATAAAGCCGGGGAAATGCATCAAATCAATACAACTCTCAGACCACAGATATGTGGCCTGTGAGTTTATAGGCATACAATTTAATTAGTGAATTATTGTATTTGTTTATCGGGATAGTCCAACTGGGCAGAACAATACCCCTCCTCAGTGGAGGCCCATGGAGAAAAGCTCCAGAAAAATTTTAACATTGCATAAAGAAAATAGTAAACAGAGGTATACACATAATCAACAAATATACAAAATTTAAACAGAGTATCATTAATCGACATAGTGTGGAGTCTGCATGTCCTCCCCGCGGTTTGGTAGCGTTTGAAAAGACATGCGTGCGTAAATGGGCATGCCTTCATTGAAGGTTTGGCATCAAGCTGGCACCTCGGCGTTTCGTAAAAATCTACTGCTAATCATTAGCGGACCGGAGTTCCGCTGTGGCGACCCCTTACTGGGAAAAAGCCAAAAGACAAACAACAACAGCATGTAATGAGCTATGAAACTTTTTTTTCCGGAGAGAAAAGCTCTGGAAAAAAACATTAAATAAAGGACACATTACACAGAGGTATACAAGTAATTAGCAAATATACACCATTTAAACAGAGTATCATTAATTAATAGCATCATCATCTAAAGAGCTACAAAACATGTTTGGAAAAGGACTTGGTAAAAGGACAGAAAAGAAGGAAATGGAAAATTAGCATTAAGAGGTGAGAGAAAGAATGTTTTAGGATAGGTAGAAATAGAAGGGGGGAGAGGCAGAGAACAAAGAGGAGATTGTGGATCAATAACTATGGGTATACTGCTTGGAAAGAATAGAAGATAAATATATATGATTACATATGACTACAACAGTAGATACTAAAACAAAAACCTGTTAAAGCAACTTCATTGGAAAAAAATGACTACCCAACTGAACCAACAGGATACCAAAGCACACCTGATTGTAAAAGCAAACTTGTTTCATTTTGTGATTGCTACACTACAAGTAACATCCACACACACACCAAAATTACACAAACACACTAACACACCGTACTGCACTGTATCTCCTGCTACAAAAAAAAACAAAAAAAAAACCAACTTCTATACACAATTTAACAATGACACACACCTACACAAACAAAAGACACACTTAGTGTACCCTGAAATCCATGGCATTGTGTCTCTGTCCCCACATCCTCTTACTTATATATACTAACTTCACAGCTGCACAAAGGTAAACACCCTGAAGTAGGTTATAGCTGACTGCAAGTGGGCTGAACTGTGATGTCAACAGGTAGTGACACCTCTATTACTCATCGACAAAATGTTCAAACAATTCAACTACCATAGCTTAATAGAGTTGGTAAGTATGAATGTATCTACATGTATATATATATATATATATATATATATATATATATATATATATGGGTCTACTTTACGTGCTCAAAAGCTGAAAAATCTGAATCCAAATAGCGCGACACGTAAAGAGCGAACCGCGAATATGTCGAATGAACTAAACCGCGAAAGTGAAAATATTGAATTCGCATAGTTGGCCCGTCTGCGGTATAGCTCCGTAAGGTAAGTGTGCGATAGTTACGGACCTTAGGGTTAGGGAAGGGTTAAGGTAAGTGCATAGGTAGGTAGTGTATGTAATGTTTTGTGTAGGCAATGTATGTAAGGTTTAGTGTAGGGTTTTGTTAAGTATATGTGTGTGGAACAGTTAGTTTGTTTGGGTATAGCTCCGTAGGGGAAGTGTGCGGTAGTTATGGACTTTAGGGTTAGGGAGGGGTTAAGGATAGTGCATAGATAGTTGTGTATGTGGGGTTTAGTGTAGGGTTAGCAGTAGGGTTTTGGTACTTTAATTTAGGGTTAGAAGTAGGGTTTTGGTTAGTGTATGCATGTTTTTTTTATTGTGTTTGGGTAGGTAGTGCATTGCGTGTGGTGGGCTGGCCGACTGACGGTTCGAGGTTTTAAATTTCGCACTTTAGTACGTTTGATGTATTCGCGGTTCGCTCTTTATGTGTTGCGCTATTTGGATTCAGGTTTTTCGTGTTTCGAGCGCATAAAGTAGACCCTATTATATATATATATATATATATATATATATATATATATATATATATATATGATAGATATACCAGATCCATTTAGCATTTGAGCTGCTAGCTGAATTTAAGTTACCTGGGTAATGGTCAGGGCTTTATAGGTGGATATTATGCTAACTGCCATGAAGAGTCATTTTAAGCCTAGTCAATAACCTAAGGTCAGAATCAAACCCTGTCCCTTGTGTTTATGAGACAAAGACTTTAACCATTGTACTAAATCTACCTGCCTTAATGGTTAGTGCATTTTTGTCCAATGGTAAGTACTAGGCTAGTTGCCTTTGTGAGCCCTTTTAAGCCTAGCCAATTTCTTTTTTAAAGGTGAGAGTCAAACCTTGTACCTTGGGTCTCGGAGGTAAACACCTTAACCATTATACCAAATATGTCACTGGAGAGGCTACCTTCCAAATATTTTCATCTACATTTAAGAATGATTTTAAGGCCATGATGGAAATGTCTCTGTAAAAGTATGAACTTCAATGTATAACTTTCTTCTTGAACTCTGCATTCTATAATCTGTACTATACTATTTGCAGTACTGTCTGAAGCTCTAAGTACATTGGAATAAGGACTCCAAATGATCCCTGGTATTTTGATCAGTGGTTAGACTGAAGAATATATTGCTATTAAGGTCCAATTGACAGGGCTTCCTTCCTCCACACCCTACAGTTGCCACCATCTCATGCTGCCCTGCAAACTGTAGTGTTTGTGGTAATAGATGCAGCAGACAGGAATTTGTCTGAGTACTCAGGTTAAGTATTATTACAACAAAATATCACTGACATAAACATTTTCTTGTGAGGCACATGAACACGTCAGCAGAATGGTTAGTATGAAGTTTTTATAGGTAGTATAGCGTATGACAGCACTCGAAATGTTGTGACAATCCTGTCACTGGAGAAAACATGCTTGCCATATGTTCTTAACTTTGATCAACATGTGCAGAGCATAGTTTTTAATGGCACTATGGTATATGCTCATGGCAACATTTCTACAAAGTTCAGAAAGCTGTGGTAGCAAATTTACCTAGAAAATGGACTCTGCATGATTTTGAAATTCTTACAGGGTGAAATTCAACTCTTACATGATGGAGT
Source organism: Protopterus annectens (assembly GCF_019279795.1). Lineage (NCBI taxonomy): Eukaryota > Metazoa > Chordata > Ceratodontiformes > Protopteridae > Protopterus > Protopterus annectens. Next base: position 313,702,622 of record NC_056726.1, read on the forward strand.
GGATATGGAAACAACATAAATCCAATATTAACATGAGGAAGGAGTTGTAAACATTAGCACCAATAAGTGATCACTGATGAAAAGCCTAAGTACTACTGTGAAATTATTTGAGGAGGCTATAAAACTGATGAGTTTTGATGATGCTAGTCTCAGCCAAGACATATGACCTATCTTACAGAAATGAATCTATATGAAGCACTCCCAATCGTACTTCCTTGACATTCACGATACTCAGATTACATGTCTTGCTGACAGACAGTTGAGAACAAGAGACATGCATGATTAGATTATATGCACATGAAAAATGGAGCACTACTGCTGCAGTAGCGTTGTCGCCTCACAGTAAGACGCTGTCCGGTTCGATTCTCAGCTAGAGCGTCTTCTGCATGGAGACATGCGTGAATGGGCATACCTTCATTGAAGGTTGTGCGTCAGGGCTGGTAACTCGGCACATAAAAATCAACTACCAATCATTAGCGGACCGGAGTTTCGCTGTGGCGACCCCTAACCAGGAAAAGCCGAAAGACACAACAACACTATATTTATTTTGAATTTTTGTTTTAAGGACATCTATGAGCCATTCATGAATTCATGCAACTTTAAAAGGAATACCTACAATCCGATGAATTGTAACAGACTGAGTTCAATTTCCCTAAGCCCAGCTTAAACCAAGAGACAACCCTGCCAGCACAAGTAAGTCTGAGAAGAAACACAACCAACCATCATAAATGGCAAAAAGTACTGTTTATTCAAGACAGTTAAGCACTTTCATCCTTACTTTGTGTAGGACTTCATCAGAACCACAAACTTAGAATAAAAGTCCCCTTAAATATTCAAAAGTATATCATATGGTTCTCTGAAACAGTTCATTAAACAATAAATCAATTAATGATAAAACCTAAGCAAACTGTTTAAAGACAAAATAAACTAAATCACAACCAGAGGCTGGGAACATGCCCACAAATATAAAAAATAATAAACAGTGTGTGGACATAAATCAATAATAACCAATGCCAAAATTATCACAATAAATACTCTACTGAACAAATGTACAGAATTAAATGGGAAATTGATAAAATATAAAAAAAAATGTATTGTGAAAATGAAGGAACAATGATGATAAAAACGAAGTTAAAAAAATGAACTTATAAGGTTACCAATGGGGCTAATACAAAAACTGATAAGGAATAAAAATAGAAATTCATAAGTACTGTGTAAATGATAAGTGTTTAAACACACTAAATGAGTTTTAACACTTGGCAGCCCTGAGTTTTAAAACACTGTTTATAGAAACCCAGTCATTAAACCCAAGATATTTATCAGTCATTAATATAAGTTGCCACTGTAATTCTCTATATTCGAATAGAGTTTACCAAGGTCCACCTCAGGGACTTAAGTAAACCTGCTCCAGCACTACAAATTTAAAATCACTATGACTTAAAAAAACCTTTGAGTGTTTATAAAGGGCATTGTTTTCAATACAGTTCTTGATATCATATTAATGTTTGCATCCCCTTTTACTCAGGGCTCTTTCAGTCTTGTATACATACAAAGCATTGCGGTTTGCGCATAAACCAATATAAGCAAAAGTACGATTACAGTTCCTAGCAAAATTAATAGTATTATCACGGATCTTAACCATATTGCCCACAAAAATGTGCGTACATTGACTACAGCACCCGCATTTGTTCATGTTGAAATTACTAATCAGGGGTGAATCTTGAAATGTAGGATTATTTATAGGTCTTTCCAAATTGTTTTTAAAATTCTTTCCCCTTTTGTAAACAAATTGCGGGTGGGTCCCTAAGGTATCAGCTACCCCTTGGTCAAAATTAAAAAATAACAAAATTACTTTGGAGAATTCTTTTTATACCCAAGTTATCTGAGAAAACATGTTAAAACAAAAACTATGTTCCAAGGACTTTTTATGAGTTTAGTGTTGACCTGTGTGCCCACTGTAGTTCTATAGTTAGTCTTGCTCCTCAGCAAGACTTTAAATCTATTATGCCTTCCCAATTTAACTTTGTTCATCAATTCAGTGACCATGTTTGGGGGGGTAACCCCTCTCAACAAACATATGCACCAAAATATTACACTGGATGTTACACTCATGGTCATCTGAAACCATCCTTGCCAATCTAACATACAGTCCTTTGACCAAACCCCTTTTCTGGGATAAGGGGTAACAGCTGTTGTAGTGTAGGTATGACTTGTTTTTTGAGGAACCCCCCCCTCTTTCTTCTCCAATAAAACATCTAAGCAACTAACGCTGCTGGTTGAATAGTGATAGGTAAATTTTAAGAACTCAGAGGAAGAATTAATGTAGTTAGAAAATTCCTTTAACAAGTCTGGAGTACTAGTCCAAAGACGAAAAATGCCAGCAACAAATGAACATAAAGTTTCCAACAAATGTGAAATCTAGAGTTGAAAAGAAATTTGATTCCCCAGGAAAGTATAACCAGGTTAGCATAAATGGGTGCACAGGAAGCCCCCATGGCTACTCCCTTAATTGCAAATGTAAAGACTTGAATAGTGGTAGTCTTGGGAATTTGATTAAGTTTGTAGGTGATTTGGTATCATAACAGGATGAGACAAATTCTCCAAGCTTGGGTGATCCTATAGAGTTTTCTCCTTTACCGAGATCAATTTGGTGAGCAGAGAACCAGTGACTTATTTTCCCCGAAGACAGAGGGAACACACATCCTCACTGAGGATGAACACTAACAGGGGAATGAAGAAGAATTACAATAGCAGGTTCTACAGGGGCCAGCAGGACTCCTTCAGGAAGGGGGATTGGAAGGATTAGGGTCACCTAATGATGTGTCCTCTGAAATCATTATCTCACATGATGGTATTTTACACACCAAGGGTGGTTTTAACGTTTTTAATTACAGTGGTTTTCAGATCTGACACACTCATTTTAGTTTAGTTGACAGAGGTTTGACTTTTGTGCCTACTGTTAAATTTGATCTGGTAGACTGTTTAACTGAACTTAAATTATTCACTAGAAGACTTAAACTTTCTCTTTTAATGATCAACAAAGGCTGTAGAGGTAAAGAATCTGATATTATAAATAAAAGTATTTTCAATCATTTCCCACGCCCATTGGTATATTTATTTGAGCAGAAATGTACCAAGTAAATGTATTCTTACAACAATAGTAAGAACAAATTTAGACAAGATAATTTAACCTAGGAAGAAAGGGATGATTGGAAGCATTCAACTTCCAACAAATCAATACGAGTCATGAAACCTGATAAGGGTGAGGGAATTAGCTTGATGGATGCCTTTCATTATTCTAGTAGAATGTTTAAAATTTTGTTTGAAACATTAAGATATATCCCTGTGACCCAGAACATGTTTAATTTAGCCTATAGACATATTAGTGACTTGTTTCTTCAGGAATTAATTTTGCAGAAAATCATTACTTCTACTGAGCACAGATTCTTGATCTGTAAGAAACCATACACAACTACAATTTTTGGAATACCGAAGATATAAAAAAGTATTGAGGACCTTCCCCTTGACCAATACTGACTATGCAAAGTTCTAAAACCTATCCCTTGGCTGTGTTTATAGATAAATTGATACCTTACATTAATAAATTTCCCCATCTTATCAAAGATTCATGGGACTTCCTCAGTAAACGAAAGGAACAGTATTATAGTAAGGATTTGATTTTTGTCACAATTGATGTGGTCAACGTATTTTCAGTCATTCCCCATGACACTGGTTTTGAGTACTTTTCTGAGATTGTTTCCACATTTGGATTTTTGAACAACAGGGAAGTGTGCCTTGTGGTCGGTATGATGGAATTAGTCTTAAACAATAATTTTATCTGTTTTGTAGGTGAACTTTTTAAACAAAGGAAGGAAGGAAGTAGTCATGGCTGCTATTTGGACACCTGTTTATGTGGGTCTATATTATCTAATCGAAAATTGAATTCTGCAAACTGCATTTACATCAAAAATGCAGTTCAGTGAATTCGCTCTTGTGGGGGGCTGAGAATTATATATACCAACTTCGAGATCACACTACAGTGAGGAAGGGGCAAATTTTCTGATCTTCACTGTACCGTGATCTCACTATTTTCATTTCGCTGAACTGCATTTTTGATGTAGATGCAGTTCACGGAATTCACTTTTCATTTAGATAATATAGACCCGTTTATGTTAACCTGGTCATGCTTTCCTGTAAAAACAAATTTGTTTTCATCTCTAGATTTCACAATTGTTGGAAACTTTATGTTTGTTTTCTTGATGACATTTTTGGGATAGCATTCCAGGCTTGTTAGAGGAATTTTTTAACTACATTAATTCTTTCTCGGAGTTCTTAAAATTTACCTATCGTTATTCGACCATTAGTTACTTGAATGTTTTGTTAGAGAAGAAGGCATTTTTTCCTCAAATATATTCAAAAACAGACTTTCTCTAACTCATACCTACACTTTAATAGCTGTCACCCCATTATAGTAGAAAACTGGTTTGGTCAAAGGACAATTCATTAGGTTGGATAGGATGGTTTCAGTTGACCATGAATTTGACATCCAGTGTGATATTTTGGTCAATATGTTTTTTTAAGATGGGTTACCCCCCCAAACATGGTAACTGAATTGTTGAATGAAGTTAAATTGGGAAAACATAATAGGTTTAAAATCTTGCTAGAGAATAAGACTAACTATGGAATTATAGTGGGCACATGGGTTGGCATTGAAAACGTAAAATAAAAACCCTTGTAACACAATTTTTCTGTTAAAATGTTTTTCAGATAGCTTGGGTATAAAAAAGAATTCCTCAAAATAATTGGGGTATTTTTAATTTTGACAAAGGGGTAGCTGATACCTTAGGGACCTGCCTGCAATTTGTTTACAAAAGTGGAAATAATTTTAAAAACAATTTGGAAATACCTATCAATAATCCTACTTTTGAAGATTCTCCCCGATTAGTAATTTTAACATGAACAAATGCATGAGTTGCAGTCAATGTAGCCACATTTTTGTCCGTAATACAGTTAAGATCTGTGATATTATTAATTTAGCTAGAAATTGTAACTGTACTTCCAAGGGAGCTGTTTACATTGATTTATGTGTAAGCAGTGATGCTTTTTATGTAGGAAAGACTGAAATAGCCCTAAGTGATTTTTAAATTCTTAGTGTTGGAGCAGATTTACTTAAATTCCTAGGATTTACTCTAGGAAACTCAAGTCAAATATATAGAATTACAGTGGCAGCTTAGATCAATGGTTGATAAATATCCTGTGTTAAATGACTGTGTTTCTATAATTAGTGTTTTAAAACTTATGGTAGCCAAGCTTTAAAACTCTGTCATTTAGTGTATTTAAACACCTTTCATTTACCCAGTACTTATGAATTTCTATTTTTACTCCTTATCAATTTTTGTCTTGGCCCCCTTGGTAACCTTATAAGTTCATTTTTCTCATCATTTTTAACATCCTTATTGCTTCATTTTCAAACTACGTTACTTATTTTTTAACAATATTTTATCAATTTTTCATATAATTATGTACATTTGTTCAATATGGTTTTTATTGTGATAATTTTGACCTTTGTTATTACTGATGTATATGTCCACACACAATAGAGTGTTTGTTTATTATTATTTTTTTTTTATATTTTTGGGTATGTTCTCAGTTTCTGATTGTGACTAAATTTGCTTTGTCTTATCACTAATTAAGTTATTGTTTAATGAACTGTTTCAAATGGTCATGTGATATACTTTTGAATATTTGAGGGGAATTTTTGTGGTGCTGATGAGTCATATACATAGTAAAAAGAAAGCTCTTAACTGTCTTGAATAAACAGTACTTTTTTGTCATTTCTGGTGGTTGGTTGTGTTCCTTCTGGGACTTATATGTACTGGCAGGGTTTTCTCTTTGTTTAAGCATTTTTTGTTACCTGCTGGGCTAAGTCCAGCGTCCCAAAGTTACAAGTTGATGACATTTTTTTCTTTAATCAGTTCTACTGCAAGATCACATATGCATAAGCCATTTTTCATAATTTACAACTGTTTCACCTTTTTCTGTAGCTTTGGAGCTATGCAGCTGGTATACAGGTTCACAGGTGAGTACAACAGGATTGTTTCTGATGCGACATTTTAAACCTAGTCGTGCTTCTTGTCACCCAGCTGTGTGTATTGCATAGGTGTGTTTATCCATGTCATAGCTATATTTAAATGCTTCTCATTTGTATACATTCAATGGTGAGTAAAGGGATTTCCTCTAATACCCTCCCACCTTCCACAGTGGGCATTAGTCATCTGCGCCACCGCTGGATACCAGCGATACTGGTACAGTGTGATACTGGGGAGAGCTTTTGTCCTGCAAAAAATAATTTATACATGTTGTCACACTCAGTTTCAGTGGGTTTGATGTTCAGTAAATCTGACTTGTCCAGTTTTCTGTTGGAAGGTTATGTGGTAACTTCTCATACTGGGCCAGATTTAAAGACCTGCCTTAACACTGAGTATATACAGTCCAGAATGGACAAGCATGAGCAGCACAGAAATGTGGCATCTTGTGTCATAAATAGCTAAATACTACAGACCATAATGCAGTGACCTTTGAATCTTACATAGCTGGTACATTGTATCGGTGCTGGAAATACTGCAATTATCTATTTTCCAGACAGACCAAGATCAGAAATGCTGCTGGACTGCATGACATGTCATTCTTTAGCTGCTCAAAAATCAAAGGGAAATGAAAAGGTTTGGACAGCCTTCAATGCACCTGAAATCTCTAGTAAACAAAGATTACATGGATAATGCTCAAAACCTTATCACTAGCAATGAATCTTTGCTGTACTGATACCCTCAAAATTAAATATGTACGTATAATAGACAGATTTCGACTACCGCAGCTGTCATCCCAATATAAGCACATATTCTATTGGAACTGTAGTGTCACCCAGGCGACAATCAGTAAAAGAATAACTTGTTTAGGCACTAAAAATGAGGAGAGCAAGGTGACTGAAAAATAAACTTGCTAAAATTCCAAACCATGTGGCAGCAGAAACGTTTAATGAATGGTGACAGACAGACTGCTTGCTACAGTGTCAAGGAGCATGAGGATGGTGATGATTGTGACAATGACGATGACGATGATGATGATAATGATGATGCAAAGGAATAATGGTGACAGTAACAATCACTAAATACTCTAGTCACTGAAATGCACTTGTTTGTTATCAAGGCAAGCTTTTGTACATACACTACTAAATGTGTGTGAGTGTGTGTGTGTATGTGTGTGTGTGTGTGTGTGTGTGTGTGTGTGTGTGTGTGTGTGTGTGTGTGTATATATATATATATATATATATATATATATATATATAATATATATAGGTCTACTACTCTGAAACATTAACTGCAAAAGGTCAACAAACCAAATGTTGATGTCACCATGCATGCGCCGAGAAAGTACCTCAGAGCCTGCAATTTTCACACAAGCAGAAGAAAAAGGAAATAACATCATTTTTTGCAGGGGCCAAGCCCCTCAGCACCCAGCACACTGCCTGCTAATTCTATATACTAACTCTGAGACTGCATAAACCCTAGGAAAACGGAATATTTCCCTATCCTCGGACTGTTGATCTCACACACCTGTCAACCATCTGCATATATCGACCAAATGCAATTGATTAAACAGATGTCAACAAACCTGCATTTGGACCAAATGCAGGACACACATATACACATACACGCAGACACACACATACAGACAGACAGATACATGTATGTATGTCTGCATATAGATCTTGCATGTTAAGTATTGTGAAGTTCACTTGTGCATTCTTGCAGTTTATGAAAATAAGAGCACATTGAAAAAACATTTCTTCAGAGAGGCCAGATTTATCATGATCTGACATAATATACAGAATGAATACCTTTCACATAAGTGCAGTTATTGCTAGTGCAGGCTGTGTGGGACTGTGGTTTAGGCCTTCCCTGCACAATATTGTTTTTCTTTATTATATAGTTGCATTCATCTTTGTGAGCTTACTTTCCATCTCATTAATTGTAAATATTCAGAAACACAACTATGAAATCTCATGCACACACACACACACACACACACACACACACACACACACACACACACACACACACACACACACACACGCGCACGCACATTTTCTTTAATCACTACCACTGTAACATATGCAATGAAATTAATACACATTCATATATTTATGGTGTTTTAATAGGGGAAATGCATACGCAAATATCACTGTAATAAAATAATAGACAAAGGGGAAAGTGATATGGAAGCAAATGCAAAAAAAAAAATAGGTAGCAAAATCTGGATATGTGTAGCATTTTAGTGGGGTTGTGGTGAATGGCTGACTGCTGGTTTTGTTGGATGCTGTGCTTGATATTGCACACTCTGCCCCGGAACAATTTGATTTGAAGATTGTGGTCTGTCTACAGAGTACATCATATTCAAGCCACTGGCGTTAAGTCTTTGAAACAGCTCAGGTTTCAACCCACATTCCTTATAAGGTGTGCTTTCCAGCAGTGCATTCTGTCTGCGGAACTCTTTGCAGAGCATTGCGGACTATCTGCAGACTACTCCTTCAAGCCACTGTATTTGTACATATAAAGTAGCCAAGATTTCTTCTCACTGTCTTTATAAAGTGATTGGAAGCAATATCTATGTCATTTAGCACCCACTGAATGGCACTTAGAAAGACGTTGATGTAAGCAGACTTGCAGTAATCCATGCACTGTATTCACATGCCCAGGACACTTAACACACAGTAAAAACTATGCTGAATCTGACTATCTGGGCACTTTAGAAGAAACAAGCATAGCCAGGACACAAATTTTCCATGACACAGGGATCCTTGCAAGAAGTCAGGTGAGTAACCTGTGGTGATTCAGGGAAAACAGACTATAAATAACTGCTTAAGTACACTGCATGAAAACAGGTAACAGGGCAGTTATTTTTAACACTAGCTCCTATCAAATCATAACATGAGAAATATATTTTAAGACTGATAAGCACAAATTGAATGAGGTCACTATGGCCAGTATTTCTGAAATGATCTAGGATTAGTTTCCTGCCTTGCATTCACTTAGTGCAAATAATGTATCTCTGCCACCCTAGAGATGTAGAATTAGATAAAGTGGATAATCAGGGATTCAATGCAGTTTTCATACTTATTGTTGAAAATGAGATCAATAGCCACAAAAATGAATCAAAAGGATAGTTTAGTTTCTGGCATAATTAAATTTATATTTATCCTTTCACGGTCTTTGTCTTTATAAATGAAATAGATCAGGATGAAAACAGCAAGCACCCAACTCCTTATTCTTAAAGGGTTAACTTTCAGGATATCATTCGTATGTAGGAAGGTGACAAGACATAACATTCCATGCGCATTACAATGTGTGTGGGGTGAGGAGGGAGCCAGCCATCATGGGATTATCACCTACAAGAGAAAGCTAGGCCCCTTGCCTGTTGTACAAAATTCCAGTTATGGAGGCGGCTTCAACTTCAAGGAACTTTTGGTTCCCCCAGACAGTTTTCATGAGGCATGCACTGTACATGTCACCTTAAGAAATGCTTCTATAACAATATATGCCTTAGTTACTACATCAAATCATTTGTCACATTGTGTATACCTATGGCAAGTTTTATATTGCATTCATATAGCAAGAAGCCCTAATAGATAGTGAAAACATAACATAACATACAAGGCCATGTCAAACCCAGAGCTGTTGGACATGCTACACTTAAAGAAGTCCAAGTCCCTCAGAGACGCACGCTTCAGGGATCTAAACTTTGTCATCACAATGAACAAAACATGCTGGAGGGATAGGTTCCTGACCCAGAGACTCCACAGCCTCTGGAATAGACTGCCCATACATATCAAGCCGAGTGCATCTTTGGCCCTCTTCAAAAGGAACCTTGATGATTGGATGGAAGATAGGAAATTCACCCCGGGGATCATGTCAGTCACCCTGATAGACAGGGGTCCAGGGAAGTAAATACTGTGGGAAGAAATAGCCAGGGAATTGTTATGGCTAGACTTGTATAGGCCCTAGGGCCAATAGCCTAGTACCAACCTATGAACCAAAAACTGTATCAAACGTACATGTTTTCCGCCATGCTGAATATGTCAATATTTTGCTCTTGTTAAACTCTAACTGCTCATTGCAACTCAAAAACACAACTATGAAATCACACCCAAAAATACACACACAAAATGCCTGTCAAGTTTGCTGCTCGATTACATGAAATACAACACTTGTGACTGGAAATGATGTACTTAGTACATCAAGGACTGTAATACTATGTATAAATATGCATTTGTTTCCCAGAGGTTACCACACCTTTGGAACACACTTCTACTTTATGTCAAACAGGGAACCTCATTGGCCCTCTTCAAACAGAGTCTGGACAATTGGATGCAGAACCATAAATTCACCCTGGGGGGTTCCCCCTGTGTTCCTCTTGGACAGGGGCAATAGGCGCTGATCATAGAAATAAGGGTAGAACTTGGCTAGGATTATAAGGGCCCTAGGGTCATTACCTAGTAACTTCCTATGATCCTATGATAAAACAAATTGTGCATCTCATGGCAGAAGTTGTTTAACACATTCCTATATCTTTTACAACACAGTACTGCAGTGTAGGTGAGCTCAACGGAGTAACACCTTCTTCCTATTTCCTTCCTATCTTACTTAAATTCTGCTTCTGAAAGTAAAACACTAGGCAAGTACTCTGCAACATATACTACAGAGCTTAGGATAGATGCAGCTTACCCCAATGTTAAGGTGCAGCCTCAGATTTAGGACATTTTCAGATAAAAGGTTCATAAGTAAGTACTAGGCTAGCTATTCGTTTGGGCCATTTTAAGCGTAGACAATTTCCCTTTCAAAGGTGAGACTCAGACCCTGTACTTTGTGTCTATGAGGTAACACTGTAAACATACTAAGCCCCAACCTCATTGGAAGACCCTGCATGAGTGAAAGACTTTGGAATTAAGTAAAGCAGAGAAAAACACATTATGGTTTCAGATAATTTACAATTCTGAATTATAAGAGTTATAATGTATTCCTTAACAAGGCCAAAGACTGTGATTCCAATCTACAGGCAGAAATATCCAACAATAAGACCTAATTTTAAGGAAAGAAAAAGACACAATAACATGCACTTAGGTTAATCAGCTCTGATGGCATGGAGACTTACTACTACATTATACCTTCTAAGGGTTGCTTGAATTCTCTGATACTTTAGCACAGATGATTGATAATATAAGCTGCTAATGAACTCCATCATGTAGTCCTGGGATTGATTCCCTCTTTCTCCGTTTGTGTTCTGTATGACTCCGAGCAAGTCACTTAGACAGTACTCCAAGTTTCCCTTGAAACGGAGCAGTCAGGCATAGTACGCCTGCTGAATCAAGAAGAGGATAAAAATACAATTTAAAGAACTTTGTAACTCCTAGGAGTAGATTATCATTGTTATTATTATTATTATTATTATTTTATTATCATCATCATCATTATTACTAGGTTTCTACTTTCTTTCTGGTCCCTAATCTTGCACTTTATAAATTTAAATAACTGCACTCAGTGAGATAAATGGTTCTGACAAAAGATGCCTGCTTAACCGGTAGATCAGAATGACTGATATGAAAAATTACAGACTGGATCCTCCGAGAAGTCAATGCACTCCCCACCAACTGCACAGTCAATGATTTAAACTCATCAAAAAACACATCAGCCAAACATAAAAATGATAAAAAATTGTGTGTTGGGGCTGAGAGTTGGACTTAAAAGTACTAACTGAATGGTTAAAAAGGCACAGGAAAAAGCAAAACATCCTGCAAGGGTACAGATACCGCTTGCATATAGTGCAATTTCCCAGTACATGGAAAAATAGATTTGAGATCAGTAAGATTTCACTCAGTGGGAGAAACTTCATCAAATGGTACACCTCCCATACAAAACAACAACAATGAATATTTGTTTTTAATTTAACACTTTGGCGTCAAGTTATTTGATTTTTATGTTTTATTTTCTACAAAATTCTTGAAAACGGTTCAGTCTCTCTAACTATCAGAATTGCATATTAACAGCTTATTTTATCTATTAAAATAGGCAAACAGTCTGATCCCTTTGTATTTTATATTTTGTGATACTTCACTTTACTGTAACACTTATTCAGAGGAATATAGAAGAGTGCCACACAGATGTATCTACATATATGTGTATGTGCTAGGGGAGAAATGTTTCATAAAAAACATTAATTTAAATTTTACAAAGGAATGATTTGGCATCATTCACAAAAGACACACATGTATTTCCTGGCTTCTTAATGAAAGTCTGACACATTTGTGATCATATCACAAAGCAGCAATCACAAATCGTCAAAAACACTTGAATGAAAAGCATGTTTGAAATAAAGAAATCAAACACAAAAGCTTTTTTGTAGGAGGAAAGACCTCTGTACCCTCATGTGGGAAGATGTACTCCCACCCCTCCTCCTACTTATACATACACCAACTCTTAAGACCACACACTGTCAAGGAAAATGAAAATCCCTGAGAAAGAAGAACCTTGATGCTTAGTGCAATATCCCTGGAATCATACCACAGGGATTGACAAGCGCTGTTAAGCCTGGCACTTGCATTTTCTATCCTGTCAGTGCTTTTTGCACAGTAACTGTTTTCCCAGTCTTTCTTATTGTATATCAACAATGTGCATTTACCCCTGCCAGAATTGCTGTGAATGGGGTACACTTCCAGTATGTAGGCATGAATCCAGGATACGGCTGAGCTCCAATATCAATCTAAAATGCAATATTCTTTGCATTTACTGTGAACAATGATCAGACTAAGGCAAAATTATGTAGCAAAGCACACCAAAGACTTTGAAAGACGAACAGAGCACATCCGGAGGGATTTTCAACAACTAGAAACACTTGTTATACAAAACATAAAACATGCCTAATCTAACTTTATATATTAAAGCTGATTTTAGGATTTTTTTACTTAGATTATTCACTTGTTAGCTGTGCAAACCCAATAGGAATAAGCATGTTTTCAATTGAAAGCATGGAGCACCGTCTGGTTATGTACTTGCTCAGACTTATAAACAATGCAAGTAGAGAGTGAGGGATTTAGACCCTGAATTACAGCACACAGATTAGTGGCAGCTCACAGCACTAATTCTCTGCATTAAACCAAAAGGATTAAGAGCCACATCATTGCATTTATTTTATTTATTTGATTGAGTTGTTAACAGGTCTCACTAGGTACAAATGGATCTTTTCTGAGGGGAACCTTGAGTACTGGTCTGTTGAGGTTAAGTAATGACGGCCATATAATATGCAAGACAAGACGAAGGGAATAAAGACTAATATATATGCACACACCTGTATACACACATGCACATACTCACATACACACATGCACACACACGCATACACACACTCATACACATATACATGTGCACACACACATGCACACACGTGAGTGCATGCACACGTACACACACACACGGGTGCACACACACACACACACACACACACACACACACACACACACACACACACAGACACACAGACACACACACACACATTTAGACACATGCATACAGTCACATACACACACACACACACACACACACACACACACACACACACACACACACACACACACATGCACATATGTACACAGATACACATGTGCACACATGCAATACATGCACACTCGCAATACATGCACACACACACACACACTTGCAAGTGCACACAAATGCATACAATCTCACACATAAACATGCATGCGTATGCACACACACACACACACACACACACACACACACACACACACACACACACACACACACACACACACACACACACACACACATATTTACCAACGGTAATAGCTACATTTATAATATTTACTATTTCTGTTTCTAAGGGATTCCTGTTATTGCATTAATAATTTGGTAAACATGAAAGTAATAAGACTTACAGTATGGTGACAACAACCAGATTACAGCACTTAACATTTCAACATTCTTGAAATAATTTATGAATCATAATTTCACACTGAATATTTCTTCCTACTATGAGAATACTTTGCAAAGTGGATCTCTTTTACAGTTTCTCCTTAGATAGCACACTATATATTATTTAATATTTTAATCTTGATTTTTATCCACACACAGTTACATTACCTTAGGTCTAGCACAGTACCTCTGTATTAGAACCTCATAGTGGTTATCTATGCAAACCAATTATCTTAGTCAATCCATCTGTAGTTGTGAGATATACAGGTATCAAACCAAGACAAACATCACTCAAATAAGGTCATGCCAGTAAACAGGTACTTCTTAAAGTTATTCGGCTATTAAACATTTATAGTCAGGTACCAAGCCCATGTGGGTTTTCACTGAGGATAGCATACTGCAACAATATCTCCTTTCCACAGACAATTCACTAAATCAGCATTGCTCATCAGATATCAAAACACTTACAGGTCTCCTTTGTTTTTGGTTTCCATATTTGAAGTGAAGAAACTACTGTTCTGTGTCACCCTTTCATCATCTCCTGTAACAGACATACTACTGTTTACTTACCCAGCTGTACATATCTACATTTGAAGCATTCAAAGTGCATGGAACACAACCTAACACACCACAGTACAGATATTACTGCCTTAGTTCAATGTGAAGTACTTCAGGCTATTTAAAGGATGGAAATAAGACCAAAATATCTAATACTGTGGCCAAGCTGACTTTATTCAGTGCAATGTGTTTACTCAGAGAGATTATAAGTAGGGCACTTAAAAGTACCCCAAGGGGTCTAGTTAATGAAAACAAATAAAACAAATAAATATCATGCAATGGCAAACAGATAATGGTATGAAAATGATCTAAACAAAACCATGCTCTCAATCCTTATAAAGTATGTATCTGATTAAGTTGTGCCACTACATGGTGTGACTAACTAATCTAAGTATAGTTTTAACAGTCACCAGCCCAGAAGAAAATACTGCATGCGCCTGCATCACAGTCACACATTTGTGTGTGTGAGAATATTAGCTGGACTAAAAATGCAGTGCAATAGCCACACTCCATACCCTATGACTGATAATGCATAAATTAAAGTATTTGTAAAACTATGTAACATTTAAAATAACATGTTCGCAATCATTAAGTACTAATAATATGAAGAAAATTAAGCTTACACTTCACAAATCACAACTATA
>NC_056726.1:313722865-313947865 GCF_019279795.1 Protopterus annectens
TGCAATAAACTACATACTGTAGTGGAAAAAATTGGCCAGAAGCACTGAAGAACAAAATGAGCATGGAATAGTATTCATTTGGCACTGACTCCGGTATAATTTACTCCCACCTTTTGTGGTTCTTTTTATCAACTAAACTAGCAGTTTTGGTGCAAAGTCTGATATGTACCTCTTTTCCAATAACTAGTGAATAACCAAAGTTAAAATTAATCACTGCTCTCTTCCTTCTCGAAGTACTCTAGGCCTGAGTTTTATACTAAATGGATTGTACAGTTTAATGGCTGCATTCACTCATCTGTTGGTCTCAAAACCACATCGTTAGTTTATTTTTTCTGGGATACTCTTTGTTATTAACATTCATAAGTTTTTGTCTTGATGCGTAAGCCATATTGTATTTCCCATTGATGATATACTTTTTAATCAAAATTCAATAAACATGACTAAAAACATCAAATCATTAAAATGCTTCACAATTACAGACATTGTCTGGAATGCACATTACAAACTTAACTGGACTGCATTCTTGTTCTTACCTTGTGGAGCTGTTGACCTCCTTAACTCAAAAGAAGTTCTGAAACATGTTGAGAACTGACATATGGTCAAATGGCTAATCTATATTTGAATGCATAGCAATATGCTTTAAATCACATCTGACATTTATGATCTCCAACCTACACATCCATTGTGCTGTAAGGTCTTTAGCATATTTTACATTTTGTGGTGTATTACTCAATATTCTTATAACCTGCTGATTGTCATCAGAAATACTGTACTGTGATTCCAAATATCTACAAATTATTTTTGTCTCGTGTGTGCCATTTCAGCATATAATATTGTTTTAAATTATTTAAATGAGACATTCAAACAAGTATTCATTTCATAGTGCTCAGAAGAACAATAGCATATCCACCATATTGTTCAACATTTTATAAACAAAATATAACTTTTGTGGGTCTCTTACTGTATTAACGATATCATATTCCTATAAAACAGAGTGAAATTTAACTACATTTTCTTGCGGAAACAGTCTGCTTTTAGAAGGCTCCATTACCTGGTTCTTGCTGGTTACAATACTGGAGTGTTTCATGAACTACTGAATGTTCACGAGAGTGAACATCAAAAGAGCGATTGCTTCACAGCAAATCTAAAGTGATGAAAAATATGAAAAACTAAAACAAATTTGTTTTGGCAGGTAGCAAGCCCCTCTGCACCCCCCCCCCAACTCCTTGATAATTATATATATACTAACTACAGGACTGCCCAACAGTGTGGTAAGAGCAAATTCCCCTAAGGTCACTGCACCATGATCCCATGCAAAATACTGCTAGCAGAAACTTTATTTAAAAGAAGGTTCACTCATATGAGTATTCACTCTTTCAAACTGTACCCCAATACTGACCTTAGTGACTAGACAGAAAGTTATAAATCACTATTAGAATTCCCTGTAGGAATAAAATAACAGGTGTGTGCGACTGATCTGTCGAATATCATCAGTCTTTTCTCAAATGACTTAATACCGTATCTCCACCAAGTTATTCTCATAAGTTTAACCCACTTAAAGACCCTTGCGTAGTGGAAGCCTGTAAACCTTTATCTGTTACTAACATAGATTATAGTGGTAGTTGAAGACTTGGCAATAAAATGCCTCATTTAATTTATCCTGACAAAATGGGTTGATGAAAGGAAGACATAGGTGTATATGCTGTTAAAAGATTTTTCTCAACACATTAGCAACTTATTTCAGCTTCATGTGAAGTTTGAAATTCGAACAAGCATCTGACTTTAGGTAGGGCTTTTTCTTGATGATTTGAGAGTAAACTGGTGCACTTCCGTCCTAACAATTTTGATATGTTTATTTTGATTCAAAGGAACATTATAACATAAAAGTCAATATTTCTGCTTTAGTTTGATTACCAGGACTTACTAAATAGTACAGCCCATTGTTTACTTACTTACCATTTTGTCTGACCTATTCCCTGAGTGTACAAGCCAATATACTGACTTAATACCAAGGTCCATGCCTCAGCCATTCTTATAAAATTAGGTTACTTGCAAATACTGTTGGATACAGAGGAGCTATCTTTTGGTGGCATGGAAGATATTTAACTGTTCGGGATATAAATATACACACATATGGGTATAAGTCAGATGGGTGAGGAGTTTTTGGTCAATATGAGACTTGTCAATCACATTTTGTTGAGTCCCAGTTTGTAGACCATTAAATAATATCAGTACAGGACTTACTCTGACTGCAGGACCCATTGTATGCCCATTTTGGTGATTCAGTGATTTGTGATTTGACAGAAAGGGAGTGTTATTATATGAGCTGACTATGTGAAAGTCAACTTGTAAGAAAAGAATATAGATAGACAGAAAAAAGGTAAGCACTTTTTGTCTTTTAAATGGAATGAGATCCCTCAGAGCTGGCACAGTATCTTAATGATTAACTAGAAGGAGTAGCTCTAATTCATTTTGCAGAATATTCCTTTATTCAATTTTGTTCTTCTATGCCTTTAAAATAGGCCTGAATGCTAATCTGCATTTGTTTCTCTAAATGAACACATTACATCTATTTTAGTTCCCTCAAGTCATGTGGTCACTTCATTGTGCTCTACTCCCCATTTGTTCCCATTAAGGGGTAAAGGCTAGGCATAATAAATCTCTACAACAGCCTTACTACAAGGATAGCTTTTGGTATTATGCATTATCCACCCCATCTTTAAGATACACACTGTTATTGTATCAATGATGACTGGAAGTGTAATAATATTTTTATGTGCATACCTTTTTGTGGAAATCATACTGATATCATGATTTACGTACCATGTGCTTCCCCAGGTTAACAGCCTACTAATTTAAGGCAGTGAATAATTCCTTACGTTCTTCACCAAGTCTCTTGCCTTCTTTCAAGAAAGGGTGGGCCAGCCCTCAGCTACTCACCCCTTTCTCTCATTGGTGGCTGTTAGGTGTTTAGACTGTTAACTGATACCAAAATTCTTGTGCTAAGGAAAGAAGATGCCCTTACTCCACATTCTGAGGGTATTTCTTAAATGGGTACAATTAATTTCCTTGAATAACAAATCAATGAAAAAATTAACTGAACACACATTTCACTGAAAGTACATTTGGTTAAATCACAACTCGTACAACACTGTGGTTTTGGATCTTAAGATCATAAGAATTACAAGGCAAAGTAGTGTAGAACATCATCTGTACCTTGCCACTGGCCACTCTCATGCAGTAAATCATCGTGTAGAACATCATCTGTACCTTGCCATCGCTCACATCTGTACCTTGCCATTGCCCACTCTCATTTTGTAAATCATTGTGTAGAACATCATCTGTACCTTGCCATCTCCACTCTCATTTTGTAAATCATTGTGTAGAACATCATCTGTACCATGCCGTTGTCCACTCTTATGCTGTAAATCACTGTGTAGAACAGTGATGGTGAACCAATGAAATGTGTGTCAAAGGTGACACACCACAGTGTTTTGGGTGACACACCAGATTCCACCAACACCCGAGTTACCAAGTAAACTGAATGAACAAAAATACAACAAATATATCAACCTGCACTTATCTAATAAAACTTAGCAAGAGAAAAGGTCATGAATTAGAAGTTATGTACTCACCATAACGTTCCATCTGAGTAGGTGACTTCATTCGGATGCAACCTGTGGGTATCGGATCCGATCTCGGATCCGAGCCGGCAATTCAAAAGCTTAGGCTCCGAGCTCCTAGCTCCTCCCTCTTACCCATAACCCCTTGCCAAGCCCTGACTGACCTCAGATTGAGTTTGCCTCAAATACTGACCACAGTATACTAAAAACAGCATAAATACTCGCTCTATAAAGGTCAGGGGGATGGAGGGGGGGATGGTTGCATCCGAATGAAGTCACCTACTCAGATGGAACGTTATGGTGAGTACATAACTTCTAAATCTGAAGTAGGCAGACTTCATTCGTCTGCAACCTGTGGGACAGAGTCCCTAGCTACCTGAATCTTGGGCGGCCATCATGGAAGGATGTTCCGAGCACCGCTGAGCCAAAGGATGCTCTTCCTCTAGAAACAACATCCACCTTGTAATGAGAAATAAAAGTATGAGGCGAGGCCCAAGTAGCTGCCAGCAGATATCATCCAACGAAACACGGGACTTAAAGGCGGCTGGCGTAGAAACTGCCCTAGTAGAATGAGCCGTAACCCTCTGAGGGCAGGTCTGCCTGAAGTGTCATATGCCTGCAATATGCAATTAGCAATCCATTTAGATAGAGTGACTTTAGACACTGCTTTACCCAGAGCAAATTTAGCAAAGAGGACGAACAGCTGATCTGATTTCCTGTGGCCAGCTGTCCTGTTAATATAAAAACGTAATTGTCTATGAACATCCAATGAATGCAATTTGTATTCCCCTTTGTTTGAATACTTGGGAAAAAAGACAGGCAAATTGATTGACTGGTTAATATTGGATTCAGAAGAGACCTTCGGAAGAAAAGATGGATTGGTCCTGAGGCACACCCTATCAGGAAAGAAAGAAAGGTAAGGCGGTTTGACACAAAGAGCCTGAAGCTCAGACACCCTTCTGGCTGAAGTGATAGCTACCAGAAAGGCAGTCTTCCAGGAAAGGAATTTTAAATCAGCAGAAGCTGCAGGCTCGAAGGGAGGAGCAGTAAGGGCCTGCAGGACTAAAGACAAGTCCCAAGGCGGTACAACCTCCTTGACTGGAGGCCTTAATAAAAAAACTCCTTTGAGAAAGGTTTTGCATAATTTCGCTGTCATAAGGGGAGCTGTGTCCTGTCCAATGTGATAATGCGAGATAGCCGCCAATTGTACCTTAATCGTGGAAGAACTGGACCCTTGATGAAAGAGGTCTGTTAGAAAATCTAGCACCGTAGAGATAGGTGCTGAAAAAGGATCCACAGTTCTCTGTCCTGCCCATATAGAGAACCTCTTCCATTTACTCCGATAAACCTGTCTGGTGGAAGGTTTATGAGCAGCCACCAAAATGGCTTTGACCGGTGAAGAGATACCGGGAGTCCTAATTAAGGTTGGAACTGGAGCAGCCAAGCTGTCAACTTCAGGGTTCGCAGATTGGGAACTGGCATTCCCAGAGGGTGAGAGATGAGATCCGAAATTGGATCCAGAATCCATGGTGGATTGATTTTGTGAGACCATACGAAGGGGAACCAAGGTTGTCGAGGCCAGAATGGGGCAATGAGAATCATTCTGCTCCCCAAACTGTTGGCTTTCTGCAGAAACCTCTGCATCAGAGGAAGTGGAGGGTAGGCATAAAGGAGACCGGGAGGCCAAGCATGCACCAGAGCATCCCTCGGGAACTCCCCTGGTGGGGGAAGTAGAGTGAAGAAATTGTCGCATTTGGCGTTTGAGGGAGAAGCAAAAAGATCGCAACAGGGTTGCCCCCAAACGGCAAAAATCTTCTTCGCTACTTGAAGGTTGAGGGACCACTCGTGTGGAGAAAGGATGGTGCGACTGAGCTTGTCCGCAAGGATGTTGGACTTTCCCGGAATGTGCGTTGCTATCAGAAAGCGTTTGGTGGAAATTGCCCATTCCCAGACTCTCATGGCCTCTCGACAAAGGGGATAAGACCTGGTTCCTCGCTGCTTGTTGATATACCAGACTACGGACATGTTGTCTGTCTGAATCGCAATAGTCCCTGTAGGAAGAAGCGTGGTGAAGTGCTTGCAACGCTAGGAGCACCGCCCTCATTTCCAGGACATTTATATGCAATGACGTCTCTGTGGGATTCCACGTGCCTTGGACAATCTTTCCCGCAGAATGCCCCCCCCACCCGAGGCAAGAAGCGTCCGTGGTCACTGTGGCTCGGGAAATGCAGCGCAAAAGGGTCTTCCTGCTAGGGGCTCCGGAGAAAGAAGCCACCACAGAAGGGAGTCCCTGCACGCTCTGCTGACCGCAATCGGAGCGTTCAGAGACGAACAAAGAGGAGACCACTGAACTTGAAGGGTCCATTGAAGAACCCGCATGCGTAAGCGGGCATGAATTAGAAGCGGGATAGCTGCCGCCATAGAACCTAGGGCCCTCAGGACCGAAGCTGCAGTTGGTGAAGGTTGAAGGATTGCTGTCACATGACACCTCAGGCTGACGATACAGTCTGGGGTGAGGAAGGCTCGCATTGATCTGGTGTCTAGTCTTCCTCCTATGAAATCTATAATTTGAGTTGGATTCAGAAAAGATTTCTCCCAGTTGATCGTGATGCCCAGCCTTGGTGCTAGTTGAAGGAAGTAATCCCTGGCTGAGCACAGAAGATGCCTTGATGATGCCGTGAGGAGCCAGTCGTCCAGGTACGGAAAGACCTGTAATCCCTGGAGCCTCAGGTGGGCCGCTACCACCGCTAACACCTTGGTAAACACCCTGGGGGCTGAGGTGAGACCAAAGGGGAGGACCCTGAACTGATAATGACTGGCTCCCAGCCGGAAGCGAAGAAACCTCCTGGATCGTCTGTCCATCCGTATGTGGTAGTACGCATCCTTGAGGTCTATGGAACACATCCAGTCGTTCTCCCTCAAAAGGGGGAGTATAGATTGCAGGGTGACCATCCGGAACTTTTGTTTGGTTACTGACAGGTTCAACAGGGAAAGGTCTAAAATTGGTCTTAAGTCCCCCGTCTTCTTTGGCACCAAAAAGAACCTGGAGTAAAACCCTAATCCGGCTTGATCTGGGGGGACGCGCTGGATGGCTCTTTTTTCTAGCAGCTGCTCGATTTCGAGAGCTGCCGCCTCCCTTTGGTCGGGTGGAACATCTGGGAGGCTGCGAGATCTGGGAATCTTGATTAGGGGTATTGAATATCCTCTGGATATGAGTCGAAGCACCCAACTGTCTGTTGTTATGGACTCCCAAGAAGTCAGGTGCATCGAAAACCGCCCCCCGACTGCCTCCAGAGACGGACAGCCGGGCAACCCTTCAGGGCTGCTGCGTGGGTCTCTCAGAGAAGGGTTCTCTGGACCCAAAATTGCCAGGAGCCCCCCTGCCTCTGGCACGGCGACCTCCCCGTCCTCCTCTGCCACGGAAGGACTGGTTATCCGAGCAGGTTGGGACTGCTGCGACGTCCGGAACCACATCTTCTTCTGTCGCTTTTGGTTCTTAGAGAGGGGCCTCTGGGGAGCTGAGAGGCGGACTCCGGCAGACAGCGTCTTCCGTCCTTTTCGCTCTGGACTAATGTGTCGCGAACAGTCTTGCCAAACAAGGCAGAACCATCGAAAGGGGCATTCGAAGGTCGCCTTGAAGGGCTCAGCAAAATCACAATGGCGGAGCCAGGCCTGTCGCCTCATGACAAGGCCTGCTCCGCTGGCTCTAGCGGCTCCCTCAGTAGCATGAGACAGCAGCCGCATAGATGTATTGGATACAGATCTGAGAGTGGCCATTCGGGTGGAGTAAACCTGTTTATCCTCACTCGAGATGGACTCCGGGGAGATGCAGCGTATTCTTTAATCAGATCTCGCTGCATCCTAATGACATGTGCCATGTAGTTCAGCGCTCTCAAAGAGAAGGTCGCTGAACTAAACACTCGCTTCCCAATGCGATCCATCGAGCGGGACTCCTTGCCCGGAGGATGGACGGAGGGACTCTCCTGGGCCAATTCCCTCTTCGTGGCTGCAGCCATCATCATGGCATCAACTGGGGGACCCTTACTCCAGTGGGTGCGGTCTGATGGAGGAGAAAGAATGCGGTCCGGGCGCTTAGGGATAGGCTCAATGGTGTCCGGATCCTTCCACGCCCTGATAGATATAAGATCTACCAGGGGTCAGCAGGAGGGACACCCAAGAGGTAGAAGGGCCGCCTCGAATGCCTCCAAGAACACAGACTCGTCCGAAGAAGCCTTGGGGCAGACCACCCCCTGATCCTTAACATCTCCATAATGTCTCCAAATGAGGCGTCCTCAGGGGTGACCTAGGGGAGCCTTCCCCTTCATCCAAGTCCGTGTCTTCAGTGACGGACTCAGGGGAGTCCATGTGCCTCCTCTTGCACTTGCGCTTCCGAGGTACTTCATCTGTGGAGCTGTCCGAGGAGTACTCTTCAGCAGATGGATGTTCCAAGGGAACCACTTGGGACATCGAGGCGGGCTGTCCCTGGGACCGGCTGGTGGGGGCCTGGCCCAACTGCAAAGGAGTGCGGGATGGAGCCGTGGCAGGGACCGGGGGTCCGGATGTCCTCGACAGTGCCCTTTCCATAACGTTGAAAGCCGAGGGGAGCCAGCTTCTCTAAGCCCCGAGCCGACCCCACTCGGATCCGGCGTGCGGATGGGAGTTGGAGGCGAAACCGTCGGATCCGAGAGACCAGTGTGCTCCGACCTGGACGGAGCCGAAGACACACCAGCTCCCTCGGATCCGAGGCTCGGCCCTCGGCTCGTGAGGTCGGGTCCGGTACCGAAGCACTCAAGGGATGGGACGGATCCGAGGTGCGCCGACCAATCGGATCCGACCCACCCCGGATCCAAATCTGCACGGCCGAAAGCTCGAACCCGTGGTATGGGTCGGAGAAGGAGCTAATGGGGCGAAAAAAGGGGTCGAAGCCCCTCCCGGTTGGGGGGGGGCTAGGAGCACTCCCATTTGCATTTGGGCCTGGATGAATTTCCTCATCATCCGGTCCATATCAGCTTCGCCCATCAAAAAGGTCGATCTAGAGGAGGCCACCGGGCGGACCTAGAGAACCGTCTCGGTGACCTCCTGGAAGGGCTAGCCTCCTCCTCCTCGGGTCCAGGAGAGAACCGAGGGAGTGGAGCCGAGGAGGAGGAAGGCTAGAAGGCACAGGGAAGCCGCTTAGATGGAAGAGCCGAGCTGGAAGCTTGGCTCTCCTCTTGTGGTGCTTCTCCTGTGCCTCTCCTCTGTCTCTCCCTAGTAGAATCCTTCCCCTCCGGCAATTTTAAGGGAGGTTGAGTCCCAGCCGGAAGGGGAGAACTCACAGCAACAAGTTGCTGACTGGAGGGGGCAGAGGCCGAAGCAGTATCTGGGGTAAAAGACCCGCCAGCACTAACCGACCTCCGTTCCCTTAAAGCCCGGGTTGAACCCTGCACAAATGGTACAACCAGAAGACAGGTGTTCAACCCCAAGCATTTAACGCAGTGTGGCCATCTGCTGGGGACAGCTTATGGCCACACTCGGTACATTTCGAAAAGACAGCCTTAGGGGCTTCAGACATTACACCTAAGGCCTAAACACACACACACACAAACAACTACGAAAAACCCGAGAAAAATTAACTAAAGAGGGAGGGAAAGCCTTAACCACACACAACACTAACTATATTTGTAACAAAAAAAGAGAATTTGAACAATTTTCCTGTCAGAAAACTACACTTATCTCAAAACCACGCCAGGAGCTCTAGAATTCCGTTGCTTCTTGAAAAGCGGCAAACGAAATCTGGGGTCAGTCAGGGCTTGGCAAGGGGTTATGGGTAAGAGGGAGGAGCTAGGAGCTCGGAGCCTAAGCTTTTGAATTGCCGGCTCGGATCCGAGATCGGATCCGATACCCACAGGTTGCAGACGAATGAAGTCTGCCTACTTCAGATTTCATGTTAACCAAATAAAATGCAGTGTATTCTATATTTTTTCAGTTCAATTCAAAATTACTATTAAAAGTAGGGCAATTTTTGGTGCATTATTTTAAGCCCAATTATTAGTGTGTATATTGTTTTCTCTGTTGTAAGTCACTGATTTTTTTTTTACTTTTATAATACATGACTGGACTGTATTTTATTGTAAAGAATGGTTACTCTTTTATTCGTGTGTGTGTGTGTGTGTGTGTGTGTGGGGGGGGGGTGACATGCCAGCAGAGTCAAGACAGGCATTTTCCAAATTTTTGACATGCCAGCCCAAAATGTTCATCACTGGTGTAGAACATCATCTGTACCTTGACATCACCCACATCTGTACCTTGTCATCTCCCACTCTCATGCTGTAAATCATTGTAGTACATCATCTGTACCTTGCACTCCATACTGTAAATCACTGTGTAGAACACCATCTGTACCTTGACATCGCCCACATCTGTACCTTGTCATCTCCCACTCTCATGCTGTAAATCACTGTGTAGTGCATCATCTGTACCTTGCCATCGCCCACTCCATACTGTAAATCACTGTGTAGAACACCATCTGTACCTTGCCGTTGTCCACTCTCATGCTGTAAATCATTGAATAGAACATCATCTCTACCTAGCCATCTCCCACTTTCATGATGTAAATCATTGTGCAGTACATCATCTATACCTTGCCATCGCCCACTCTCATGGTGTAAATCACTGTATAGAACATCATCTGTACCTTGCCATCGCCCACTCTCATGGTGTAAATCATACTGTAAAACATCATCTGTACCTTGCCATCACCACTCTCATGTTGTAAACCATTGTGTAGAACATCATCTGTACCATGCCGTTGTCCACTCTTATGCTGTAAATCACTGTGTAGAACAGTGATGGTGAACCAATGAAATGTGTGTCAAAGGTGACACACCACAGTGTTTTGGGTGACACACCAGATTCCACCAACACCCGAGTTACCAAGTAAACTGAATGAACAAAAATACAACAAATATATCAACCTGCACTTATCTAATAAAACTTAGCAAGAGAAAAGGTCATGAATTCATGTTAACCAAATAAAATGCAGTGTATTCTATATTTTTTCAGTTCAATTCAAAATTACTATTAAAAGTAGGGCAATTTTTGGTGCATTATTTTAAGCCCAATTATTAGTGTGTATATTGTTTTCTCTGTTGTAAGTCACTGATTTTTTTTTACTTTTATAATACATGACTGGACTGTATTTTATTGTAAAGAATGGTTACTCTTTTATTCGTGTGTGTGTGTGTGTGTGTGTGGGGGGGGGGGGTGACATGCCAGCAGAGTCAAGACAGACATTTTCCAAATTTTTGACATGCCAGCCCAAAATGTTCATCACTGGTGTAGAACATCATCTGTACCTTGACATCACCCACATCTGTACCTTGTCATCTCCCACTCTCATGCTGTAAATCACTGTGTAGTGCATCATCTGTACCTTGCCATCGCCCACTCCATACTGTAAATCACTGTGTAGAACACCATCTGTACCTTGACATCGCCCACATCTGTACCTTGTCATCTCCCACTCTCATGCTGTAAATCACTGTGTAGTGCATCATCTGTACCTTGCCATCGCCCACTCCATACTGTAAATCACTGTGTAGAACACCATCTGTACCTTGCCGTTGTCCACTCTCATGCTGTAAATCATTGAATAGAACATCATCTCTACCTAGCCATCTCCCACTTTCATGATGTAAATCATTGTGCAGTACATCATCTATACCTTGCCATCGCCCACTCTCATGGTGTAAATCACTGTATAGAACATCATCTGTACCTTGCCATCGCCCACTCTCATGGTGTAAATCATACTGTAAAACATCATCTGTACCTTGCCATCACCACTCTCATGTTGTAAACCATTGTGTAGAACATCATCTGTACCTTGCCATCACCCACTCCATGCTGTAAATCTTTGTGTAGAACATCTTCTGCACCTTGCCATTGTCCACTCTCATGCTGTAAATCATTGTGTAGAACATCATCTGTACCATGTCATCGCCACTCTCATGGCATAAATCATTGTGTAAAACATCATCTGCACCTTGCCATCGCCCACTCTCATGCTGTAAATCATGGTGTAGATCATCTGTAGCTTGCCACCGCCTACTCTCATGCCATAAATCATTGTGTAAAACATCATCTGCACCTTGCCATTGCCCACTCAGATGCTGTAAATCATTGTGTAGGACATCATCTGTACCTTGCCATCGCCCACTCTAATGCTGTAAATCATTGTGTAGAACATCATCTGTACCTTGCCATCAACCACTCTCATGCTGCAAATCATTGTGTAGAACATCATCTGTACCTTGCCATCTCCCACTGTCATGCTGTAAATCATTGTGTAGAACATCATCTGTATCTTGCCATCAACCACTCTCATGCTGCAAATCATTGTGTAGAACATCATCTGTACCTTGCCATCTCCCACTCTCATGCTGTAAATCATTGTGTAGAACATCATCTGTACCTTGCCATCAACCACTCTCAGGCTGTAAATCATTGTGTAGAAAGTACAGTTGTGTACACTTACCATAAATGTAGATATTCTAGTGTATTCACTGTTGCAGTCATCACACTTGGGTTGCCCTGCCAGGGGTAGCCCTCAGTCGGCCCGAATACCAGAGGCTTAGTATTTCTGTGTCAGTTGCTGTCACTCCAGGACTGACGTCAGGTCGTCAGGGGTATAAACTCAGGCAGCCAACACCATTACATCAATTTTTCTTGCCCAAATGTCAGGAGCCCCCAAATAGGGAGCTAGGTTATGGTGGAAGAACACCACCAGTAGAAAGTAAATACCAAAAAATCCCTGTAAGGAGTGAGGAAGAGAGAGAGAGAGAGAGAGAGAGAGAAGGGGGATGGAGGGTGGGAAACCAGGACTGCAACAGTGAATACATTTGAACATCTACATTTATGGTAAGAGTACGCAACTGTACTATGTTCTTCATGGTTCACTGTTGCAGTTATCACACTTGGGTTGATTCCCAAAGCTGAAGAAAAGGGTGGAGGTAGTCAAGAAGACTGGGGGCTGGCTAGAATGCCCTGCAAGACTGCGATTGCAAAGCCTGTCCTGGATTTGGAGAAGATAGGCAGGTGGTAATGCTTGGTGAAGGTATGAACAGAACTCCATGTTGCAGCCTCCAGGATGTCCCTGGCAGGGACCTCTCTGAGAAAAGCTGCAGAGGTAGAAGTTGCTCTGGTGGAATGTGTCCTGACCCCCTTAGGGGGTAGTTTCCTGTGGTATTTGTAGCAGAAATGGATACAGTGTGCTATCCATTTGTAGATTGTTTGTTTGGATATGGCCTTGCCCTCTGCCCCTGCTGCAAAGCTGACTAGCAATTGGTCAGTTTTCCTAAAATATTTTGTCCTATCCAGGTAGAATCTGAGCTGTCTGTGCACATCTAGAGAATGCAGAATCCTTCCTCCCTTGTTTTGTGGGTTAGGGAAAAAGGTGGGCAAATGAAAAGATTGGTTGAGAGCCACACTGGACACTACTTTAAGCATGAATGTTGGGTTAGTCCTGAGGGAGACCCTGTCAGCATGAAAAATGATGAAGGGCAATACTGCCATGAGCGCTTGTAGCTCTGAAACTCTTCTAGCTGAAGTGATGGCCAGAAGCAAGACTGTTTTCCAAGAGAGGAATTTTAACTGCTGAAGCTGCAGGCTCAAAGGGAGGTAGTGTGAGCTTTTCCAACACAAAGTTAAGATCCCAAGCTGGGGTAGGAGCTCTTCTGGGTGGCCTTAAATTGTTAGCCCCTCTTAGGAACTGTTTGATGAGAGGGTGAGAAAATAGAGGTGGCTCTGTGCTGTAATGAGCAGAGATGGCAGAGGCATGAATTTTAATAGAAGAGAAAGAAAGCCCCTGTGCAGTAGGTCTTCTAGGTAATCCAGGGTGAGAGATGGGGAGGGCTGTACTGTTTCAGCTCCTTTAGCCTGGATCTAGGTGCAATACCTTTTCCACTTGTCAGCATAGGACTTTCTAGTGCTTGGGCATCTGGCCTCATGTATAACATCCAAGACTTGCTTGCTTAGACTGGCAACTGGAGGAGAGGTCAGGGAATAAGCCAGGCT
Source organism: Protopterus annectens (assembly GCF_019279795.1). NCBI lineage: Eukaryota > Metazoa > Chordata > Ceratodontiformes > Protopteridae > Protopterus > Protopterus annectens. The sequence continues at coordinate 313,736,542 of NC_056726.1, forward strand.
GCCAGGTTTAGGGTCTGCAATTGTGGATGCATGAATTCTCCGTTCTGCTGGGTCAGTAGAGTTGGGATCTGAGGTAGGTGCCATGGTGGCATGGGTGAGAGACTGCACAGCAGTGGGTACCAGTGCTGCCATGGCCAGTCTGGGGCAATTAAGATTGCTCTTGGTTTTTCCTCCCTTACCTTGAGTAGTACCCTTGAATGTAGAGGTAGAGGGGGAAATGCATAGATCAAGAGGTTTAGCCATTGGAAGGATAGGACATCCACTTTCCAGGCCTTGCTGTGAGGTTCCCTGATGCAGAATTTGCTGAGCTGGTGATTGTTGTGGGAGGCAAAGAGGTCCACCTTCGGGGTGCCCCATTTCTGGGTTACAAGGTTGAAGGTGTTGTGGTCTAGCTGCCACTCATGTGGGTCTAGGAGGTTTCTGCTTAAGTTGTCTGCCAGGACTTTTGGGAGCCTGGCAGGAATTATGTTTGCAGGTGAATTTGCATTGGCTGAAACCATGTGCCAAAGGGTCTTGGTGAGTCTGTAGAGGGGGATAAGAGTGAGTTCCTTCCTGCTTGTTGATGTACCACATCACTGTGGTGTTGTCTGTTTTGATCAGAAGAGGCCCTGGGGACAGTATGGGTCTGAAAGCTATCAAAGCATGCTGGACAGCTAGCATCTCTTTTTGGTTGATGTGCAGATGTATTTGATTTGGGCTCCAATTGCCCTGAATGCACTTGCCATCCAGGTGTGCATCCCAGGTATAATCTGATGCGTCTGTGGTTAGGGTCTGGGCGACGAGGGGTTGTGAGAAGGGAAGACCCTTGTTGTGGTTGCATGCTGCTGCCCACCAAAGAAAATCTTTCCTTAGACTGGGTATCATAGGTATGATAGTTTCCAGGTCCTGAGAGTGTTGACACCGAAGGCTGTTTAGGTACCACTGTAGTTTCCTCATATGCAGTCTGGCATATGGAATGAGTAGAATGCAGGAGGCCATAAACCCTAGAGCTTGCAGGATTTTCCTTGCAGATAACTGGGTTTTGGTGGCTAGTTGAGAGAAGTAGCTTGTCAGATAGGTTTGTTTTTCTGGAGTAAGGAATGCTATCTGGGATGCTGTATCCAGGCTTGCTCCCAGGAATACAATTTTTTGAGTGGGTACTAGTTTTGATTTATTTTCATTTACAGTATACCCCAGGGAGATTAGTAGGTGCTTTACAATGGCCAGGTGCTGCAACAGCTTTTCCTGACTGTCTGCCTGAATTAGGTAGTCGTCTAAGTATGGGTAAATTTGAATATTCCTTTGTCTGCAAAAAGCAATGGCTGAAGCTAGGCATTTTGTGAAAACTCTGGGAGCAGTGGATAAGCCAAATGGAAGCACATCGAACTGAAAGTGCATAGATCCTGCTCTGAAACGTAGATATTTCCTGCAGGAATCCCTGATTGGGATGTGTAGATAGGCCTCTTTTAGGTCTAGGGTAGCTAACCAGGCATCTTTGGATAGCACAGGAAGAAGCTGCTGGAGGGTGAGCATTTTGAATTTTGGTATCACCAGGAAAGTGTTTAGAATCGATAGATCGAGGATTGGGTGCCAGGTGCCATCTTTTCTGGGTACCAGAAAAAGCCTGGAATAGAAACCTTGGCCTATCTGGTCTGCAGGAACAGGCTGTATTGCCCTCATGGAGAGCAGGGAATGGACTTGGTTTTGTGCCTATGCCCACTGGTTTGGAGGAAGATTTGGGAACCCTTTTGGGGTAGGTAGAGTGTGGAAATAAAATTTGTATCCTTGGGACACTATGTTGAGGACCCATCCATCGTTGGTGATAGAGGCCCAGTTTTTAGTATGGGAGGAGAGTTTTCCTCCTAGGGGTACAAGCAGGTGGGCAGTGGTAAGGGGTGGAGGTGTAAAGTCATTGTGAGTTTTTTCCATATGGGGGTGGCTTATCACTCCCTGTTTTTGAAGTGGAGGAACTCCATTTGCTTAGATCTCTGCATTCCCTGGGACTGTTGTCTGGGGGGTCTGCTTTCCCTAGGTCTTGTCTGAGCTGGTCTTGAGGGGCTCAGAAAGGACCAGTGCTTGGAGAGGCAATGCCTACTGAACCTTGGAGGCTGGACCTGCAAGAAGTCTTTAACTGTCTGCATAGATTTAGCTTTTTCTTCCATCTTTTTTTAAGACCTATTCTGCCTTGGTGCCAAACAAATTATTTTTGTTCAATGGTACGTCCAATAGTTTTGATCTGACATGGACTGGTAAGGTCTGTTCCTTAAGCCAAGCATGCCTTCTAAGTACAGAACCTGTGACTGCTGCCCTGCAGGATGCTTCTAGGGCATCAAAGCCACATTGCAAGGTGTGTCTAGTAACTTGGCTTGCAGAATGCATAAGCTCCTGTAATTCTTTATTTTCTGCACAAGCCAGAAAGGTAGATATTTTTTGTTTAAGGAGTTCCATAGTACATTGCTGGTATTTCAGCATGTGGAACTGACAGTTTAGTGCTCTAATGGCAAGAGTTGCAGAGATGTATAGTTTTTTACACCATCTGTCTAAAGCTTGGGAATCCCTATCCGAGGGGGTGGGATTCTTAGCTGTAGTTGCTTTTATTCCTTTAGGTCCTTGGGAGATGACCTCTGTGTCAGCAGTAGGATTCTTGAAAAGAAATTTGTGAGAGTCAGGGATTCTGTAATACCTGTCAGGCTTCCTGGGAGCAGGGGGAAAGGTGTCAGGAGTTAAACTGGATTCCATAAAAACATCACCCACAAAATCCAGGACAGGAGGAATGGCTAAAGGTCTGTGCTGTGGTAAATATAAGAATTCCCTGAGTCTCTTTTTGGACTGAGGATAGTCCTGACACTCCCACTGGAAATGCTACCTTAAAGTATGTAGGGTTTCATCAAATGAAAAATCCTCTGGAGGAGAGGCAGAAGGAATGGATTCTTCTGCATGTGAATCCTCTTAAGCAGACAAGGGTTGCATTTCTTCATACTCAGAAACCTCAGAGTCATCGGACTCCTGGTCAGATAAAACTGCTGGGGACAAGTCTCTTTTTCTTTTGGAAGGGGTAGGCTGGCTTCCCCTAATAAGCAAGATAAGGTCTTCCACCATTTTAAGCATTTGTGAGGCATGGAAGCAGGTGCTGGAGGTTGGGTCGTTGTTTTTTTAGGCATAGTTCGTACCCTGGCCTTAGAAACTCGGTATTTTTAGAAAGAACTGAATACGTGAAAGAAGTCGCCTGTTTGTGTCGGGTATTGGTAGTGTGAAGAACTCCCTTGGAAGCCAGTGCCTGCTTAGTGGCCTCGTACCCATCCAAGGTAGAGACATCCACAGGATCCTTAGTCAAAGAAGAGTCTCGTGGCATACTGGACTCCAAACGGGTCTTGGTAGCAGCCTGCAAATCCACAGAAGTGGGCATCAGGGGCTGCAAAAGCGCCTCACTGAGGATCGGTGAACTGGCAACTAGCTTAACGGAAGTGTTGTCAGCAGTTTTGGACCTGCGTGGTTTGTCTCTGTCTTTATCCTTACTTTTTTAGGAAAATCAGTAGTCGGTCAGAATACTGAGATCGAGAGCGAAAATATTTAGCTACAATAAGAGCCTGAAGATGTATAGTTCGGGAGTTGAACAAAGCACAAAACCGACAGCGAGAGACGTTCTAGTCTGGTGACACAGTAAGAATGGAAATCTCGGTGCGGTATTTGCTTTCCACAGGCGAGATAACTTAACTTTTTCTGACATTGGTTAGAGCAAGAAAAAAGGATCCCCAACGGAGTACTTAGCTTTAGAAGTCTTCAACTTTAATTCGGAAACGAAAGCTCAGGTAGCGACCGACTGGCACTAGTACGAACTGCTTCTGCTTCGGGCTCCTCAGCAAGAAATACTGATGTAATAGCGTCGGCTGCCTGATTTTATACCACTGATGACCTGACATCAGTCCTGGAGTGACAGCAACTGACGCAGAAATACTAAGCCTCTGGTATTTGGGCCGACTGAGGGATACCCCTGGCAGGATAACCCAAGTATGATGACTGCAACAGTGAAACATGAAGAACACCATCATCTGTACCTTGCCATCTCCCACTCTCATGCTGTAAATCATTGTGTAGAACATCTGTACCTTGCCATTGCCCACTCTAATGCTGTAAATCATTGTGTACAACATCATCTGTACCTTGCCATCACTCACACCTGTACCTTGCCATTGCCTACTCTTATGCTGCAAATCATTGTGTAGAACATCATCTGTACCTGTAAATCATTGTGTAGAACATCATATGTACCTTGCCATCACCCACTCTTATTTTGTAAATCATTGTGTAGAACATCATCTGTACCTTGCCATCTCCCACTCTCATGCTGTAAATCATTGTGTAGAACATCATCCGTACCTTGCCATTGCCCACTCTCATGTTGTAAATCATTGTGTAGAACATCATCCGTACCTTGCCATCACCCACTCTCATGCTGTACATCTTTGTGTGCAGCATCATCTGTACCATGCCATCAGCCACTCTCATTTTTTAAATCATTGTGTAGAACATCATCTGTACCTTGCCACCACCCACTCTCATGCTATAAATCACTGTGTAGAACATCATCTGTACCTTGCCATTGCCCAATCTCATGTTGTAAATCATTGTGTAGAACATCATCTGTACCTTGTCATCTCCCACTCTCATGCTGTAAATCATTGTGTACAACATCATCTGTACCTTGCCATCACTCATTCTCATGCTGTAAGTCACTGTGTGGAACATCATCTGTACCTTCCCATCGCCCACGCTCATGCTGTAAATCATTGTGTAGATCATCTGTACGTTGCCATCACCCACTCTCATGCTGTAAATCACTTTTGTTTGTGTACCAGCAATGATTCACTGTGTCAGGTGTCTCTTTTCTCCATGGATCTGCGACTGTGGATTTAGTGTATTTAAGGAAGAGGGGAGGAGTGGAGGAAATTTGCCCCCCCCTTGCAAAAAATACTTTTGGAATGTATATTTGCTGCATTTGAATGTTCTATGAAATGTGATTCAATCATATGTGTTTTTAATTAAATTAATTTTCAAAACTTTAACTGGTGATTTGTGATTTGATGAAAGAGGACATTTAGATACAACACCCTCTCCCCATGGACCTTTGCTACAGAAGGTTTAAGGTTTTACACAGGGAAAACTCTAGCTTGGCTGAGTCTTTCTTGCAGATTTTACTGAATGGTTTCCTGTGTTACCTTTTTTACCCTTTTCTTTGGTTTATATTGAAATTGAAACAAGCAGCCCTAAAATTTAAATCACAAAACTCCGAAGATGAAAAATATAGAAAACATTATCTATGCAGGGGGGTTTGTCCCTCATATCCCTAAACCCCCTGCTAACTATATATCAACTCTGAGACCGCACCACAATGAGGAACAGGTAAATATCCATTCTCCATTCTGATGTGTGAAGTCAGGTGACATTTTGTTTTTCGACCTTTATTGTTAGGGCTTTTGTACTTCAATATTCAGAAAGTTTGATGTTCTAAATGTATCCCAGATATATATAGACAGATATACAAAGTAATACAAAGTACAAGAAATCAAAAGCAAACTAACCTTTCCCTCACAGCAAGCTGTGGCAGAGTCTGGGTGAGCTTTTCCAGTAAATAGATACATAGATATAGATACATACACACACATTAATATATAATATGTATACAGTACATGTGTATGTATGTGTGTGTGTGTGTGTGTGTGTGTGTATGTATATATATATATATATATATATATATATGTGTGTGTGTGTGTGTGTGTGTGTGTGTGTATACGCACACACATACACTCATATTACTTTTCTATCTTTTTTTCTCAAGTAGTTCCTACTCTTAACACCTCACTTTGCCCCACATATAATATATTTATTTATACATTTGTCTTCATAATTGTTACTTAATTCCAGTTCTCAAACTACACTCACATATTTTACCCTTTCCCTATTGCTTTAAAAAGACAGATTTTTAAACAATTATAAGTATCACATGAAAAACGTGGAGCTAAAAGAAGATAAGTGTGCATCTACATTTCTAGTTAGATACTGCACATTTATAATGAGCATCAAAATTACAGTAATTACATATGTTATCATTATCATCATCAGCCCCCTTTTCCTATTTTCTACATGGAGTCAGAGTATCATGTTAACTGTCAGCAGCTGGCATAATGGTTAAGGTCTTCACCACCCACGCATAAGGTACAAGTTTATTTCCTGATCTCCAGCCAATGCCAGTTTTGAGTTTGCATGTTTTCCCTGTGTCTCTGTGGCATTCGTCCCACCTATGAAAAACATGCTGAGTGTTTCCATGCCAAACTCATGAATGAATGGAGATGTGGGCAGCAGTACAGACTCTACATGGTGTCCTATAGGGGGAAGAGTTGTACAGACCAAATGATTTAGGCATCTACTATGGTGCGCATTATCTTTAAGACAGGAGAACGTGGATCATAGATTGCGTGCTGTGGCAGGGCTAACCAGTCGACGGAGTAAAATACGGCTTTAGGTGATTTGGTCATGTTGACACTAATTACATATAAGGAACCTTATACACAAGGCAACAATGTGACAAACTACTCTGAATAAACTGCAGACAACAATAAATTTGAAAGAAAAGCATCTGCTATATGCCATATTTATGTGCTAATATATATATTTGGCATGTTTTGTCAATTTAGGACATAATCTGTTCAGTCTAACATTGAGTTGTTTCTTTAAACATAGCAAAATGTGGAATTATAGTACATTTACTACTTAACAAACACTCTTTCAACAAGTTTACTACATCAGTCTTGTATGTGTTTTGTGCTTATTAAATAATTTTAAGATTCTACAATTTTTACCCAGGCTTGCACTATAAATGAGCACAACCCACTTTATCAGTGAAACATACATTCCTAATACATTAAAGCATACTGGAGGTAAGGTTTGATGGACCTTAATGCTGATACAGAACATTTCTATCTGGTTATGAGTTTTCATATAATTCTGTAAGAATGATTTCTAGTTAAACATGTTTACTACTGTTTCAGTGTTTACAGACCTGGGCACAGAAGTGTGTTTCTTTATATTTATTTAGTCATATGTAAAATAATATGACATGTTATGGTAGCTTATTAGGTTAGAAAGTCTGATCTAAAAAATAAATAAATAAACAAATCGCAAATGGGTACACAATAAAATATGTAGGTAGTATGTCCAGCTTCATTACTCACATCTCAGTCTAGTCTCTCTCTCTCTCTCTCTTTATAGCATTCTCTGAAAGCAGTCTCGCTGTGGAGATGCATGCTGCTGGTAATAATATCTCTGGAGACCTAGATCCAGTCTAACACTGTAAACAACCCATCAGTCTATTGGCTAAGCTATATATGTCTTCAGTATAATTACAAAAGACAAATTGATGTCCACAGTTTTTAAATGCTTCAAATCTCCTGTTTGTTCAAAGCTTCTACTCCACATTTGTGAATTTTACGAACTTTAGCAAAGTAAGTTACCTCGCACTTGACATTCAGACGTAAGTGAAATGTTACCCACGTCTGGATTTCATTTTATGCATCTTGAAATTCAGATTTTCAAATGTAAAACCAATTGCGATTGCTGATTTTATATCATCTGCATACTGTAAAATCAACATAGACCTCTACAGGTCTCTAGAGATGTAAGCCTTGTATATATAAAGTGAAAAAAAGAAAAAAAATGGTCCCAGCCTAGATCATTTTTAGATTCCCACTATTATTTGTATAAACTCTTCTGCTGTAAAATCACCAGTCTGCTAATCTGCCATGAAGTGAGATGCTATAACATTTCCTTACTTAAACCTAAGAAGCAAAGTGGTTTTAGCAAGACATCATGCTCAACTTTGTCAAAAGCTTTTGATGAATCGATATGTGCTGTATCAGCATTTAGCTCATGATTCACATTAATAACTGCATTATCTAAAAAGTAATGCAGGCTGGTTATGCATGCCTTACATCTACAGCTGTAGAAATCAGCTAAGCTTCCATGAGCTAATTTTATTATTCCTTTATTAATCTATTACTTAAACCATTTGCCAAGAAAGACTTATTTGCATCATATTTATTTAATGATTGGCATATGCCCCTGCTTCAAAATTATGCATCTTATGCTGTTGTTTAAAAATACATTTTTATTCTGCTTTCTTGCTGTATAGAACTTCATGCAGACATTTCAATGTTGTTCTCGTTTAACGGTTTTCCACTGAATTAATCTTCCTTTTTTGTCTGTCTGTTTCCTAATAACAGCTTACTTTTTTCTGGCTAAAATAAGGTCTTTCATCTGTTTCTATCTTTGTAATACACACACACAACACACACACACACACACACACACACACACACACACACACACACGAATGCATGTATGCATATAAATATATATTGCTCATTTGTTAATTATGTACTCAGACTAGGTGTAAATGTCTCTTTTCAGCAGTGAGCTGGGATCTGGCATCTAGGATCACTGTACACTTACTCAGAGTCACACAGTTTGTAAGTGGAAACTGACAGAATCAAAACCAGGACTACAGACTGAAGCTCATTAACAGCTTTTAGCCTTAACCCTATTCCTATACTATTAGATGTATCCGTTACAGGTTAATACAAGCTTAGCATTCTAGCTTACCTTTACTTTCTGTTTAATCTCTTTACTGGCATTCCAATGTACTAATCCATTATGTTCAAAGGTTCAGTTGTCAAGTTTTGACTTAATGGCATTCCAGAAGCTTGATTGCTGAAATCCAATGTTGATATTTTGTACTCCTAGCGCATGCATGTGTGTGTTCATGTGGTTTTTTTTTTGTGTAGATATGTATAATATATATACATTTTTAATGACATTAATGACTTCTGATTCAGAGAGGAAGCTTATTCCATTATGTTTGAATATATTGGGTAATGTATCTGCCAAGTTTATTTACTGTTGCTAAAATTTAGTTTTAATATTAGGCTCCCTGTTCAAGTGTTAGCTTCTCTGGTTGTGTGTGAGACACTGCCTTATAGACCAGGCAGAGATCACCTGTAATTAACTTACAAGAAACAGAATATAATGACTGTTCTTGAAGCTTTTCTTAATAGTTCAAGTACTCCAACTCTATGATTCATATAGTAAGGAATCGATGTACTTTTTGAAGTTCTTTCATATAATTTTTCAAAGGCTATAATATAAAGCAATGTATATGATAAATGGTCAGATCAACAAGAATAAAGTAGTACAACCCAGCACAAGAATCTGGTAGTCTATTGGCCGTTTTGGGCCAATTTCTAGCTCTTTCAAGTCCCCCTGTATAAAACCCGCTTTGGCGCGGTTTTTGCGCTTGTTACTATTCAGCCATGCTCCTCGTGGTCCTGCAGAGTGGTGCTAGCAGCAGAGAGGCTAAAAGAGCGACTGCTAACCTGATACAAGTGTTTTTTTTCCTGCTACTACCTGGGCGACTGTCCAATCTAGCTAAACTGCAAGTATTTCTGCTTCTTGAACTGTTTTAAACTGTTTAAAGTTGTTTTTGCACCTGCACTTTTAAAGTTTGTCCTGTTTGTTGCATTTACCTGTTGAGGCTACACACTCAAGTGCACTAGCCTGTGTTACATATTTATTGCATTTTCCTGCTGTTTGTTGCAAAAAAGAAAAAAAAACAAAAACATTATCATTGTTTCCCGTCTTTCCTGACCTAGAGTAGTCCAAATACATGCTTTGCTGTATTCTGGACTTTTGGAAAGTTCCTGTGTTGCCCATTTCCTTTTTTGGATAAAGGGAGGTTTCTTTGTTCACCAGTGGCAGTGGGGAGCTTAGAGCAGCCTATCTATCCCTGGAGGAGTGTTCCCAGCACAAGAATCTGGTAGTCTATTGGCCGTTTTGGGCCAATTTCTAGCTCTTTCAAGTCCCCCTGTATAAAACCTGCTTTAGCTGCTTTCATGATTTTTGCGCATAGCACAGCATCTGGCAGCGCAGCTTAATTGGGTTTAATCCATTCTCGGCTCCATAAAGTCTGCTCTTCACTTTTTCCCTTAGAACTGATCTAGTTCTCATAATAAACACCCTATTCCTACTCTAAAGCCTGGCACTTGCTCACTAAAGCAATTATATAAGTCAGCACTAAAAAATTAAAAGCACTACACCCTCACAAACTCCCCTTGAGTACCTTGTTCCCCATTGGCCCTTTTTTCAATTATAAAGGAATTCCCAATACTATTCTAGCATGTTCAAAGGTCAGTTGTCAATCTCCTCTCTGGTCCAGCTAGTGAATCTGGGAATCTTGAGGCAATGTTACAACTGCCTCATGTACACAGACAACCCTCTCCTCCTCCCAACAAATTCCAACACATGTGAGAGATGCAACCATATAGCCAAACTGGAGGCTAAGCTCTCTCAACTCAGTACTGGTGTAACCAGTCTGGAGGAGAAGGAAACCACACTCACTACAATTCCAGTCTCACATAGACCTACCACGACAGCAAACCAAACACATAAACACACAAAAACATACTCGGAGGCTCTAAATAAAAATCTGCCTAAGTAGCAAAGACCTCCAAAGCAGACACCCAAGCAACCGCTACCCCAAAACAAAACACGTGAAACACATAGCTCACAAAGCCAGTGTGCCGAACAGTCACAGCTCTTAAGGCTAAACAGCACACCTGATACACTTGTAATAGGTGGTTCTATCATCGGGCACACTGACGTCCTGCTCACCAGGCTGAACAAGGAGAAGGTCATGGTGAGCTGCCTGTCGGGCTCTAGGATCCGCCACATAACACAAGCACTCAGGTCACTCCAAGGCAAGTACAAATATGACTCAGTCATTGTCCATGCTGGTATGAATGACCTGAGATGTACCTCCCTGGACTACATGAAAAGAGACATAGAGGAGCTCTCTGAGCATGTAGCCCAGGCCGGTATGACCCTGACCTTGAGTAGCATCTTACCCTCACCAAGAATGATGCCACAATATGAAGACAAGATGATCAATTTCAACAATTGGCTTAAGTATTGGTGTCATTCAAGGGGATCCAATGCCTGTCAGCCTGGGATGACATACTTGACAAGCCACGATGCTTCGCTAGGGATGGCTTGCACCTGTCACCCCTGGGCTTTTGGATATTGGCAAAGGCTCTTGCCACCCCCATACTGCCTTTTTTAGGCAAGGCTCAAAAGACAAACCCACCTCCATAGGTATCACAAGGGATAAGAAACTAAGAGTAATGCTACTCAACGCCAGAAGTCTAAACCTCAAGATGCACGCACTTGAAACTCTCCTTAGCATGGAGAACATCGATATCTGTGCAGTAACAGAAACCTGGTTCAAGGCTCCCGAGAGCACCACAGCACTACCAGGTTATACCTCATACCATGCTTTTCGGCCCCAAAACTTGGACCGAACCACAAAAGGAGGTGGAGTATCAATATTCGTCAAAGATACCCACATCTCCAGGTTGGTGGCACAGCATGAAGCATCAGAGACTATCCATGTGCAACTAACAGTGGGTAAAACTGCCTTCCAGTTTATAGCCTGCTACAGACCACCCTCCCAAACCCAGGAACCCAACTCGGCCTTCCTGAGAACACTGGAAAATATGAAGGCCTCTCCAAACACTATTATATTGGGCGACTTCAACTACCCAAACATAGACTGGGAGCATTACTCTAGCTCCAACACCCTAGCCCAAAGGTTCCTAGAATTTATAAACACAAATGCTATGGAACAACTTGTTACCACTCCCACAAGAGGGGAAAACATACTGGACCTGATCATCACCAACATGGGGACTCTATGCTCCAGACCAGAAGTGTATCCCTCACTGGTAAGATCAGACCATAAACTAATCTCACTGGATATTCCCATCCCGACCCCACCCCATGCCCAGAAAACCACAGTGAAAAACTTCTCTAAAGCAAATTTCACACTCCTCAAAACCGAGGTGGAATCCTTCAAATCCCCAGGGCCTGTGGAAAATACAGCCCAGACCGCAGAATCCTTTATAAACACATTCTATGAACACCTTCAGGAATGCATGGATCATGCAATCCCAAATAAAACCAAGACCCAATCCTCCAGAGGCAGACGTCCTGTCTGGTGGACCCCAGCCATAAACAAACTATACAATAGAAGGAGGAAGCTACTACATGATAGAGCAAAATCCCTAAAAGGGAAGGCATCTCTGATCAGTATTAGCAAAAAACTACGGGCACTCATAAAATCGTCTAAGGCCAGCTTAGAGAGAAAAATTGCACAGGACACTAAGGGTAATCACAAGGCTTTCTTTAGTTATGTCCAGAACCTGGGTGGGAATTCCCAGATATGCTCAGAATTAGTCCAAAATGACAAAAAATACACCGAACCCACAGACATTGCCAACATCCTAGCTGACAGGTTCAGCGCAAATTTCTCCCCTCCCTCCCCACCAAAAGGGCAAATATCTATCACAAGGCTTTCTTTAGTTATGTCCAGAACCTGGGTGGGAATTCCCAGATATGCTCAGAATTAGTCCAAAATGACAAAAAATACACCGAACCCACAGACATTGCCAACATCCTAGCTGACAGGTTCAGCGCAAATTTCTCCCCTCCCTCCCCACCAAAAGGGCAAATATCTATCCCAGCAGTGTGCTGCCCCCCTGACATCTCAGTTGCTCAGGTAAGAGCCACCCTCTCCAAAGCAAAAAACACAGCATCAATGGGACCAGACGGTGTCCCGGGCTGCGTCCTACATGAACTCCAAGAAGAGCTAAACCCAAACATAAAACTACTGTTCAATCTCAGCCTTACTACAGGATATGCACCCAAAGAGTGGCGTACAACAACAGTGGTCCCTCTCCACAAAGGTGGTGCCTCAACAGATCCTGGAAACTATCACCCCATAAGCCTGACTAGCTTGGTCTGCAAAGCTATGGTAAGGATCATCATGGACCTCATAAATAAAGATATTGGGGACCTACAGACACTGGATCCTACCCAGTTTGGCTTTGTTAAGGGCAGATCCTGCCTCTTAAACCTGGTCAAAACAGTCACCAAGGCCATTGATGAGGGGAAGGTGGTCCACACAGCCTACCTGGACCTCGCAAAAGCCTTCGATACAATACCCCACTCGGGCATTATAGATAAGCTCACCATCTTAAATATAAACCCCTATGTCACTAGATGGGTTGCAAACTGGCTCAAGGACAGAACCCACATGGTTAGAATTGCTGGAGCCATGTCAGACTCCAAACCAGTTACAAGTGCTGTCCCACAAGGCTCAGTCCTGGGACCTCTCTTGTTCGGTATATATTTCTCGGAGGTACAGGCCAACATGGAAGGACTGTGGCTGACCAAGTTCGCAGATGACTGCAAACTGGGCGCCATAATCAACTCTCCAGCCGACACAAGCATCCTCCAAAAGGGCCTCATAGAAACAGACAACTGGTGCCAGAGCCATGGCCTCAAGCTAAATGCCAAAAAGTGTATAGTCATCCCCTTTGGCAAAAACAAAGTGCCCACAAATTACCACATAGGTGGTAATCCATTAAGTACGGAAGAAGTAATTAGGGACCTGGGGACCCAAGTTGATAGAAATCTCTCATTTGACAACCACGTGGCCAAAGTGGTTAGAAAAACATTTTATATAGCCCACCTAATCTGAAGGGATTCACATCTAGATCAGGGGAGGTCATTGTGCCTCATCCCTTATCAGGCCCATAATTGAGTACAATGCCCCTTTTGGGATGTACCTCACCAGACACCTGCAGCAACTGGAAAGACCCCAAAAGTACCTCACCAAGAGGATCAAAGGGCTCAAATGGATGCCATATGCTGCCCGGTTAAAGAAACTCCAGCTCTACTCAGTGCCATACCGCCTGCTCAGAGGCGATCTGTGCCTGAAGTATAAAGCCATGTCCAACCCGGAATTAATGGACATGCTGCACCTCAGAAAATCCAAATCCCATCGAGCTACAAGCTCGAGAGACTTGAACCTCAGCACTGAAATAAATAGGACATGCTGGAGGGACAGATTCATAACCCAGAGACTCCCTTCACTCTGGAATAAAATCCCAGTCCAGGTTAGGCAGAGTCCCTCATTGACTCTCTTCAAGAGGAATCTTGATGAGTGGATAGCAGATCGTACGTTTACCCCGGGTATCACTTCTGTGTCACTGTTAGACAGAGGCACAGTATATTAACCTCGAAAAAGGGCATAGCAAAATTAATTTAAAATGGGTGGCGAAAGCCAAACACACTCTGGCTAGGCTTATAAATGCCCTAGGGCAGATAGCCTAGTATGAACCTATGAACCTATGAACTATCTTTCTGGAATAATTAGCACACCTTTTAGAATAAGCTGCCCTTTGGAATAAGGTGTGCTACAGAATATTTGTATAAACTCTGCTTTTTTCTGACTTTGCGAGAGATGACTTATGGTAGTGTGATGCCCGTGTCCTGGCCCAGCAATCAAGGCGCCTCAATCCACACCACTAACACCAGAGAGGGCATCTCATATATGAGGAAAGGATAACAAATACACACAGTAAAGTGCAATTTCCCTTAAGAGGACACAGAGATCACAGTCAGTCCAGGGCTGGTCGCTCCCTTGCTTCCCAGGTCCCCAATAAGACTCCCCACTGGCATAGCTATAGGGTCCAGATCTCAGCCTAGCTGGGCAAACTAAAATCTCCAGCACCCTCTCTGTCCAACCAGTGCTTCGTATTCCTGCCCAAGTAGCTGACACACACACACACACTTTGAGATAAGAGTTTACACAACCATGCAGACACTTCTGGGGAAGGCTGGCACAGGTTCTCCAGCTGTGCCCCCTTTTACCCAGACTACACGGTAGTAATTACTGCCACCACCCAGCTAATATTTGTCAGCTACTCAAAGGCCCTTAAAAGGGTGTCCAATTATTACTGTGCAATATTATTATCCAATTGGTAGTATAGCCCAGGGCTAAAGCTATAGGAGTGGCTTTGTACAATTTTACCAAAGGCATACAAGTATTCTAAAGAGCTTAAATTATCTCTACACAAACCAGCCACAGTTAAAAGGTTTTAAAATATTTAATAATAAATAATTAAAACCACAAGACAATACTTTCTACTACATAGTCAGTGCTAGTCAAGAGAGTTCAGAGATCACACAGAAATACTTAAAATAAATCAGTAGTACAGTTCTGACATCACAGAAAAGCACTTAGTCTAAACGTTCTAATTCCTAGCTATTGCTACAAGAAAACACACTTCTAAAATAACTTACTTATAGAGCAAGGCAGAGTGCTGTGAATTGGATAGTCAAGTCAAAAATGCTTAATAATCTCTGGTTCTCACTGTTTAAATTGAAACTGCTGTTCTGCTAAAACATTACATCATTTTTTTACACTTCCCTGGTGTTTCCAGGCTACACATTAACTACATTTACATTCTTAACATCTCCCTTTTGTTATCTTGCAGCTGGTCAGGAACAGAGCAATAAAAATACATTTGCATGTTTAAATCTAGCAAATTAACTCTTGGTTAGAACAATAGAAAGAATTTCTTCATCTAGACTTTTCGGCACCACTGTCCACTTAAGAAGGTCACCACATGCTTTTACTGGGTCAGTAGAGAGTACTGTTGCCACATTTTTGTAACAGCATTTCTTTACATTTAAGACAACAAGGCTGTAGTTTACATTCATATTTACAAATTATAGAATTATGTATAAATTTCTATCTGGCTAGGCCAGCAGCCTTCACCCTTCTCTACCAGTCTTCACAGTAGTTGCCTAGTCTCTGATGGTTGGGATACTCCTTTTAACTATGCTGATCTTGCAATGCTGAGGTGTAAAGCTCCAACCCATCCTCAGCCAGTATTAAGGCTTTCTACTTCTATTTTAAACAAAAGGAATCAAGAAGCAGCAATCAGCATCTGGCTACCTGTTTCTCTAGGTTAGAACACTGCCCCTGTCCCTGCTGACCTTACAGTGCTGAGGCATACAGTTCCAGCATCATGGCCTCCTGCTTATACTTCAAGCATAAAAAAGTCAAGAAGCACCTGTTTCCCCCTAGTTTTGGACACTATCTCTGACCCTGCTGGTCCCCAGTACTATGATGTACAATTCTAGCTCATCCACAACCAGTACTGAGGCTTCCTTATTCAGCTTTAAAAATAAAGTCAAGAAGCAGCAAACAGCACCCATATATTTACTTTTCTAGAATGAAATACTCTGTCTGCCCCTGGTAACTTTGCAGTGCTGTGACTTTCAGTTCTAGTCAAATCCCAATCATTGCTGAGGTTTCCTGCTTCAACTTTAAATATAGAGAAAATTGTGATGTAGCAATCTGCATCCAAACATCTTTTTTCCTCAGGATAGAACACACTCTACTCGTGTTAACACTGTATGCTGTGGTGTACAGTTTTAGCCCACTCTAACCAGCACTGAAGCTTTCTACTTTTAGTTGAAACATAAAGAGAAGAAACTATAACCAGCATCCATCTGCTTGTTTCCCTAGGCTGTGATATTTTATCTCTACCTCTACTGATCTCATGGTGTACAGTTCCAGCCTGCTCCAGCTAGTATCTAACCTTCTTGCTTCTATTTTAAAAATTAAAAAAAAATCACAAAGTAACAGGTAGTATCCAGCTGCCAATTTTCCTGCAATGGGTCACACTCTTTCTCTCTGCTCTTGCTGATCTCACACTAATGTGTTGTAATATTTTTGCCTGACCCCATCCAGTACTGAGGTGTCCAGCTTGTATTTTAAAAAGAAATTCACAAAGCAACAATAGGTATCCAGCTACCTGTTTCATTAAGTACCGATGTCTGGAATATTTATGTGCCGGGTCCCTGCTGCATAAAAAACACTGGTCTGTGGATATATTATTGAGACAGGTTAAACTGTTTTCTTACTTGTGGTCAGCATACCTCTCAAGCTCTTAGAGCAAGAAATCTGGACAATGCCAAAAATAAAAGTGGAACAAAGCTCCAAAAATATGGACAATTTTTAAATATTGTTCTTACAAACTTAGAAAGTTGATAGAGTAACAAGTTTTGCATTAGCATGAATTTTCTGAAGAGTATGAAGTCTGAAACTCAAATGTCTGTCATTATTTTCTAACTTAAATGTTTAATGATTTGCCACTAATTTGCCAGAAAACCACAATTTTATGAAAAACAGGACAAAAATACAAGGCAAAAATCTGGAGAGTCTGCAAAAATCTGTACAGTTGAGAGCTATGGTGGTCAGTCTCATATCTTTTGTGATCAGTCCACTACCCTTATACCCACAAACATTTATTTTAGTGCAAAAAGCTGTGTGGGTAATTTAGAATCATTTCAACATATGCAATAAAGATTAAATTCTCAGAATTACTAAAGCACAGCTCTTATCCACCATTCATCTCTATATTGATCAGGAAAGCTGTTCTGCACATGTGCTGACAGATTAACTCCTGATGACAGTCAGAGGTATGCGTTTCACTACCTCCAGTTTGATCTGACTTGACTGTGATAACTTAAAATTGCAGTGATCTCTTCCATCTAATCATTAAGCGACCCTATCTAGGAACTTGGTGCATACCCCTTTAAGTGTCAATAAATTGACTTTGTGCAGTATCATATTTACTGCTCATGCATTTCAGCATATATCCTCCACATTTCAACATATTGCCTAGTCACTACTGATATAAACTGCATTATCATTTACCCTGTCATTTATCCTTGTATTTGTTACTTTTACTTTTGTGGTGACATCTCATGAATATGGGGTCAGTAGTGGCTGACAGTTAAATACATATTGTACATGTTTGGCTTGCTTAAGGTTCTGGTATAATAATTATGGCTGACTGGAAAACTTCTGCAGAGCGCATATTTTTGTGCCATAGATTGGCTAGGTAGATATTCCTGCATTAGCTTACTTCTTCCTATGTAATATTTTGCTACTATATAATTATTTTTATCATGTTGCTACTATATAATAATTATTATTTTAATTGCCATAGCAATGTTTCTTGCCTTGCTGTTCACATTCTTTTATTTCCCATAATTGTTTTACATAGTATCTGCCTTTACACAGCAGTCACTCAATATTTACTTGACATAATTATTTCCTATTCTTTAATGTTATACTTCTTTTCCAGGTGTTCTCTTTCTGTAATTCTCATTTTGTTAATGTATGCTTACTTTTTAAATATCTACTTAAAAGTCATTTATTTCCATGTAGAAAATGCATGCATGACGTCGATAAAATCTCTTTTCTTGCACCACTAATATGGTATTTCTTTCATTTTCTCCCTAATTCTTCATTTTTACCGGCCCTAATATTAAATTAAAGCAAAATAAAATACACATATAATCACCTGCTACCTGGATTCAATATATTACATTGCATTACTCCCTTTCTCAATCCATTAAGATTACACATGTCTTCATGTCTGTTCTGCATAGCTCAGAACTATCGTACATGGCACTTATACAACATGGTGCACCCTATGTAAACTGGGTAAAGTAAATACTCGCTTAGTGACATTGTCAATGCCTTTTCTATGTGGGTTGGCCTCTCCATTACCTGACACATTTGGAAAAGAATGTTCTGTGGGTGTATGTCCCTAGGGCAATAGCAGGGACAGGTGCTACAGGGAAAGGGCATCTGTGGTCATTTTTTTCTAGGAAGCCAATGTGTCCCTGTGCACTGTCCCAACTATGCACTGTCCCACTGTGCACTGCCCCACTGTGCACTGCTCCACTGTGCACTGTCCCACTGTGTACTGCTCTACCAATTTTCCTACAGCTGTTCACCTTAGTGTGCCAAAAAATATGCAAGAATGCATATATGCATGCCCACATGTAAACAGACACACACACACACACACATGCACACACGCACACGCACACACGCACACACACACACACACACACACACACACACACACACACACACACACACACACACACACACACACACACACACACACACACACAAAAGCACACACACACACACATGCACACACACATACACATACTCACACTCAGACAGTGCCAGTTCTGCAATGCTTGACTGAATAATTAGTGCATAATTAATTAATCTGCATTCCTCACCATACACATATCACCAAAAGTGTCAACTTTATTGACAAATAACCCCATCCCCAAAAGTACACATCATTACCTGTATATATTATACATCTGATAAACAGATACAATAATGATAAAATAAAATAGTCCATTTAGCATGTCGAGCTCTAAATAACTCTCCTAACCAGCAAGACTGAAGCATTTTATAACCAAAAGATTCCAAGGTTTAAAGAACATTTCTTATCTAGGTAGACTAAAATCCCTCTCCTCCTTCTTTTATGTGGTCTCCAAACTCCTAAAAGGTGATCTGTACCCTACCTTCTGAGCTAGTTTAAACCTTGTCCCCTGCGATCTCCTTTTCTTCAAAGATAAAAACTCACAGCTGTTCCAAATATCTAGCTTTACACCAAAATATTAAAAAGTCTAAAATCATGGATAAATTCATCACCTGGTGCCTCCCTGTTGTATGGAACTAGCTTTCCCTACAGATTAAACAATGTAAAACCTTAGCAACATTCAATTTTCAATTATATGAATGTACAGGATCATCTAAATCCATCCCAGAAGTCACAGGCTAAAACTTTTAACTCTGCCAAAGTACATTTTGTTACAACTCAGTCCTCTCAGTTCCTTTTCTTCTTCTCTTTTCCTTGTTCTTATTCAGTTTTTTATTTATTTACTTTCTCCATAACATAACCCAAGCTGTATCTCACAAATTAACTCTACCTCTTACTATCGTTGTCTGAAATATTAGCTCACCTTCAGGGGTTCTTCTATAGCACTGTTGGCTAATCCTACAATGGTTGACATATCTCAGTATAAAACTATGAACCAGTGACAATGAATTTGATTATCTCTGCAGGGAAATGCTATCACATATGTTAGAGATAGCATTTTTGACTGGGATTACAGCATTCAGGCATTTCATGCTATGTTAATGTTCTTGTTTGAACATCAGTAACAATATCTCTCTTGATGAAGAGCTTGTGCTAGCTGGAAAGCTTGAGTAATTGGAAAACCGACACTGGTTCTATAGAAGGTATTGCATCACCTCTGGGTTCTTGAGTCATTGTATATTTTGTTAGTGGACCAGCATGGCATTTCTTAACTTTTCTACCATCACAAAAGTGCGTAAAGACAGTAATGATTCAGTTTATTCTTGTGACTACAGTTTAAGCAGTGAAATAGGTGACCAGTGTATAGCAATGGCCACTGACAGTTTAAATCTATGAGGTGGCGACATAGTTATTTTGTACTTTCCAGCCCAGGAACAGCAACCATGCCCTGTGTTACTGCCTCTCTTCACAGAAGGCATGACATATGTTAAAATAATAAAATCAAAGTTTCTCTCAAGAAGTAGGACCTGACATGAATGCTTTTTGCAATGGAGATATAGAAGAATATCAACAGAAAGCCATTGCTGATTTTCTCTAATTGATCACCATCAACATTATAGGAGTTAATAACATAGTTTCATGTTTATGAAATATCCTACATATTTTGATAGAAGAAAAAAATGTAAAAGAACATAAAAATATAACCTCTTATGGGACTTGATTGGCAGTTTAGGATGTAATAGTATCAAGAATTCCAAAAGCAAGTAATATCAAGCCTTAATAAGTGCTCTTCTAAAGAGGATGGTACTTTATTAGAACAAAAGATGGCAACACTAATGTTCCAGTCTGCATTTATTTCTTTACATCTTCAGTTACCCTTATGAATTAACTAACATGTCTCAAGTATCACTTTAAGGAAAATTTCCTCGAAAAAGGGGTCTCATCAGAGGCCTTGTATACCTTTAAGGAACTCCAGTGTTACTTTAAGCAATGAATCAGAAATGGGTGGGGGTATTCTTTGTGGTGGAATAAAATAATATTTTCTTCAGCAAATGTTGATATCATTGATTTAGTCAAATATGTCTTAACCTATTTTGGCACCTGACATTAGGTACTATTCTGGGCTCTTGACTGCTTCAGATTCTGTTGAGTGTTCTCTCACTGGTACAGACCTACTTAGACCTGAATTCTTTTATCTACAGAATAAAGGACTTATACATGTAGCCTCATTTTCTGTTCTGTTAACCCTAAGGAGAGCCATTATCTCTCATTATTGGTTTTGTTGTACATTCGTATCAACTCTCATTATGATTCAGAAATGTACATCTCCTAGCCACCTGTTTCATGACTGTTACCACGGTGCCTGCTGCCATATATTTAGTTGTATTATCTGCTAACTTCAGTGTGCAACATTTGTTGCAAGTTATATGTTTGTATAGCTAGAGCTTTGTACTTTGTTTGCCTTTTCTGTAATACCATTCCATGAGCTGCCTCTCTGTTGTGCCAAGATCCTCTGTGCATTATAATATGAGACACTACTTGAGATAGGCAATTCACTCTCCAATGCAATCTCACTAACAAAAAAGAATGGAAGACAGAAATAAAATTAGTAAAGAAGAAGGTAGAAATAAAAAGAAAAAAATATAATAGCTAGATAGAGAGAGACAGACACGTGCATATATTACATAACAACAGTACAGCAGGAATGCAGTACGTATATTCAGTAGGGTATAAAATTCTCTTTCCACATATACATGACTGACTATCATGGCATTTGCAAGAAAAAAGTTGTACAATCTCCATATAATACATGCTTACAATGAATGCCTCTCACTCATATTACCATTAGACTGAAATCGCCTTCTGTCAGATGTGAGAAATCTAGAAACCATGGCAGCAAAGTGCTTTGAAAGTATTTCTGTAGAAGATTCCGTATTACCAACTTGTGGTGTAGCCTACTTCTCAGATATACTACGTCTAATTCTAATAATGTATGAAACATATTCCTATATTGCTAATCAATGCAGCTCTTAAATACCCTTATTAGCAGACTATCCAGTGATTTTTTTCTTAGTACTAGGTACAAATAATTCAGATAGGATCTGTTATAACTTTATTGTAATGTACACTAGAAACCAATACATATTTATGACAGCCCTGGTGAATAAACAGAAGAGTAAAAGGAAACAGTAAAAAGCTCTACAATAGAGGACACACAATGGAAGAAAGTAACATCAAGAGAAATTGAGATAAAATGAGTTGATGCTGAGGGTTAAAGTTGTGAACTGTAGTTTCTACGGTACAGGGTTCAATTCTGTAAGCCCACTCTTGCCTACTGTTTGATCTTCAGCAAGTCACTTAGCTAAACATTGCTTCTTGGTCATCCCTGAAATGGGACAATGTGTCCAGTGGGCCTACCTTGTTATCAAATGGAATTATTATTACATTATAAATTCCTTGCACTTGTTTTTTTTTTTCATCAAAATGCTAATATATACATGACACCTGCAATGCATTATTTTATCCCAATGTTAAGCAGCTTGGTCTTTTTTTTATGCTTTAATTTTTACCACATTTGCATAAATGTGTCCATATCCATAACACTAATATTCTATTTTACACTTGTTTTGTTCCTTCAATGTATGTTTAGCCATATTGCTTTTAGTTTATATTTAACCTTTTGTTATTATTTCTTGAATGGGACTGATACATTGCTAGGAGCTTTTCCCCTTGGCGCCTCCCTGAAAACAGACAGGGCCAACAGGGCTAACCAAGTCTATAATCTGTAAATTAAATAAATAAATACATTTTACACTGCTTTTTACATTTTGGATATTTTAAGCCATCTTTCTTTTGCCCTCAGTGTTCAGTTGTTGGCTTTCTGGATGAAATGTTCGATGCTGTCTAGAAAAGCATGACTTGCACAGTAGCAGAGTGTAGTCCTGGGATATCTGCAGTGTGAAAGTTTGACTGAATACAATTGGCTCATCATCATGTCATTTTGGAATTATCTGTGCCTCTATAATAAAGAAACAAATACATAACTACTATCATCAATGAAAGGCATTATTTTCTGTGCTACATTTGCTAATACGTCCCTATAACATCTGAGTGTATCGATGGTGCTGATATTGTGGTGTGTGAAATCAACAAAATAGTAAGTACACATACAACAGAAATACTCAATATTTCTGCAAGGTTTGCCTTTCTGCTTTATTCAGCTTTTCAGTAAATATTTATGACCATTCTTTCTGCATGTATTAACTACCCTATATGTTTTCTTTTGTCTGGTGTCATATTTCACTGCTGATAAAATCTCAGCTACTTGCACTACACAAACACATAGGATGCTTTTTGTAATGAACACAGTAGCATTGTGCTAGAGCAGTCACAACTTCCAATGCTCAACTAACGTAAATGAGAGTGAATCGGGGCTGTTGTAGCTAATTGTCTAGTTCTAGCATTTTTCCATGATGCAGATCGTTTAACCAGAGATGCATGCCTTCTGGAGCAACCTGAGATCTGTACAGCAGTTTAGATACTTCTTCAGAATCACAAGATTTGCAAGGGAAGACTGCAGGTAACAAAGTCTGTCTCTTTAGGATACCTTAATCCCATTCAGATTTTTTTTTACTTTAATGTCCAATTTGGAGTAGCTACAGAACTGTTCCATTTGTGCATGGAAACTTAATAGTAGAGGACTATACTGTCAATTGACACAAACAGGAGTGGAAATTGTTATGTTCACAGTGAGCATTTTGTAACAGACATACAGTTTTTATAATGCCATAAGTTCATAGATATCTCCTAGGCTAATGACCACCACGGCCTTTATAAGCCTAGCTGTACAACCCAACCCGTGTTCACATGTAACATGGGCATCTGTTTGGAGCAGTATGTTAGAAGGTTGTTAAAGGTTTAGTGGGGGGGGGTGTTAGTTAGGGAATATTTACTGTCAGCCTATATCTATCAGAAACATGGGGGATAGATCAGGGTGAATTTTCGACTTCCCATGCAGTGGTCAAAGTTATGTTTGAATAGGGTTAGGTATGGACTTTGTTTCACATGGATGGGAATCCTATTCCAAAGTGTAGGGATCCTTTGAGATACATATGTGTCTAGTCAGCATGTTTTATTTATGTTGCAAGTAAAGTTTAAATCCTTGGATCTAGTGTTTCTGGTGCTGTTCATTTGTTGATGTGTAAAAGGTCCATCAGGGCTGGATCTGAGGATGCGTTATATGCCAGGCATAGATCGCCTCTCGGTAACCTGTAGGAGACTGAGTATACAGACAGGGCTTTAAGGTGACTTCTACAAGACAATATGTTAATACCCTGGGTCCTCTTGGTCAGGAACCTCTATGGGCTTTCTAACTGTTGCATTTGTCTGGTCAGGTACATATCCAAGGGAACCTTGTACTCAATGATAGATCTGATAAGGGCTGAGTAAAGTGGTACTATAACCTCCTTGGACCTGGATGCCATACCCTTACAAATAAGTTGTGTAACATAGAATTATTTTCTGACTACCTTAGCTACATGTCGATCAAAGGCCAGATTACTGTCTACAGATGTTCCTTGATCCATAACTACTGAGTCACCTCTTAGGGGGTGCCCTATGGATGGACTAATTAACCTTGGTGGACTTTTTCCCAAAAGGCACTATAATGCACTTCTTGGCACTGAGTTTTAATCTGTGGTTTTGACATCTGTTCTTTGTGTTAGATGCTCTTACAGGATGTTAGTGTTATGGGGGAATCTATGATATGGTACCTCCCAATTCGCAGTCATATGCAAACTTGTTGAACTAGAGGGCCTTGACATTAGCCTTGACCTCTGAGAAGTAGATGTCAAATATGAGCAGGCCCAGCACTGAGCCCTGAGGTACTCCACTGGTGATAGGTTTCTTGCAGGAGGTGGTCTCACCAATCCTGACTTCTTGGATCCTAGCTATAAACCAGCTGACAAGCCAGTGAGTTATGTAGGGATTTATGCCTAGTTCAGTGAGTTTGTCAACTACACCAGCATAGAGTATTGTATCAAATGCCTTATCCAGGTCTAGGTAGGCTGTATACACCATTTTGCCCTCATCCATTGCCTTGCTGACCCTCTCAAAGAAGTCTGTCAGGTTAAGTAGGCATGACCTTCTTTGACAAAACCAAACTGGGATGCGTCAAGTGTCTGTAGGTTGCCAATGTCTTTGCTGATCATTTCTATGAAAATTCATTCCATGGCTTTGCATATTAGACTAGTCAGACTAAATGTCTGTAGTTTCTGGGGTTGGTTGATGGTCCATCCATGTAAAGAGGGATAACCACTGCAGCTCTCCGCCCATGAGATACGTAGCCTGTTTTGAGGCTGTAGTTGAAAAGTGACTCAAGTGGTCCCGACTGGTCATGTCTCAAGGCAACCCGGAATATTTTCTGGACCCATTCAGGATGTGTTTTTGGCCTTAGTGAGTGCTGCTATGACTGTCTTCCTTCTAATAGTTGGAGAGGTTATGCTCATAGTGGGAGGCAGGGGGGAGTTGGAGAATGAAGTTAGAGCTGAATTTGTCAGCCAGCAGATTTGCTATGTCATCTGCTCAGTGAAGGTGGTACAATTTGCCATCAGTTCAGCACACTGCTGTGTGCTACTTTTAAGATTTCAGACAGTTGTAGAAGGTCTTCTGGTTGCCTTTAGCCTGAGAGGCTATCTTGACTTTGTAATTGGCCTTGCTGTATTTAATTAGCCTTCTGAGTTGCTCTTTCTGATTTTGGCCATGACTTATTTCTTTTTGTTATATACCCTGTTAATGTTAGGATTCCACCAGTGTGATTTGTTTTGGGGCTTATTTCTGGTAGGTACAGCAGCCTTTGTTTTGGGGCTTACTTCTGGTAGGTACAGCAGCCTCTTTGCAGCCATTTACATGGTTTACAGAGTTTCTGTGAACAATTCTGCAGAGGTTTTTGTGAACTCAGGGTTTGGAGGGGCACTGGATATTGACAAACTGTCGCTATAACATGGAGTTGGGATAGTCAGTATAAGATGAACAAAGTAGGCAATCACTTTGCAAAGCTAAGAGGTGTTATGCAGTCAGATGATTAGCAAATATTTTCTCTGTAGATTATGAAATATTGTACTGTTGAGTAATATATGAACTATAGTTTTATCTAATGTCATATTTCATTGCTGAGAAAATCTCATGTTACTTACACTGCACATATAATGTCTTATGGAAAGGGAAACAATATATGCATAGCCAGCTGTATAACTTTCATTTGTGAATATATTTAATGGCACTGCATTATAATATGAATCACATATAATCTGTAATGATAACACAAGTAGCACACAATGGCTGGCATAGATGAACAGACCAGCAGTATACATTTGGATATACATTTAATTATATACTACTGAAAATGCAAAACATAACTGCACAAAGATTGGCAAAACACGATCTGTCTATGAATCACTACAAGGGATAATGTGAGCATAAAACTGGAAATGACTAGTTATGCACCTAATGTAGTTTCAATTTTGTTAATGAAGAATATACTGATACTGAGCAAATTATCCACCGAAAAACAATGAATTATTTATGACACCTAATATACAGCATGGCTATGGACTGTAATATGTATACAATCTGGTATGACTTCACATTGACTAAAGACACCATGTCTGTATGTACAACAGCATGTTGTATACCCTTACCTAAATTAGTGTACGGACTTCTATTTCTGACCCTGTAAAGCTGCAGAAGATGTACATAGGTAAATGTGTTACTGGTGACTCTACTCTTCTCATCACTGTTATGTGCTCAGTGACCTCAAGTGGCCCTCTATTGTACAACCTATATTAATCACAAGTTCACGTGGCATGCTGACTTGTGCAATGAACATAAAACCAGACCCCCTAGTAAGATCAAACATCAGACCCTGCCCCCTATCATGTCTGCAAGATCATCTGAAATGTCATTCCTAAATAGACTAAGGGTCTCATTCAAGGGTGGAGGGGGAGGCATATTTTACTTTGCACAATATCCATGGCTGCTTTGCAGTAAACATTAGGTAACATCGTATTTAAATATATATGGATATTTTGGCTCTGGGAGAAAGCTTTTGTCCTGTTTTGAGAAAAAAAAATTGAGGATAATGCAATGTTGTTGTGCTTTCCATTTCCAGTTTTCTGTTCTTTCCAAACTATGTTCTTTCTTCTTTCCTACACTGTCCCAGTGTTCACTGTATCTGCCTGGTTCTCATCCAGTGATACTTTCTCATATTAACTGTTTTGTTTCCCCCTGTCTTTTATACAAGGAGGCCCACCCCACCATACACCTTGCATTTCCTGTTTACTACATGTACACTGCCTTTATTTCTTCTACTGTTCTTTTATAGGCACTGTATGGAGAAAATGGGAGAAATTCCATGTTGGTCCATTAACAGCAAACACTGGATCGTAGAGGTGGTTGGGATGCAATTTACTGGGCTAACAAGTTTTACAGTTTTTTAAGCTTTCAGACTAACAGGGGGCAGTTTAACACCTGATGAAGGGCTCTTGTTAGTTAAAAAACTTGAGTAAGTGTAACACCTAAGTTAGTTCCATAGAAGGAATGACAAAACCTATGCGTTCCTGTGTTTTTCAGTTCTGTATGAGAACTGATTTGTATCCCATTGGCTCTCTGTACATCTCTTAGAGAAAAGGCTGTACTTACATTTGTCTTCATGACACATGTGCTGACCTTTATTTTAGTTACTAATTCATTGTTTCTCCTGCATGGCTACCTTGGAGTCCCCTTATTACTTATTGAATCTCTAAGCATCTTGAAACCATTTTCATATGCCTGTGTTTAGATGCTATAGTCTGCTTTGCCTTCTTTACCACTAGCTGTCAGCTCTCCTCACTCTTAATGCAAATAATGTCACAATTTAACTCCAGACACTGCCCATATATTTATTTTGTAAGAAATATTATGTTACCCATAATTCTGTGGAACAGATGAATTTATATATTACACTTGTCTATTCTCTATTTATGTATTTAATACACAACTAAAGTATTATAAGTACCTACTTTGATGTTAAAGTATCAAAGCTCTCAACAGAGAGATCAGTTGACAGAAACAAGACTGCTCCCCCATCCACAGGTTGGTAGCATAACCTGGAAGTCAACGTTCTTCTTGGGGGCTGGTGTGTTAAGCTTACTAACATCTATTTTTACCTTGAATAAAGTGATTACTTCCTGCATTTCCCCTAAAAGGGGGACACTAGTGTGTGTATCAGAAATGTGTGGTTACTAAAATTAATGCAAATAAGTAAGACAATATTATAAAGTAGGTATGTAAAGTTCACTTAGTTTAAAAATGGAAGATTTTAGAGATGCCATGGGGACACCAAGCTATTTGCAGAACTTGTTGTGAATCTCAGCTGTGGGAATAAATGTCAGGTTATCCAAGTATATTATATTTCCTTCCAGGCTTGCAGTTCATTAACCTGAGCTGTATAATATATTGTTAGCTACAATGAAGTATACCACAACTGGGAAACAACAAGGATGATACTGACCAAACAATCAAATGTGGTTGCAGAGCCACTTTCTGAATTTGAGGTACAAAGGTTATTATAGCTCTTCATTTTAAGACATTGCATATGATATGAAACGTATTACAACATACACACTGACTCAGACATATATGACCAGGCAGGTTTTTAATAATGCACTCAAGCCAAGCAGCCAGAATTCATTTTTAGTGAAGCCTGTTTCACTGTCACTATAGCTCATCAGTAAACCACAGGAAAAAATTTTATACCCAAAACATCTGACTTAAATGACATATCCTTACATACCCCAGGGGTAACGGTATCATATAAACAGAAAAAAGGGTAAGCAATAGATGTGAAGCAAAAGTAAAGAAGCGTGTAAAAATATATTTATGAATCTTGTAAATCTCCCTTTCCAGAGTGTCATATCATTGAAGTGAGTTGGGTGGGATTGTACCTTAGACAGCCTAACAACCATAGAAAAGACACAAATGGATGACTAGTTCCTGACTTACTGTAATAGGGTGACTGAGCATTATTTGTTGACTGAGATATAAACTACATTTTAGCCTTCCTAGTACATCATTGGTAAAAATAGTCCTAGTCCTAGAAGCTCCAAGAACATCATTTTATATTCTTGTCACACTGTAATTATGTCATTTCTACTGTACTTTGTACTGTGGGGTGTCATATGGCCTTCTGACAGCTATCACAAAAATTCCAGTTCAACTATTAAGGTCATAAACTCTGAATAAATGTTGCCAGTGCTGAAGGAACTGCAAATTCTGGCTATGTTCTTCATACATGTTCATGTTAGCCCTATTCGGTCTTAAAGACATGTGTAGGATAAAGTTTTGCATCATCTGATAAAGTGTGTGTGTGTGTGTGTGTGTATGTATATATATATATATATATATATATATATATATATATATATGTCATATATCCATTGTATTTCTTTTACTTACTTAACATACATTTCAAATTAATCTTAAAATTCATCTCTGACAATTTTAAATACTAGTATATTACACTTGTATCTATTCTTAGGTTCATAGGTTCATAGGTGTGTACTAGGCTAATGGCCTTGGGGCCTTTACAAGCCTAGCCATAGGATTACCCTGGCATAGTGCCACCTGACCTTAGTTCCCAGTTCCTCTGTTGAGTAGACCCACTGGAGTTATCCCCGGGGTGGATTTTCTGTTTCCCATCCACTCATAAAGATTTATTTTGAAGAGGGTCAGCGAGGTGCTCTGCTTGACATGTATGGGAAGTCCGTTCCATAGCATGGGCCGTCTCTTAGTTAAGAACCTGTCCCTCCAACATGTTCTGTTAATTGTGGTAATGAGGTTGAGGTCTCTGAAGCATGTGGTATGGAGGGATTGGAATTTCTTTAGATGTAGCATTTCTAACACAGCTGGGTCAGACATGGCTTTGTAAGTCAAGCAGAGATCGCCTCTAAGTAGGCGATATGATACAAAGAATAGTTGGAGTTTTTTTATTCCGTCCATAAAGGACAAGTGTTTAAGGCTTAGGATCCTCTTTGTGAGGTACTTTTGTGGCCTCTACAGTTGTTGCAGGTGTCTAGTAAGGTACATGCCAAATGGGGGATTGTACTCGATGATTGGCCCGGAGACAATGACCTTTTTCTTCCTGGATGCAAAACCCTTAGTAATGAGATGTGCCACATAAAAGGACTTTCTGACCACCGTGGCAATGTGGTGATCAAAAGAGAAGTTGCTGTCAACCTGTGTTCCTAGATCTCTTATAACGCTTTTTGTGTTCAATGGACTACCATCAAAGTGGTAATTTATGGGGACCGGGTTTTTCACAAAGGGGATGATGACACATTTTTTAGCATTAAGCTTAAAGCCATGGTTCTGACACCAGTCGTTGGCCTCAGTGAGGCCATTCTGTAGGATGTCAACATCACTTGGGGAGGTAATAATAGCTCTCACCTTGCAATCATCTGCGAACTTTGTCAGCCAGAGTCCCTTCATGTTGGCCTGGACTTCAGAGAAGTAGATACCAAATAGGAGAGGACCCGGGACTGAACCCTGTGGGACTCCACTCGTGACTAGTTGGCAGTCTGACTTGGAGTCAGCTACTTTCACACTGTGGGTTTGATCAGTGAGCCAATTTGCAACCCAGCTAGTGATATAGGGGTTGATGCCAAGCTTAGTGAGTTTGTCTATGATTCCTGAGTGGGGAATGGTATCAAAAGCCTTGGCCAGATCAAGGTAGGCTGTATGAACCACCTTGCCTTCATCCACAGCTCTG
The DNA here is from genome assembly GCF_019279795.1 of Protopterus annectens. Taxonomy (NCBI): domain Eukaryota; kingdom Metazoa; phylum Chordata; order Ceratodontiformes; family Protopteridae; genus Protopterus; species Protopterus annectens. Next base: position 313,767,208 of record NC_056726.1, read on the forward strand.
GTGACTGACTCAAAGAAGTTGACCAAGTTGAGCAGGCATGATCTACCCTTCACAAAACCAAACTGTGTGGGATCCAGAGATTCCCTATATCCTTGTTTATTAGGTCCATGATGATGCGTTCCATAGCTTTGCATATCAGACTTGTCAGGCTAATGGGGCGATGGCTTCCAGGGTCTGTAGATGCTCCTCCTTTGTGGAGAGGGATGACTGTAGCAGTACTCCATTCGGTAGGGACAAAACTTGAGGTGAGACTGTGATTGAACAGGGCACACAGGTGAGGTGCCAGTTCACTCTGTAGTTCGTGTAGAACACAACCAGGGATATTGTCAGGTCCCAAAGAAGCTGTATTCTTGGCCATGGACAGTGCTGTTTTCACCTGTGCAGCAGTAATACTGGGTACTTGGCAATCTACTGGTACTGTGGTTGGTCCTTTGGGGGGGAGAGTAGGTAAAGTTGGCACTGAATCTGTCAGCCAGTATATTGGCAATACCTGTTGGCTTGGTATAGGAGGTTCCATTGTGCAGTAGCTCAGAGCAAATCTGGGTATTGCTGTGGAGATTCTTTACATAGCCATAGAAGGTCTTGTGGTTGTCTTTACTATCTGCCTCAATTCTGTTTTCATAGCTAGCTTTAGAGGATTTGATGAAGGATGTCAACTATTTGTTGAGGCTGATAAGGGAGTTTTTCCAGTCTTGGGACTTCACCTTATTCCACATCAGTTTCCTCCTTCTGTTGTAGAGTTTGTTTATGACAGGGGACCACCAGATTGGCTTCCTTTTTTGGAGGACAGCATCTTGGTTCTATTGGGTATGGCGAGATCCATGCATTTGTGTATGTGTTCAGTGCATTGGTGTATGATTCTGCAGTCACGCAACTAGTATCCATTTGCATGGGTGCCGTGAAGTTAGCTACCTGTTTTTAGGACCCCGAAGTTAGCTTTGGAGAAGCTTTTCATGGTGGTTACCTTTGTGGGGTTGGGGGCTGGGAGGGATGTGGATTTCCAAGGTGATTAGTTTGTGGTCGGATCTAACCAGGGAGGAGTTGACTATTGGTGTAGAGCAACGGTCGCCCATGTTAGTAATGACCAGGTCGCGGATGTTGCTACCTCTAGTGGGAGTAAGAACGAACTGGTCCAGGGCATTGAAATTAATGAACTCCAGGAAATGTTGGGCAAGTGTATTGGCACATGGGTAGTTTACCCAGTTAATGGAAGGGTAGTTGAAGTTGCTTTACAGTTTGATTAATTGATAATTGCTGTTGCTATTTAGTTAACTTACTGTATATGCTATGTTGATTATTTTTGTTTCCCCTCATAAGGCATGCAGTTACTTATCCTCTTCAATGATGAACATTTGAAATAGGATAATTTGGATCGTCTTTTGTCCTGGTTAGCAAATTTGAACAAATAAACAAATACATTATACATACTTTGTATGAAATCAGCAGTTAATAGGCACATCAGAAGACTCCAGTTTTGTACATATCTCTACCTTACTTATGTGAGAAGACCACTTTGTATTGATTTTAAGAGCAATAATGTCTCTCCCCTTTAACTGAGGTATGGAGAAAATTATTAATACTTATATGCCGACAAAGAAATGTTTAGATGACAATGTTAACTTGATTTATATGTCATTTTGCTTTCCTCTTAATTATTATAAACTTATTTAAATGGATTTTTACTAAATCTGAAACAGTTGCAATGCCCTTTCAGAGAAACAACACATTGTACAGTTTATATTAATAACAGCATATCTAGAGATACCAGTATACATTTAAAGTTGTTTGTTTTTATATGTTAGACTTAATAACATTGTTATCATTAATGACAGCTGTTTTATCTGCACTCAAGGTGGATTTACATTTTGTCAAAGTCAGTTATGATATCATGCAAACCATTTCACCCAGTACCTCTACAGTCTTGAGTTGCAGTAAATAAAAGCATTAGATTCTAATAAAAAATAAGATACATTATGAGGAACTCTTGTGGGCAGCAAGAAAAGACACATGGAAGATGTGAAAGATAGAAATAGGCAAGGAAGCAACGTATAAAAATGCTTGCGCATTAATTAATACGGGGGTGAAGGGTTGTAGGGTTGCCACCTTTTCAAATGCCCAAAGTGGGACATTTTTGGTACAAACGTCAGATTTTGCAGCGCGAAACATACCCACGGCCAGTACAAAGGGCAGAACTTCACTTTTTTGCCTAAATAAAAGCTTATTCGTGTAGCATTTTAGTTGCTTATTCTGTTTCTTATAACATTTAGGTGTTTTAGATACAGAATAACTGTTTTATGCAACTATTACATGAAATATAAGAAATAATTTTGTCCTAAAATCTCAGGACATTTGCCATTTTTTATTTATTTATTTTTGCAGGACCCAACTGGCCTCGCAAAGTGGGACAGGTTGTAACCCTATTGTGCTGTCATAGTTGTGCAGCGTTAAGCCTTACTGCCACCCAGAGTTTAATTGCCAAGTTCGGTTCTCAGCTGGTACACTCCGAGTGTGGAGTCTGCACGCCATACGCTTTTGCTGGGTGCGGTGGTTTCATCCCACAGAAGTGATATAGAGAAATCGGTTGTATTCTGCCCCATAAAATGCACTATATAAATGAATACATAAAAAAAACGCTTGTTTTGATGAAGGCTACATTCAAGTCCAGTTATTTCTGCATGTTAAACATGTGATAAAATATGCAACCCGGCCGCAATAGAATCGTATTCTCACCTGAAAGGTGACTTGCGCCCATTAAGTATCCGAATAAGTTACGGCCATACTTCAATTGTTCACGGTTTTCAGGGATGCTCCTAACATTTGCTCATAATTTGCTCCGTCCTTTCAAAGCCTTCTTAAAACTAACGATTTTTGGAGGAAAGGCCGTGGATCACGCCTAATAAATAAATAAATAAATAAATACAATAATCAGAGTTATAGACTTCTTTTACTTACAACTTCTCGGGTTAATAGGATTATTTTAAAGTGTCCCTAATTACGTCTGGCTATCTCTGGACACGTCCCTGACTCTGGAGGTAAGAGGCTGAGAGTTCTGACTAAATGGCTAAAGTCGACAATCGAAAAATATAAGAACAGATTTAAACAAAAATAGACAATTATTCTACGTAATCTCTATCCCACTAGAATGTGTGGACTTTCAATGCATTATGACTACAATACCAGAAGGAATCCTGAACGTGTAACACCTAGATAAAACTGGGTTCGAATTTAACTTTAACAAAACAAGCATATTTGTACGCATTCGTGTATAAACTGCATATATATTGCATATTGTGCTGCATTTTGTTGGCAGGATACAGACCTAAACTGTCTGCTCTAACTAGCTCGTTCCTATTTTTGGAGCGAAAGCCACTGCTATATGATAACTACAACACTGTGATTGATCATTGCATTTATTTTGCATTTTACCATCTGTTGGAGTAATGTGTCATGCCGCTGTAAATGTATTGCCTAACTGCTGGATTTCAACAAACTGGAACTATTCATAGTGCTGGAAGTAACAATTATGATTTCAGCTATAAAATATATGTAGTGGCAGTTATTCGTTTTTACATTTCTTTTACCTTACTTAGTCTATTGACCACTGTTCGATGGATGTGACTCGGTTTGAAATCCTGTAATATGTTATTATCCACTAAATGATAATATACCTACACAAATGACAGCAACTCTTGGACTTTGGATAGTAATAGAATACCTAACGACGAAGAAGTTACCGCTCTGGAAACAATTCAGTAGCAAATTTCAGTGATTTAATTAATCTATTAATTAATTATATTGATTCCTAATGCCTGTCAGAGAAGAAGAGGTTCTGAGTAATATATATGGCTGAATTTCTACTCCTCCTTTGCAGTCTTGAAAGTTGTCTATAATAGACTACGCTGCATATATAGACAAGAAACGGCACGGTACATTATTGAGAAAAAATATGAACACGAAAAAATTACATATGACAGACTTCATACCCTTCATAAAATTCATGCTAATGCAAAACCGGTTATTCTATCAACTTTCTAAGTTTATAAGAGCAATATTTAAAAAACAATTGTCCTTATTTCGGGGCCTTTGTCTCACTTTTATTTATGGCTTTGACCAGATTTCTTGCTCTAAGAGGGTGAGAGGTATTATCAGTCATATTTACATATATTGTACATATATTATATGTGCATATATTATAGTCTGTGTCAGTTTACAGTCCCCAAGTTTGCAAAACGTCTCTGATGTTGCCTTAGATTTTTTGTTCTTTCTCTCTCATACAATTTTGACAATTTGGCAAATCATTGTAGGTTACAGACAATAAATGACTATAGATATCGGGATTAAAGGCTTCATATTTTTCAGAAAAAGCGTACTAATGCAAAACCTGTTATTCTACTGACTTAAAATGGGAGAAATATCCGAAAAATGTCCTGGTTTTAGCCATCAGTCATATAATACATTGTGTATACTTTATTCCCAATGTTCATGCTAAGAGTTTGAGATAAATCTCATTCCTCATAAGTATATATTTTGATTTGTCTGGTTTCGCTGTGGGAACTAATTACTCTGCGTAATACGCTAAATTACCTTAACAGAAAGTATCCAAGTATTTAAGATGTCTGCTACCTCCCAGTCAGTTTTAAAATGCTCTTGGCATGTCTACAGTTTATTCACGCTAGGTTTGCCCTTGATAACAGTAAGCTTGGTAGAGAGTGTGGCCTGAAATTAATCGCATTTCTCAGTAAGTATGGAAATCAATCAATCAAATCAATCTCCTTTCTCTTCTAACACAGTAATACAGTTGCCACTTGCTCTCACTCTCTCATTAAAATAACTATTATATAAGTAAAAATATCACATTTTAACCATCCAATCAGCCTCCTAGTTAAAGTTGTTAGAAAGCTGTTAGTATGAGTTCTACGTTTTGTCCATTTGTGAGAGGTAGTGTTCCACATTTTGGAGCTGGAAGGTTGAGAGCTATGGCACACACGTGTGTCGTATCAACCATAAAAAATAGATAAAATTCATCGTAATAATTTGTTAAATGTACCATTTCAATCAGATATAGACAAGCTTCCACTACCAGGAATACAAGTCATGCTCCAGAGGAATAAAAACATTCCCACATCACAGTGTGCTTGCGAGAAGCTAATTAATATAAAAACGTAAGTATTCTTAGGCAAGCACTGTACCACTGGTACCCGACAAAATGAAAAAAAAAAGTGGCGGAAATTCAGGTATTCCCCATTGCCACCCACCATACATCTCAACCTTTTAGCCCAAGAAATCTGAACAAAGGCAGAAAAAAATTGGGAGATAAAGGCCCCAAAATAGGGATGGATTTTAAACATCGTTCCTAAAAACTTAGAAAGTTGCCAAAATTACAGATTTTACGTTATCGTATATTTTCTGAAGGATTTAAAGTGTAAAATTCAAATGTCTACCATTATTTAGTATTATTTAATTACTTTAATTCTCAAGGATTTGCCAGAAAACCACACATTTTATGAAAAACAGACCAAAAATCTGGGCAATTTGCGAAAATCTGGACAGTTGAGAGGTGTAAACCCACACTGGCCATCGCAGCAGCTTTTTTAGACTACGGGGAATTGCCAAGAAAACATACTAGTAGCCTGATTGTGAAATTGTAAAGAAAAGCCTTGTTGTTGCACAATATTTCCATGTAATGGTTCATTTGCGTGTTCAGAAGTCTGCTGAAAGAAACTAATAAACACATGGTGATCCACAGCAAATGACAAGATAATTGAAACCGTGTATTTTAATCTATGCCTGCGAGCTCTGTGTGTTCTGGAACAGTGGATGCCTTTATTAGAAAATGCATACCTGTAAAGTGTGAGGATAAAACATTTATCTGAAAAACAGCATTGTAATACTGCAGTTGACGTGTGTGCCTATGAAATCACATAACCACGCACAACTAATTAATTACACCGGGCTATTAGTATCGATGAATAATTGGGGGGAGGGGTGCCTCTCACCACAGCTTCAAAATGTATGTACCACACTACACCGTCAAACAAACCCGAAGTTAAAAAATACATCGTTTCTGGCATACACTCAACAAACCGCATCACCTGTAATTTCCTATGAGAAACAACGATCGAGGCAGGCCTCTCAACTGTCCCTATTTTAGAGGAATATTCCTCTTTTCAGGCCTAACTGGCTCATGCGCAGGATGTCCCCTTTTTGAGACGCGTCCCAAGTTTCAGGCTTGATTTACCCCTTCACACAACTTTCTGAACCCCACTCTCCACTTGTGATTTTTAAGCCGTAATCACATTGCGTGATCAGCATACTAACGGCAACAATAATTTAAAGAAATGGTGCGCGCACGCATTTTACACCTTCCTTTATATGAAGCAAAAATAAACGACTTTGTGTGGTAAACGTTGACATACATACAGTCCGACAACGTCTACAGATTTTAACTGTCTCTGAGAACGTACTTATATTTTTCCATCATTTTTATTACTCTCTGTCAATTAAACGTGTTTTAAGTTGTGTTATTTGGTGTTCAACTTTTATGCTAATTAGATGTGCAGACTTTTGGATGGCTGTACCTACTTTTCAAATGCCCTTGTCCCTTTTTTAGTGCCTGCACACGGCTCGAGGAGTTCAATAGTGGAGAGATGAACTCGACCAGAATAGAACCTCGTACAGTCTGCCCTTGCCGAGTGAGGAAAGGCCCACAGATTAACAATCTGCGTTTTGCATAAGACTTACATACTGTATGTTGTTTACTATTTTGTTGCACTTTACTTAACTTGTACACTTACTTACTTCTGACAAAGCGCCAAAGGCGCTGCCATTGGTTGGTGGTTCACTTTTTATAACCCACATCAGTCAAATTACTTTGCATTGATTTTATTGCTTTACTGTTTCTTGTATAGTACAATTTCTTTGACTTTTGGCTAGATTACGTCTGGAACTAGTTATTTGATACAGTTCCATTAACCCTTGAACAATTACCTAACTAAGTAAGCATAAACATAAATATTTGTTTGTATATTTCAGAATGTTTCTGTACAAGTTATGCCACATTTCCCATACATGAATGTTTCACATGTATTCTCTTTCTGCAAGACAGCACAGCATAGATTACTCTGAATCCTTGCCACCTTTTTGCCCCTATTCTTATGACCTTCTTCTTTGATTTGCAGGCCATATAATTAATGCCCATCACAGATTTTTCTCACATAAATCATGAAGCCAGAATTCTTTTGCATTCCAGTGACAGTATGCTGTTCTTCCTTACCTACTCTACAAGAATAAAGGCTTACTTCACATCCTGAGGTTATGTGACTGAAGTGCATAGGCAGATGAAAGAAAGTGAGAGTAACATGGTAAGAAAAAAAAAGCGCAAATGGATCTGTAACTACCTATCAAGAAACAATTGGAAAAAAAAATAAATACGTACACATATATGGTATTAGTGAGTCTGCTTTATCTGTGTGCGTTGTTTGACTGTTATTTCTTTCAACAATTTTCTAAAAGGTTCAACTGAGGTCTTTGTTTACTGTGTAAAGTAGCAACCGTGTTAGTAATTGGTGATCAATTCACCTTGATGGCCGCGATGACATTAGCAAGTGATAAACTAGTGACAGTTGGATTTTTTATGTAACTGCGCATCTGTTGTTGGATATATCATAGATATACCAGCGAGCTTTACATTGTTTCAGCCAATCAGAATGCAGTTAATAAAGGTCCATTTTTCTAAATTAAATATCGGCATCCTCAACACAATTCGCTGACCCGAGAATATCCTTTAACAAGGTACCTAACATCATAATGCCGCTTGCCATTCAATTAATCTGAACCAAAACTGAACTCTGCCCTTTGACCTCAGTGGGAAGGTAAACACATTCAACCATATACTGAATAATACCATCCACTAATAAAATCATGGAAGCAATCTGTCTTGGGGCTGGCAGTTACCAATAGACGGTTGATCTGGAACATCCTTTGGAACTGATCTAGAATGCCATTTATGGTGCGCTTAGCCGAGGATCTTGAAATTCTTGCAACTAAGATGTTTAACACAATGTGAATGTGCAAAGCAGCATGTCTTCACAAGTAAAAATTGATGATACAATAAAATTAATTTTACAAGTTATTTTAACAAATCTAATTGGGCTTGCTTATATGAACATAGCATACCTAAATTTTACATCGGGAATATACAATGCATATTATTTCATATTAATGGTATATAAAAGGCCTAAGCTTAATTTTTTTTGACTGCTCGGCCAGCATGTCTACACATAGCTTCACGCATGTATTTTATAACAAAAATAGTTATTTAAATCCTTTAAACATCGTCCAGTCTGAAACACACAAACGAGTTTATAAAAGTTAATATGTGAGTGCACTCTCATTTGGTTACATAAAAAAACAGAAATGCCTGCTTCAAAGTGTATTTTAATCATGGTGCCTTTTTTGCATTGCACTGTCTAATAAGGTGGTTGCATAATTAACCTACAACATAGCGGCTGTAACATTTATAGAAACAGCATACTACCGTGTGCATTGTTGGAGGGGGGGGGGGTGCTTTCGTTTTGACTATGTGGTTTCCTTTGTGGGAACTGTTCCATCAATTAAATCAATAGGAAAGGTTTCCCAGTTCGGTGATCAAATACTACTGCCGTCTCATCCTAGGTTTCATTTTCTGGTCCGACAAATGCAAATCAATGAAAAGGTGTCTAAGAGAAAGGACAGCGCGCCTGCGCAAATACGTTTACAGGCGAACCCAGAAATTAACAAATCTTTAAAACGAGAACTGTATCAGGTGGTAACAATAAAGGTTAGACAGGGAATGGTATGTGTGCTTACGTGCCACTGTAAAATCAGAGGAGGAAACTGCTCAGATGAACATGGTATCTCTGTTAACCTCACTGTTTAGAAATAAGGTACTGCCGTGTTTGGAGGTTGTGCAAAGGCCTGAACTGAAATGTTTCCATGTTCCACTGGCTTTGCATTCTACCATTTCTACGAGTGCTGTTAGGTGCTTGAGGAGAAGAAAGAAAGAACACCACTTAGTTGCAAGTGCAACTGCTAATTCGCAATACCACATAAACACATTATTCCTGTTTACTTATTCAGGTGGGCCTGTAACAAGTAAAGGACCTTTCAATACGAAAACGTAAAAAATCAGCTGATAGACAACAGAAACCTAGTTTAAAATGTCTGTTTTGTAGGACTGCCTCATAGTCGGTCCTCTACCAATTTCTCAAAAATGTTTCCACTTTAATACTTACAAAATATATGAATCATTTTCAAATATTCCCCTAAAAAGGTTATGATTTCGACGTGGGCAAACCTGAACAATTAAAATACTGTACAGAAAATTACAAGTATTTTGCCAAGACATTTTCTAATATGCTTAGTGTTCTAATATGCTTAGTGTACAAGGCCCGAGTATGAGGTTTGATTAAAACCTGAACCATTAGGCTAACAGAGCTGTACTGTTTCCATAACAAGTATTAAGGCGCTGACTGATGGACGACGGCAAAATATTATAAAACAGAGAGAGAGTGGTGGGGGTGCTATAATCGCTAGGGACCTAACAGGGAGTGAAGTTAAGAAAACGGATGCGAGCAAACGGTCCAGGAAGGGGCACCATATGATGTCAGAGGATTATGTTAAAGGGTGGCAACAGGGGCTGGTGACACTCATGAATAAATGAGCTGTGTGTGTTGGGGGTGGGGGTGGGGGCTGTAAGGTACTTTATGATTAAATGTGACATTAGGGGTACCTGTGTGGTAATGGTAGTAGTAGTATGGGGTGGTAGTAATGCCTCAACAGTAATTAAAGGGTGACATTTGTGGTCTTTTAAGGCAGACAGCTAAGATGTGGACAATGGGGCTATGGTCATGGCAACATCAGATTTTTAATGTACTAGATAAGAACATTAATAGGTTACTCAGTGCATAGGACCTGTATAGAAATAGAACAAGCAGTTGAGTGAAGTGGAGGAACAGTAATTAATGGGTGTGTAAGGATGTTGAAAGAGGATGCCAAGGGTACACATTTTCGAAAGAAAGCATGACCATGCCAGTAGGCTAAACTACTTCTTGGTAGACAAACAGAGGAAAAAAGGTGGTGGCAGTGGTACAAATAGAAGAAAAAATATGTCAGATTATGCAAATCTGGTAATTCGATGGGTAGGGGAGGGGAAGACTGAAGCAAAGGAAATGGCAGTGATGTGGACAATGAAAATTAATAGGAGATGGATGGAGGTTATGTTAAAGGAGGTTGACTGGCTTGAAGGTATTGGAGGCAGGAGTGAAGGTTGTTTGCTGGGGGTAGATTATGGATAGGATGAGTTGTTTAAAGAAAAGTAGCAATGAGATGGAACACAGGACTGTCAAGAAAGAAGGGTTTGGTAGGCAGAGTGAGGAAGGATCAAAGGAGGAGAAAATGACACATGACCTGGTTACAGATGTGAGTTAAAGAATAAAGTGTTAGCAAGAGTGAGCGATGTCACGAAAGAGGACACAGGCTGTCTGTGAAGGGGAAGCATGGAAGTTAGAAGACCAGGAGGAATAGTAAAGTGATGATTAAGAAGTGGCGTGGTGAGAAGGTACACATGGCAGCCAAAGTGTTGAAGGCTTTTGTGATCTCTCTCAAGAACCATAAAAAAATAAAAAAAATAAAAAAAATAAAAAAAAAACGGAGGAATAAAGAGTGTGGAGTGTAGAGTGGTATGGCTAAGTAAACACAGGACAGCCTGTACATGCCCTTGGAGACAAAGGGGATGTTAAACAGGGAGGGGAGAGTTGGGAAGGTTATGAGTTCAATTGAGTATGTGAAAAGAGGAAAGGTGGATGGAGGCAGGTACAGCAGCACCTGAATGAGTTCTCTAAGTTTGGGCATTTTGGAGAACCCCAAGACATAATGAGGATATTGCAGAACATTATGAGGAAACAGATATCAGCTATAAGGAGACAGGTGCTAGTGGTGGTGCTGCCTGTAGGAAAGGTGACAGAAAAGATCTGGTCACAAATCACAGGTCTGATAACTGTTATCAATAAAGTAAAAACAAATGCCATAACATTAGCAGCGAGGACTGAGCAAATATTACCCAATTAAGTACAGACACAATTTGCAAAAGGGGAGTCATCCACAGATCTTCACTGAAGACTGTCATTAAATTTCATGGACTGGTTAGCAAGGACAGGTAGAATAAGGGGATGGTGACATGACTGGAAAGAAGAAGAATAATAAGGAGAAATGGTTGTCCCACAGGTGCGCTGTTTATCCAGGTTTGTAGCAATGTCTTTGAGGAGTAAAGAGCATATGGAAATGGCAGAAGTATGTGCTAGTTTGGTATGAAAAGGTAAAGGGGTAAGGATAGTGAAGGAGAGATAATGAGCTAGGCTGAGACTGGATACCTACAGTGCTAATTTATGCATGTATCTACATCCATAGCTATAACTACCTACATATATCTATACACACACGTGCGCGCACGTGCGTGTACGGATTCCATTTCATGATCAATCACTGCTGTCAACAGGCTGAAGTGCACTGTTTTTCAGTCGAACTTCCATTGTATTAAACAGGCATTTTGTTAGGTGTGTGTTTTTTGAAACAGGTAAGCAGGATGTGTAATAGGTGTGTGTGTGTGTGTGTGTGTGTGTGTGTGTGTGTGTGTGTGTGTGTGTGTGTGTGTTTGTGTGAGCTTGTGGCTGTGTGCAGGTTGGAGTTAGAGTAAGGATTAGGTAAAGGGATAGGTTAAGTCTGTGTGGCCATGAGTGTTTAGAGTTAGGGTTTGGGTTAGGTTAAGGGATAGATTTAGTATGTGCCTCTGTGGTGTGTGCATGTCTGAACTGTCTTGTGTAGTGGTAGTATTATGGGAAGTTTTTTTTTTTAGCTTAAATGTGGGTTATGGTTAGCATGCATCACTACTGTAGAACAGAGTATTCATACACACAAATATAAGACAGACAGACAGATAGATAGATATAGTGCCAATGAATACAGTGCATAGAATATATTAACTAGAATATTAGCCGCAATGATTGAAATCAAATGTGGAAAAAGGGATCAGAAATACAAAGGCAGAGAAGATAATGAAGGGAAATAAGAGGAGAGAGACAGAATGTATGGGGATGTCAGTAGATACGATGGACCAGAAGAATGACAAGATGAATGGTAGGTAAGGGTGTGTGTGTATAATAATATGGGAACTAAAATTGTGGATCAGGGAAGAAGTAGAGAAGGTTTTGGATATGTTTGTGGATAGTCACTGTGCAGACCTCTCAACCAATCAGGGACAAATTTCAACAGAATCAGGGACAAGTCAAGAAAAAATCAGGGACACTTAAAATACTAGTGCTATTAACTTGAAACATTGACAGAATCAGAGCATATGAATTAATACACATTTTCTGAAATTAAAGAAGTCTATAACTCTTAATTATTGTCTTTATTAATTAAGTGTAATTCACCACCTTTCCTCCAAAAGTCAGTAGTTTTAGGAGGGATTAAAAGGGACAGAGCTAACATCTGAGTCAAAATCAGGGACGTCCCTGAAAATCGGGGACAGTTGAGAGGTATGTCAATGTGAGGTGTTTAAATTATCAGCTGGGGCTGGCTGACTGGCTAAGAAAAGATAAAGAAAAGAGTGAAGAACAAGATGAAGGAAGGGTGGCAAAGAGAACTGGGGGCAGGCAAGTGCTAAAATAGAAAAATGATTATGGCTAATGATGGGTAGAATAGAGAGTGAAATATAAGGATGCTGGAGACAGGAGTGAAAGGAAAGCTTTTGAAAAATTTCAGAAGACATGGAATAGGCAGCCTGAGGTATGGAGGAAAGACAGATATGGGAGGACGCTTGACTGGTCTGTAGGGTAGCAATATGACCAGTATGTAATCAGCATATGCAGCTACTGCACTGGTGGCTGATTACTTGTTAAGACCTGAAATAAGGGGGAGGGAAGGATTGAATGCCAGAGTCACAGACAGGAAGATGCAGATTATCTGAGTATGTAGTGAGAATCTATAGAGATAAGAAAGTCACGCTGTGGATTTCATTACTGACTACACTAAGTGTACACTAAGTACACATCATTCTGAGTGAACAAACAACACAATCACAACTCACACCTTCTTCCTCCTAATATTAGCTTTCCTGTTCATTTTCTTGCAGCCTTAAATATGGAGGGGATTTATAAAGGTTATGAAAGTGTAGACTACATTTACACTTAGTATAATCTTTCTGAGTGACTAGAAAGCACAGAAAATATGGTAGGGATGTTTTGAATACAGATTGTAAAAATTTAGTGTAGACATTAATGAATCTGGCCCCATGGACTAAAGTGATTACAGAGTAGGATAGAATTAGCTTGTTAGAGTGTAGTACAGTGTAGAGAAAGGAACAGATATGGCTAATGTTTAGGGATGGATGAGTGAAAAGGGAGATACTGAATCAGCATAACAGTGTAGGAAGGCAGGAGGGTGAAACACGAAGTAGCACCTGAAGATAAAGGAGGGCTGGAGCTGAGTGAAGAAAAGAGAGAGAGAAGTTTTGGGGTCCATGGAGCAAATGCTATGAATGCACAAGAGAAAAGAATGACAGAATAAAGTGAAGAGACAGGGCATCAGAGCTATTTTTTTTTCTATGGGATTTATAGAAGTATAACATATTTGAACCAAGCAATGTATCACAAAACATTTACTACTTATTATGGGTATTTTTATTTTGACATAGAAAGCGAAGGTTAAGTAAACACAAAGCTGTACTTTTAAAAAGCACCAATTTTGATGGCATTGATAGCTATGAAGAAAGCACCTTCTATGAGACCTACCATACCTCGACAGAAGAAAATTATTCAACAGAAATAAATGGAGAGCGAACCTGTATTACAAAATGTAGATAGTAGAATGGAACTGTATTCAGGCACTTTCTGCCCATTCACTGAGAGAGTGAAATGTATTTCTTAAGGTGTACCCTCCACTGCAATACACACACACACACACACTTGGGTATGGAAGATGGCAAGGAATGCCCTTTGTTACATGCGGGTTTGATTTGCTGATTTTGGACATAACCACGCCAGGAATGAGGCACGTGGGAGTATTGATTCATATAATTTAGACTATAAAACAACTGTAGAACTGGTAAAACAAGTAAAGCTGGTTGACAACATTTTTTAACGTTGCACCAGTATAGGAGTACCCTAACCTCTTCTGTGAGTATAGAACCCTCAGCTTTCTGAACGCCTTCTACACAGTAAAGGCTAGCGTCCAGCATAACCTGCCAAACTTCTGACACTTTTCAAATAAACACGTCTCTGGTTGAACTAATGTCAGGCGGGTCATACTGGCATTAGATTTTTTTTCCCAACTTATAGTGCGGTCCAACAGGGCGGGAAAATATGCTGGGTGCCTGACACAATATCCAGACAATTTATTATGAATAATGTGCCAAATGGTTGTTATGATAAGCCTTGAGCTAGGGGCTTACATGACTTAAGTCGGAAAGTTCGCAGCAGTAAGCTTTATCTTTCCAAATATCTTGCTGAGCCTTCCAATAATTTTCAGCATTGCAAACAATGTTCCAATATTAGGTTCAAATTACTTCCTTCATGGAAATTCTGTGTATGAATGCATGTCTAGTCTTTATGATGGTGGCGCTGGTAGAGTGGGAGTAGGTGTACATCCGTGTCTGCATTGCTCAAAATATTCCTAGCTTTTATACTACAAGCCACAATTATGTGATTTACAACCAGACTCAGTGCATATGCATTTCAAATAAATAAATCAGTGATGCAATGCATTACACCCAATACACAGGGTTGAACACTCAAAACAGTTCACTAGGCAATACAATAAAAACACGCGGTTTACTGACCCGCCAAAGTTTTATGATTTACAGTATATCAGATTGGTTGTACCAGTGTTCGCGAACCCACACACAAGAGTAAGTCAATTATAAAATCTAGAGACTCTTACCACACGGGAATGTTAACATTGGACTAACTTTATCTAAATCTGACCACATTGCTCCATCTACATTGTATCATAGACTATAGTTGCAAAGTCTGTTTTCTTCGGTGCAAGGATTGTTATATGCACTGCCATAAACAACAAAGACGCTTACTTTAGCTGTCCGTATACGTCAGTGTGTGTGTTTTGGTGTAGAGTTAAGTAGAGTTCAATAAATGCACAAAATGCTCAATGGAGCAATGTGAAGTCCCGCTTTGACATCCAATAAGTACGCAGCTATGTACTTCCAGGTATTACACTCCCATAACTCCGGCAAACACGCACGCACGCTCGCACGCACACGGAAGCGGGAAAATATTGTGCGTTGGTCGAAAACAAGAATGTACAACAGTTAATTGCACAGCGTTGTTTTTGTTGTTGTTTTTGGTGTAAATAAAGAAAGGGGACCGAACAACTCACTTCATAAAGTAGTAAAATTGCCAAACTATGCTAAAATCAAGACGAGGAATAATGCACCAGTATGAATTTATAAAAGTTAGTACTAGGATCACACTTGATCCTGAGTTACGTTTACTGCAATGATTGTGGATTAGTTCATTTTGCCGGTTTCAGCTCATGTTTATCACAAAAAGGATTTACTGTAGAAGGAATCCATCGGAAAGGGTCAATGAGAGTAAGGGTGGCTACCCGAACAACATTAGAAGTCAGAATTAAGATTTACAGACTGTTGTGTCTTAAATAAATTGGGTACTTGCGCAGTAAAACACGGACACTGACCCATACACAGCCCCCCCACACACACACACACACACACACACACACAAAGCATACCGCACTTAATCGAGCTCCATTTGAGAATAAGATGTGCCCAGTGTCTTTATTATAGGCAGATATAAACAGAATACAATTGCAAAACGAAGCTGGGAACAGCTTGAAACAGCATGCTCTTCAGATACTTAAAAGAAATGTTCTTTTAAACTGTATATATTCATCTCAGTCTTTAAAGCCAGGAGAAAAACATACAGCATCCACAGCAAAAATTCAATGTGAAACACAACACTATCTAGTTATACTTTCTATACGAACATAAACTGTAAATAAATAAATTAAAAGCCATAAATCAAACAAGAATAAAGAAGTATAATGCGAAAGTAAAACAAAGGAACAAGAAGCATGCATTATTACAATGCAAACTTAAAACTGTCGCATTGGATTGGATGCACTTGACTCAGTAACAACATATAATAAATTCCACATGCAATTCACACGGACGCACGTAACATTTTTTTCCCACATGCAGCACACATGCATATTTTTATCTGTATAACAATGGCTCTGCTGCAGTTTACTTACACAACAAGGACAGCTACTCTGTCTAATGTAGCTTCCTTGCACAATCCTGACAACATACTACAGTCGCTTCCTTAACACAACAATTACAACACAAAACCTGAGTGGTTTAGTTAGACTACAGAAAGAATAGCCATTGGGTATATTACATTTTCGTTTCGGGAAGAACTATAATAAGCAGTTACATGGCATACATCATATACTTCCAATGCATCTATGACAGGAATGCAAATTATGCCACTGGAAGTGCTGTTACACTCCGGTCCTGAAGCAAAAATCCTATAAAGCACAGTTTGGGGTGCAATTAACAAACTGCTACTTGAAACCAGAGTAGCGGGGGAGATGTCTGACCATATGGCGGTAAGTGACAAGCATCAGCTGTAGATATTAGAAGGGAAGGGATATGGGCTGGGGAGTTCAAACACTGGAGCTGCTTTTTCTATTTAAAAACGGTTCTAAATGTGTGTTTGAATGATTGCATATGGCTATGGATATGTGGAGAAATATAGAATTGTACGTCACGTTTAACAAGCAGGCAGTGAAATTGCTGGTTTGTTTTTATCTTCAAAATGCATACGTATTGATGGGGTGCAGGAACTCCCTAAACAGAGCCAGATTTTACACATTAATTCCAATTTACAGCTGCACAATGACAGTGAGATTACACAGGATTGCTTTTATTTACATGCAGATTTGTTTCTGAATCTGCTATCTGCTCTCACAAATGGTGCAATAAAAACATCTATTTTTTGTCAAAATGCACATTATTATGTTTGTAACTTTAACAAATCAACTAGGAGCAAAGAAAAATTAAACCAACAGAAGTTCTAAAAACTGTCAAAAAACACATAAAATGACAACACAATTACACAGAATAAATATGAACACTATTTAGACTACTTACAAATAACTATCTCCGCACGCAATAACCCCACGAAATTACATAAAAGCTGTCATGAAACTGATATAAGTTTAGGCTGGAATGTTTAAAACTATCTCCCACCCACACCTTGAATAAAAATTGGATTCGGAGTTCTGTTTAGAGACAAATCCAATAGCTTTGTAGTGCTCATTCGTTATTTTACAGAATTTCGACCATGTTAAGGTGGATAATGAGATATGAAAAAATAACATCCACTTTTGTAAATCAAGTGATAATTTTGTAAATATGCATTCTATCTTGGGAAATAGAAAATTCACCCCAGGGATCACTCCAGTGGCTTTACTCGACAGAGGCACCTGGAACTAAGGTCGGATGGCACAATACCAGAGTAATCCTATGGGCTAGGCTTGTAAAGGCTGCAGGGCCATTAGCCTAGTACACACATATGAACCTATGTTCTTATGTTTTACCACTGTCACCACTATGTGATAAACTCCAATAATACATCTATATACATATGTATGGCGTACTTCATGGCGCTGGCCCTGTTTCACCTGACGTACACTAAAGACTAACAGTAAATAGCATTCCGTAAAGGGGACTAAAGTTCTGAGGCGTTACTGAGATGCTTCCTGTGCCCAGACTACAGGGCTAAATTCCTTTCACATTCAGTTTCATAAACCTCGTGAGTGACTCTGGGTACTCTGGGTTGCCCCTGCAATGGAAGACTGTTTTGGATGGGCTTGACCAATCAACAACCAGGTAAACAGATAAACTGTAAATCACACGTCCATATTTAGTGAACCTGATTTTGCTTTCAGTAACCTATTGGTAGTTCGAGCCCCGAAACTGTAGATATTTAAGCTTGAGCCTCAAAAAATAACAGCGAACTCCGATATACTCAGTGTTACATATCTGAATAATTTCTGTTTGTTTTGTTCTTTTTTTCTGGGGGAAGAGGCCGAGCCCCCTTGCACGCCCATATCACCACCACTTACTAACTTCAAGATCGCAGCGCCTCAGAGAAGAGCCATAGGAGATACTCAGAGGTACAATAATTTCAGAGTTAGCATATATTTTCCAACAATCCCATTTATATTCTCTCATTCCCAATTATCGCATTTGTGGCCCTCGTATCTTTATGCGGATCTCTTAGTTGTACCTGGTTTGGAGGTACGAACCTATTTTCAGAATTGATTTACCCCTTCACATGATAAACTTATTTTTGAAGGTACCTGTGTTCCCATTTTCAGGCCTGATTTACCCGTTCGTGTGATTTTCTGCCCCCCCCCCCAACAATTTTGAAGCTGTTTGGTACATAGAAAACCACATTGCACTACCATCACACTGATGTCACCAATAATTTAAACAAAGAGTCCCCAGATGTTACATCTTCAATTTTCTAAAGCGAAAATAAACGAATTTCTGGAGTATACTTTTGTAATAACATTCGTTAAAGTCTTTGAGAACATGATTAATTACATTTTGTGTGGTTTACATCACTCCCCTTAAAAATAAACAAAACAAAAAAAAACGTATGTTTGACTAGTAGTAGTATCCTCATAATCTTACTGGAAGTAGAAGTTATGGGCTTTTGAGTTTTCAATGTTGTTAAGTGCCCAGATCTTTAGCTGGATGTACCTACTTTGGAGAGCCTTGCATTGATTTCCAGTGTCTGCACGTTTTATTTTACATTATTGTAAAAAGCGATGTTCACAGGTGGGGTGCAAGTCATAACCTTCGCATCTCTAGTCCAATGGTTTTGATATTTTTCCTCAACCTAATAAAACCAGCGGGCTTAATTTGTTATGCTTAGGGAAGGGGTGGAAATGACATTTCCGTGATTTATGTGACGTCAGCACGTTATTATACCGCAACATGCAATGGCTACATGGGTAAGAGGCCCAGAAATAACATTACAAGACAGTGGGCAATAATAACATTTTTCAACACTGCATACTTAAAAGGACAGTTACTGCAATTGTATGTAGCCAATGACATTCTGGCAAATAAAGAAACACTTATTTTTGGAAGGACATTCTCTGGCTGTGGATCATATTTTATTATTTATTTATTTATTTTGCATTTGTTGACCGGGAGAGTCTGACTGAATACATGTCCATTTTTAGCGGCGGTGGCCCGGGGAGAAAAGCTCCACAAATCAATTACAAGCAATTATGAGAATATAACAGCAGCAATCGTATTTACATGGACAGTACATAAGCATGAACATTAAAATTAGATACATAGTAGACTAAGCCTGCATTTAGGTCTTTACTTATGAAGGTCTTCACACACTGGCAAAAACAGCTTCCTTTCCCCATGCCATGAGGGTACAGTGCTCACAACTATTAACAACATTAATCGGTATACATACCTCAAAGTGCTTACACTTTAGCAGGAGGATAAAATAGCACATTGGCTTTCAAAGTTGACCTGTGGGGGGCCTAAGTTACTATCGTGCATAATAGCCCATACAAGCAAAAAGTCAAGCATGAAAAAAAAAATGAAAAAAAACTAGCGGAAGAAAAACTGCACAAACACTTTGAAACAAAATTCTATTTATAAATATTTGCTTATTTTACACTACGCACGTGCCTTAAAGGACGAATATATAAACCGTGTGTCACTTAACTAGATTAAATTCATGCTAGTCTATACGTAGTAAACACGAAATACCTAACAAGTCTCCCTTATACATTAATAATAATAGTACTGACCAACCAAGGAACACCTGCACAGGTATCAGTACTATTATGCAGACGTCTAATATTTTTGAGTCCTTTTGTTTCTTTTCTCATTATGAATATATTTTTTTAGAATTGCAACAGCTACAGTAAATGCGTCTACCGTTGCATTATGTCATTTAAGGCATTTTTTTTCAAACAAAAAGCTAAACGTAATGCTTAAAATGCTCACAATATTGAAATTAATACTTAAATGAACAATTTAGGAAGCCCGTATGCATTTAGATCAGAAAGGCATTACCAGAAAAGCAAGGAAACAAAGTTACACCAGTTGCCCTGTGTGCCATCACAAATAACTAGTGTATAGATTTCACTTAAGTAAAGCATTTGGACTTTCGTGCATCGACATTGACTACATACAGAACAAAGACAAACAATTACTGGAAAACTTTTTCTTCAATTTTACAGATCACATGATATATATATATATATATATATATATATATATATATATATATATATATAGTTTGCTGTCGCTTTAATGCACAATCTATGTTTCTCGCCATAAGAATAGACTAATTATTAACTACGCTAGCGTACTTTAAGTAAGTTTATGAATTTTACAATAAAATAATGTAAAATTATTTGAATTTGTAGGTGGCGTACAATACTGTTTGCACTTCATATGATGACTTTACACGTTTAAGTTGCATACATTGCATTTCACACACGGATTAAAAGCAATTTGGATAATCAATACCCAATTTTAATCAGTAGCAAGAAATGAACAAATTTGGGAAGATCAAGCAATACTGACGTCATGTGTATCAGTCTCTCAGGTCTTTTTGCATAAGTCTACAACTCACTCCTAGAAACAGATTGTTGTCTTTTGGGACTTAAATTTTAATCACACACTATTAGGTCGATACGTTTGAAAACGAGAGACTAACAGACATGGTGTATACAATTTGGTTTCGTAAGTGTTGTGTTTTTGCAGCGCCAGCTTTGTATATGGACTATGTTGTCTGCAGTGCGTGCATTCCTAAGGCAGCACTACACACTTGAAGGTTTGCCAGCAGATTGCATTACAGCGAAAGATATTTCTTGCGATTCGTTGGAACTGGGGGATGGGGCATTGCCTTACACCATACCTCTCAAATGTTCCTTATTTTCAAGAACGTCCCTAATATTGTCTCAAATTTTAGCTCTGTCCTTCTTAATCCCACATAAAACGAGTAACTTTTGGAAATAATAGTCAATATATAATGACAATAATTAGATGCATATACTTCTTTTACCTCAGAAAATGTGTATTAATTCACATTATCTTATTTTGTCAACGTCTGAAGTAGTTAGTACTAAAACTTTAAAAGTACCCTTGATTGTCCCCCGAGTATTTATAGATTTGTCACTAATTTTGCTGAGATTTGTCCCTGGTTTATTCGGTGCTATGTCTCACACACTAAAACACGCGAATATGCTTAGTCCTAAACAAACTGGACTTAATGAATTTCCGGATTTGGTTGAGGCATCACCAACCTTTTTAACAACGCCCTCCTCGTCTGTGGATAAGCACAGGTGGCATCCTAACAACTGGGTGCATGTGTGCGTGCGTACGAGTGTGCATGTGCCCCTGTTTCTGCAATTTTTTTTCATACCCTTAAAACATTTCCTCAGCAAAAATATGCTAAGTTCTGTGGTTTACGTTGTGTGAGTGATACAACCAGCAGTTCAAGCAGTGGAATCAGGTGCACTGATGTAATTCTGCTTGCGTGCGTTAGACCATACCTCTTAACCGTCCCTGATTTTCAGCGACATTCTTGATTTTGACTCAGAATTTAGCCCTCTGCCTCTTAAGCCCTCATAAAACTGATGACTTTTAGAGAAAAGGTAGTGAGCTGTCCTTAATAAATAACGGCAATAATTACAGTTACAGACTTCTTTGACTTCAGAAAATGTATATTCATTGCCAGTATTTTATTTTGTCAATGCTGCAGATTAATAATATTAATATTTTAAAATGTCTCTGATTTCCCTGCTTTCCAGATTTGTCCCTGATTTTGTTGACTTGAGATTTGTCCCATATTGGTTCAGAGTTATGCCATAGACCACTGCTAATATAATAACTACACATGCATGGCTTAAAACTCCTTTGCTAGTGTGCGCTGACAAAGTTTTTGAGAAAGAATGTGTGATGTACAGCTGGTGAGAGTATGTGCGTGCGTGTGTAGTTGTGGGATATTTTGTGCGCGCTCGCCCGCAGTCTTCATTGCCTTGTTGAAGTACATTCAACCTGTCGGTGTTGTTACTAAAGTTATCAGATGTACTAGTTATTAAGCTTTATTGCAAAGCGAAGTAAATATGGCAGACGATACCTTTCCACCTTTTCAAATGCCCAAAGTGGGACATTTTTGGTACAAACATCAGATTTTGCAGCGCGAAACATACCCACGGCCAGTACAAAGGACAAAACCTAACTTTTTTTCCTAAATAAAAGCTTACTCTTGTAGCATTTTAGTTGCTTATTCTGTTTCTTATAACATTTAGGTGTTTCAAATACAGAATAACTGTTTTATGCAACTATTGCATGAAATATAGGAAATCATTTTGTCCTAAAATCTCAGGACATTTGCCATTTTTTTCAATTTTTTTTGCAGGACACAACTGCACAAAGAGGGACTGTCCCTCGTAAAGTGGGACAGGTGGTAACCCTAGCGTGGTAACTAGTACCTGGCATTAGTGCACATAACCCTGTCTCGCCTGCTTTGTTTAAAAGCTTAGCTCTACAGCAAGATCACGACAGTATATCGCTCCACTTAAAGCAACTAACAAAAATGCACGCGGTATTTTATAAGCAACACTGCCTGCACAGGCATACAAATTATCTTGAAATTGAAATCCACTATATCACAACAAATTAAATTCGTTGTGCATTACCTTAAAAAGAATGCAATAGTAATGTATCGATTGTGTGCGTACGTGTGTGAGGCCGTCCATAACTGAGTATTTTAGCCTCCACCCCCCCAACCGTCTTCAAATAAAAATCTTAAGGGGTTAAAATCAGAACGGTTTGTAGTTAAACAAGCTGTATATTTGAGTTTATAATCATCTGTGCTTTTATTAAAGTCTTGGGTCAGGAAGCATAGACCTTTAAAATGTTAGGCCGAACAAAACTGCTCATTTTAATTGGATAAAACAGAAGGCGGGCTTAAAAAGGACGGACTTTACTGAATGATCTGGAGTGTCCTGTTAAACAGACCTACTCTTGCACTCACCAGGCTTAAGGTGAGTGTATAAAAGTGTGTGTTTGCTTATGCATTTTAACAGTCTTGGTACATTTTAACTACAGCTGATAACATGTCCTGACCTCTTTAGTTAAGTCCTTTCACAATACAGTCTAAATATTGATTTTATGTAGAAAGGAAAAAAAACTGTGTTAAGCAATCTGGAATGCGTTGTCCGTAATCTGTGATGAGACATTACAGTAAATACGGAATAAGGGTTTAGAAGAAGCATAGGGAGGGGGCAGTTTAGTTATCGCGAGATTTATACACTTGTGCACGAAGTAGGAAAGACAGAAATTAATTAGTAATTTCACCAATGCAGTCTACCCATCGCCGTTCTGGGGCATACTGTCATTTGCAAAAAAAAAAAAAAAAAAAAAAAAAAAAGTGTCTGAGTGTCTGATTTTCTGCCAAGAATTGTTTTCGCTACCATGTCCATGCATAGCATGCTATAGTATTAATCAGTCAATTCAAGTCAAGGAGATAATCTGACGTAGGGCCTTTAAACGAAATTACTCTAAACTAGTCTTAATTTAGACCCTCCAGAACCTACGAAATGGCCTATGTTAAACAGATAGCTATAGTGTTTCTTAATACTGAACCGATGCTGACCCCATCCAGTTACCAGAGACATGTAGTCCATCTTCAATAAACCTTTTCTTTTCTTGGAGGTGGATTTCTACAGCTTCTTTTTTTTCCAAGACTATTTTTATTAAAACATTTCATGTACATCAAGTATATATAATAAAGAAAAAAATAACAAAATTATTATTTATAAAAGTGTTCACATTATTTGCATTAAATACAGCAAAATAAAGCGTATGTGCTCTGTTACAGCGGGATTGTAATAACAGCTTCTTGTAAAAAGAAACATGAAAAGCAACTGACAAAATTAGGAAATAATAAATGGAACAAAGCAGGCTATAATTCTCGTAGTCCGTGTTTAAATAGAAAACCACAAAGAGACGGAGGCAGCATGTATCATTTATGTTAAAGGCAGAACATTATTCAAAATGGTCATTGTTGACTTTTTTGTTGTACAGTATGCTTTCTGTGTCTGCAGTCTTTTACAGCAACGGAAAATGCATTTAGGAATATGGCTCTAAATTCACTTGCAGGGCTGTATGTGGATTTTACACTACATTAACACACATACAGATACTGCATGTTCAAGGCTGCGGTGCTTGCTCAGTTCTGATATTTAATGTATTGTACAAAACATCGCTACTCTCTTTACTATCTATTTATCATGAAACATTACAGTGCTTCAAACTGCGTTTTCCACTAGGAAGATTTCCTAGGCATTTTGCGTATCAAGTTCAACACGTTCTGATACTTTAATGAAAGTATGCCGCACACTTAACCATGATGTAAAATAAATGGGATGTAACAACAGGAAATCACAGGCTGTGCTGTTAGTAGTAATGGCACAGCATCAGAACAAAAGAATACTGCTCAGTTGTATGGACTTTTAAGAAAGTGCAGAAAACATTCTCTGCATAATGCAATACATTGCAGCAGTTTATCCACTCCCAGCCAATCAGGGTTAAGGACTTGATGATACTTAATCATACCCTTAGTTTGGGTATCTCATTGTTCATCATTGTCACAGCCTGCAACATTCTCCTTAGCTATCATTCCAGGCAAGGACGGCTGCAACTATCCTGGGACGGATAGAAAAGCGGTGAGGTTGAGTCCAGTGCTGGGAAGAAAGCGCCATCAGCTTTACTGGAAACGAGCGAGATCAGGTTCCAAATCAATGAGAACTGGGTCCACGCGTTTACGTTATTGTTGCCAGCATTAATGCCCTTTTAATCTTCTAAAGATTATCAGTATCGATCTGCCTCCTTATACACATATTTGTTTGAGAATGTGACACAACCGCACAGTTGAATGATTGGAATAAAAATAAGCGTGGAGACCTTCGGTTGCATGGGATTTGACCCTCTCGTGTGCAATAGTGCGTTTTGCCATCCTGCCTTCAATGCAGTTAGGAATGATAGTTAATGTGCATCATAAAGTTGTTATTGGGTCCAGCAGGGGATGAAATAGGCTACTGGAGTAGAAACATTGCATAGCTCACATAAATTCCCTAATATTTAAAATGATCTTAAATTAAAACACCAAATAGCATTATCAGAATTATAATATTGGAATCGTACAAAACAAATATCCATTTTAACCTTCATACGTGTATTGTATCTGCATACATGAACAAGATCACCCCTACCAGCACCCGCAGCACCACCACACACACATTCTCACTTGAACTCTTTCTGTTTATATTTTTGCACAGTTCAGTATTGCAGGACTAAAGACGAATCGGACCAGTCATTGATAACGACCTTGCACATTGCTCTTCAGTGATAACTTCGTATTCTTGTCTACGAAATAAAATATTTTCAGTCTGCGTGTCTGTGTTTGTTTCAGCATAGATGTCCTTGCTGCACGTCCAGTTCATAATAGTTCAGATGTTGATTATTTAAGCCCAGTTATACTAAATAATATTCCAGCCAAATAATTTGTTGACATCTGCTTGTTTCCTAACAAACTGACAGTCGTGTAACCTTACATGTATCAAAACTCTCTAGCCAGTGATGTCAGAAATTTCTGTTTTGCACTTCGGCCTCATTGTATAGCGTCCCTACACAACCCTAACATTTAAAATGCACTTTTTGTCTCCAGATGCTGCCTTTGTAAGGGATGGGCAATTAATATCCAGTTGTTGCATCCAACAAACATAAATGCTGTTTTGTTTTTAGTTTAAATTGAATCCTTTTTTAATAGAATATTTTTTTTCATCAAGTATGCTCTTTTCCACAATTGCCATTGTTGTAATCTGCAAAAATGTCTTTAGGCAGTTCTAGATGTTTTGGGCCCTGTGTGCTACAGTACTATTGAAACAGGCTCACAAAAATATATTTAGGTTAAGTACATGGAGTCTGCTTTGCTTGATTACACCCTTCCTGACTTAACATCACACCCCAAGAATTGGGACTAAGACAAAATAACCGTGGGAAAGGTTTAAAATCAAGGATGCGGTTTATATACTTGCGCTATTTAGTCAAGAAGTTGCTACAATAAATATAGAATTGCTACTATCATTACATTTTAAATTTGTGAAGTATTTAGTTGTAATGTGTGCCATTTTGAAAGACAATTCCCATTTTTTGTCTCATAAATCGGACATTTTTGGTAGGGCAAAATAACACTAAGGAAAACGACCTATTTGGGAAGCAGCATCCGTTCTCTGGATTTTGTCATGAGCGATGACTATTGGTGACAAATTGTTTCTTTTATGATCAGACCACTCACTGTGTGTATTTCTTGTGCGACACTATTTCACCGTATCTTTTATCCAGGATATACACCCCCAACACACCCTGCTGCGCTTGCGCGGAAGCTGGAGAAGGTTTAACAGGCATATTGCCTTTTCAAAGGCTTTAACCTCAAAGTAGGATATTTACTTTTGAAAATATAGTTTTTGCAGCTACTTGTCACATCCCCGACTAATACGGTGGTCTCAGTGTAGCTTCAAAACTGCGACATGTAGTGGTTTCTGCTTTTGTTACACCATTTTGTACTATCTTACAGTTTTCTTCAGTATTTAGAAGGAAAGTTAGCTCATGAACATACCTCTCAACTATCCAGATTTTCGCCTCATATTTTGGTTTTGTTCTTTATAACATGTGTGGTTTTCTGGCAAATCACTGAAGACTGAAGTCACTAAACATTATATACGTTTAAGTTTCAGACTTCATATGCTTCAGAAAATGCACGTCAATCCAAAAGCCGCAATTCAAGCATCTTGATAAGTTTTATTGGAGCAATATTTAAAATATGTCCCTGATTTTAGACATTTGTCCCACATTGTTTTTGGCCTTGCCCAGTTTTTTTCTCTTTTACTTAGACTTTGAGAGGCATGCTCATGAGTGCTACTAAATTATCCTTAGTTTCCCATTTTCCTGCTTGGACTCCTGACAGAAATATGACAACATTTTCATATTCTCATTCTTGTCTGGAAGATATAAACGTTGTCAAATAGACAGTTAAGTAGAATGCATGCCACATATACCACCACGTTTTTAACAAATTTGCCGTAGGGAACCACTGGGGAAGGGTGAACCTATAACAAAATAAATATAAATTCTACTGTCAGAAGCAGCTTTTATTATACTATTTCCATATATTATGTATAAAGTTAGTGATGGAATATAGATATCCCCCGAAACGCCAAACTAAAACAATTTTTTTTATCCTCACCAACGATAAATCTCAATCCTAACAAAGTACATTCCAATTAAACAATGAGTGTGTGTGTGTGTGTGTGTGTGTGTGTGTGTGTGTGTGCATTTGGAGTGGGCTCTAATATCTAGCAGCAGATCTCTCAACTGTCCACGATTTCCACGGACATTCCTAATTTTGGCTCTCAGTTTTGCTCTGTGCTTTCTAAAACTGTTAAGTTATTGGGAAAAAAAGTGTGGGGAACAGTGTTCATATAATGATAATCTTCACCTGTATTATACTGTCTTTAAGCAGTCACTCACACATGATCACATCAGAAATCAAACTGCAGGAAATGTAACCAGATCTACACATTCTAAAGTGAATAAACACAACCTCGTTCCAATATCTCTTTTGGAAGAATGCATTCATTTTTTATAGAACAGAATGTGTAACAAACTCAGATTACTTGCCCTAGGCACTACAAAACCTAAAGGATGAGATCGGTCCAATTCACTAAAATAACGACTGAGTGCTAATGCAGCTCTAACTATATACTTAATTAGTTATAAGAACTAGGGTTGTTAGTAGCATCAGAAAAAAATCGTGTCCGTATGTATATATTCTTCAAAACAAATTTCGCTACGGCAAATGCAAAGTCATAGCTTAGGTTCTGCATACATTTACATCAATAATTCATAAGCACGAGTTTTCTCCCCTTCCAGTTCCTGTTGTTACAGCATGCACATCATTCACACTTACTCAAATCCTAGCTATTCGGTATCATATTGCCCCTTTCACCACATTCACCTTAGTCTAAAGCATACATTTCAGTCACCACCCACATTTCCCCTTTTTGTCTGCTGGTTCTCAAAAAGTACACCATTTTGTTGGATTTGGTGAGGTCGTAGTGGTAACACACACAGTGTGTGTGTGTGTGTGTGTGTGTGTGTGTGTGTGTGTGTGTGTGTGTGTGTGTGTGGAGCTGGAGCAAAAGGTACATTTATAGTATAAACAGTAAGACAATCTTCTGGCTAAAATGACTAAAATGTTCGCCGTTATTTGTCTGTTATTTTTGGCTCTTTAATCCAAGAAGTAAAAGCTGGTATAACTGTTGTTTTTATACACCGAAAGCTGTACATTGACAGTTTCTGGATTTCAACAGTCTTTGTTTACACACACACACACACACACACACACACACATATATATATATATATATATATATATATATATATATATATATATATATATATATAAATTCTCACATTGCCACCCTTTCATTCGACTGCTGTGAATAAAACGTGCACCCATCACTACAGTATAAGTTGCATTTTACTGGCTTACCCGATACATTATTAATCAATGATTATTTATTTATTGCTTTTGTCGACCGGTGCAGTCGGACTGGGCAATGGCAGTCCCTTTTCAAGGAAGGCTGGCGGAGAAAGCTGGAGTAACAGAATAGGCAGTTTTATACAACAACAGAAAATATGTAAAGCTTAAAGTTGAAATATGAACATATAATAACTGAAAGGCATCTTATACTAGAGAAAAGGTGCAGTCAGAAAAATATAGGGTTATTACATATTAATGCAAGGCAAGCTGGCATATAGAGTGAGGTTTAAAATGTCAAATTACTTTTACATTTATGGACAGAAGTAAGAGAGAAAGTATGGAAGACAAAAGTATGAGTACTGCATGTGCTCCTTCCTTTAGAGATGGTCAAAAGGTGGCCCTTTGGAAATGTCATTTGTACACCATTGTTCACACAAGATGTATTCCGGGATACACTCCTTGTCTCAGACCGCAGTTAACTCTGGCTGGACTAAACACCCTCAAACAGACTTCAGAATGACTGCACTTCCCCTGCATTCATTGACATGCTTACTTTGTGTAACAGATTATAAGAACAAAACATTTACAGACGAAACATAATAATAATAGTAATAATAAATTCGATTGAGTGGTCTGAAACTAAAAATATAAGCATTAAATCATTACTGGTTTGAGGAAAAATAATGTCACTCACTGTACCATAAAGGCTGCTGTGCCATGTTAGCAACTTCAACTGTGATTTGTCCAGTGTATAATTCAGCACAGTTTGTTTTAATTTTTGTAAGTGCAATTTTCTCCAGTGTTAGACATTTTAACTTGGTACATTATCTTTGTATGTGTCCCTTTGTTGCCTACATGGGTAGTGGCCGAAAAGGGTCATTGTACCAGCCCACGTACCCGGTTTATCAAACAGTAAATAATACTAATAGTAATGCATAAATACAACGGAACCGCGAAATGAAGTATTAATGCATGCAGGTAAACTGTATTAAAAAGTGCAGCTTAAAATTAAATTTAACCCACTAACGCAGCTGAAAAATACAGAAATCTCTACGTCACTGATCATACTTTAGCGTGAAAAATAATCCACAAGCTATCAGTGTTTATTTACCTTTTAGCAATCGATATTACAAAATGATTGATTGAGCCTAATTTAAATACAGTGGATGGAAACTAGTGGGAGATTCAGAGGCGCGATAAAATGACTTCATTCAACAAATAACCAAAAATTAAGAAGTTTATGTCTGTTTTTCCCACAGTAGAGGCAATTTGCACTTCCTTATATTTTATTCTGTTCTCGTGTGCTAAGCTGGAAGTAAATCGGGCTAACAAACGGTGTGTTTTTTTTTTAATTCCCACTGCATCAGGTAAATTGCCAAGAATTCGCAAAGTCGGTGGTAAATATTCATGCGTAATATTATGCCTGGAAATGATGTGACCGGTTTCTAATGGTTACCCGTCGCAAAATGCATTTTGAATTGGAATCTTCATTTTTTTACTCCGGGAAACAGAAAAGAAAGAAACAAACGAGGGATAAGAAAAAGAAAGACACAGAGGGATAGAAATAAAGAATGGAATAACAGCGAAAAAAGCAAGTCTGGTCACCCCATTGTGGTAGTAATTGTATTGCTTATAATATACTGTTTTTTAAATAATGTAGATATTTGTCTGTGTTTTTGTGTTATTTGAATGTTTCACGATTAGTGACCGAAATATGTTTAATTGGAAATGGGTGCGATGAAAGAGCTCCTGCATCTGGCACACAACGCATCATACCATAATACATTTGTATTTTAGATGAAATGTTTGGGAGAATCAGTATAATTAATTCCACCACACTTCTAAATCTTGACGGGCTGTAAGAAGGCCAACTGCCGGACGGAATCATTTGAGAACAAAAGACAGAGTAATATGGTGTACTCGCCGCTCTTGTCCACTAGGGGGAGCACAAAGCATTTGTCATACACGTATCTGGAGTACAGGTTTCTAATTATTTCTGCTCTTACCAGCTTTCCCTCTGGTACATAATTTCTGCCTTACACTATAAACAAAAGCATGATATACTTCTGGCACAATAAATTATCGAACAGTGGGCGTAAAGACTGCAATAATTTTATATAGTTTAAGTTATGTTTGAAAGAGCACGAAACTAAGAATGTAATGGCCGTTGCATTCAGTAATCATTAACACGACTGGCAATATTTTTCCCCAAAAAATGTTATTAAACTTCTTAAGCTATGCTAATCACTATCCGTACAGTGCTGGCACAGGTGAGCAACTACCAAAATACAGTCAGCCTGCTTTCGGTTATTTATTGTGTGGTTTATATACAGCGTTGCTTCATTTGCAAAAAATCAATCAACCAAATGTATAATCCTTAGTCCTGCGGAAAGTTTCACATACCCTACGCGTCCTTGTTTATTTATTTATCTTGCTAGTTAGCGGTGCCTGTCATAGTTAATTTGATAAACAAGTAAGCACATTCAGTAAATAAAATAACTTATAAATAAATTACTTTTTGCAAGCTGGCGTCAAAAACATGAATGTTTTATAGTCTAAAGGATTGACTATTACACATGAATATAATATTAATTGTTTTCATATTTAGTTTTGACCATTCGTTCTGTAATTGAGCTATTTACCAACGGTCAGAAGATGAGAAGACTGAAACAAAAAGAAAATCTAGCGCTTTCTAGAGGTACGGCTAGGTCGCCATGCATTGCTCATTGAAAGTAAACACCAAGCAAATTAAAGGGAATAAACAACCATGTTATACACTTCAAAGTCGCAGGAGCACACAGAAATATATTTTAAATGTATCTGCCATAGGGTTGTTGCATGCAGACCCTGTGCAGAAAGATCTGCACAACACTAGCAGAAATACAGCTCACGTGTAAAGGCACAAAAAGGCAAGACAACACACAGAAGGCAATTTGTGTGAACATCTGTTCAAGCGTAATTTCATTTGCAACGGACCATTGATTTGCACTGCAAATATTGTATTCATATTTTCAAAAAACAACGTTCTCGACTCGATATTGTTAGCAAGAATGTACGTTCAGCAATATACTGCATACAATACTGAGTGGATGGCTGTAAAATGAAGCAATTTTAACCAGGCGGAAACTGCGGTGTATACAGAAGCCATCATTGTGTCAAAGCTTACCTGCAAGCCTTAAGGCAGACATCCTCTGGAATTCAGGTTCCTGCAGCCATTTCCACATTCTCCGGAAGGTCTCCCTCCCAGATTTCAGTTTACTCCATGGTTTCGGGTTCCTTAAGAGATCTGAAAGGGTACCCTGTGAACGGCACAAAACCCTCTGGGCAAATATCGCCTGTGGGATGCTATAACGTTTCAGCTCTGCAGTGATCCGCTGTGCCACTTCTTTGGTATTAATTTCTTCCAGCTGCCCCGAGTTGCTAATTTGAGATCCGGAGGAGGAGGGCGGCCTGTCCCGGCTGGAAGCCAACACGGGCCCGTGGGATTGAGTGTGACCAGGCTGGACAGGGTGGTGCATGCCATTTAGGTGCGACATCATGCCTGCAGATGAAGCCCCCAGACCCCTAGAAAGATGTTGATCGCCTCTGGCCAGCATGGCAGTGTGAGTATCAAAGTTTGGGTTAAGCATCTTTTCGTGTCCTGGTGGACAATAATTATGGAGGCTCTGCTGGGTGTTGTGGATAGACCCCAAACCATTTCCAAGAGGGCTGCTGGCCAAAGGCGACAGACCTTGTCCCATTCCTGGCATGTCCTTGTAAGGGTTGTAAAGATTGTTCATGGTGGGTAAGCCCCTGTCCTCCCTCATCAACGTAAAACTCCCGCTTACATTACCCGAAAGCCGCTGATGATGAACACTAGGGTGGTGAGGGTGGTGGAATTTGTCAGACACAGTTGATATGGGAGGCAGGGGCTGGAGTGGCGTTAAGGTGGTATAAGTGCTGCTCATACCCATCCCAGGTGGAGATGAATCACAGGGCATGCTCATCGTGTGGTGGAGAGGGATGGATAACTCCGGACGGTAGTCCCCGTCCAGAATAGAAGCCATGCTGGATACCATTGCTGAACGAGACGAAAGACAAGCCAAATCCTGGTGAATGCGCAAGGAAACCCCCGTTGTCCGATCGTGACCCGGGTTATGATTGCTCATCAAATCCTGTTCATGGTTTATTCCACTATGCAAACCATCAATACTGTCCATTGTCATCTCTGGGTTCATGGCGCAAGCATCCAGATCCTTGGTCAGGCATCTATAGGCGTTGTAGGCAGCCTTCATTCAGTCCATCGATTTATTGTGGTGGTGTGAAATACTTGGTTTTGTTTCGATGTTAAGGCCTCGAGGATTTATGTGAGGGAATAAAAAAAATCACGGATCTCTATCTGACGGGCCAGTGCTGCTCCTCGCCATGTCCTAGCCCTTTCCTCCTCCTACGTCTTCTGTTTCGGCAGCTGGAGCTGTCCAGGATGAGTTTGCTGCTCAATCAAGCAATGCTGTTCCGGGGAGGCGGGGCTCAAACATGACTGTCATCTTTACAGCCCAATGCGGAACGATATGCCTCTTGCTTCTTCTCTTTGTTAACTGGAGCATTCTGGTGCCCGAGGACAGGGGCGGGTGGCTGTGGTCAGCTAGGTTATACTGTTCACTCTGTAACTGGAACCAAACGTAAAATAATTATAATTTTAAAGCAACAGTAACATAATTAATTTCCCCATTCTCACCCTCTTTCAAGTTACTGTTGGACAAATTTGCAATAATAAAGTTGTGCTTATTCTGTATTGCAGACATAGGGCCTGTATACTGGTTACTAAGAAGCGGTCTAGTTGGCTTTCAGTACTACCGGAAATGATCGAATCCCGCTTTGTTTGGGCAATCCATCTGAGAAACAGGTTGCTTTCCCAAGCCGTCACGTGATTGGGGCAGTACGTATTTCTGACAAACTTACCGGGAGGGGGTGACAGTACCGGCTTAGTTAATCGGTGTGTATAGAGCGAGGTCAAACGAATGTGAGTGTATTTAATGACGGGACACGTCTTATCTTTGTGTTTAGCCACGTGCATTCATAAATATTGTTGCTGTTTAAATTAAGAAGGACTATCTCAGGACGCACACAACTTTTATTTGCTGTGTAGTAATGGTTTGTATAACTTATTTTGCAATTTTAAAGTGTGATGGTATGCACGTAATTGGTCTTTTTCATACCATTGATTTAGTGCGTGTGTTGTGGTACGCATTATACATAGTTTTCAACCTCTTATTCCGGAATCAGGGACAAATCCAGGTACAATCAGTGACATTTTTAAACTACTAATTATTTTAACTTGAGAAGTCGACAGAATAAAAGCATGGGAATTATCACACATTTTCCGAAGTAAAAGACACGTATTACTTTAGTTATTGCCATTATTTATTTAGTGTAATCGACCACATTTCTCCCAAAGTTGCCATCATGAGAAGAAATTAAGACGGATAGAGCAATTTGTTTCAAACACTTTTACTGAATTATCACGTGTGACATAGGCAAATTTACATTCATATAAAAGTAAGCAAACTATATTAACATGACAAACATTATACGTCGCATGCATTGCTATATGTGATATACCCTAAGCAATGTTACATAAATCGTTCAATTCCTGCTTTTTTCAAACAAGAAACGTCTTTATTAAACCATAACTTACTACATTTGAGCCAGCACCAGCGACATCGCTGAAAGTCAGGAAACAAGAGGTATGCGCTTATTTTTGTAGATAATGTTTTGCAAAACTGTGTTAGCATTAAGTCAGTAAGGCAGACATATTCGGCCAAACCCGATCCACTTTTTTTTGGCGTGTGTGGGTGGGTGGGGGGTTGTTTAGATCTGCATCGGTGTTGTAATTGTCATCCTCACCAATTTATAATCAAAACGCAATTCTGTTGCACATCTCTTAAGCATAATATTGAAGAGTATAGGAGCAACTGTTGACAAACAATTTCCCAGTGCCTTCATAAATTTCATTTCAGTATCCGCAGCTACTTTTTATTGCTTTAGAAGCTCCGAAGCTCTAACCAAGACCTACTACAAATCTACAAGCCCAAGTCTAAATTTGGACAGAACATGTACAGCTATCACCCCACTAATGCCTGGGATAGGCTCCCACTAGAAATCAGGACCCTTATACATCCTAAACAATTTAAGACAGCCACCAAAGAGCACTTTAAACGTCACTTGGTCTGCCACAGCACTTTCCCTCCTTAAACATCCCCTACTTCTCATACCTTAATCTATTTCTGCCCTTAACTCACTCTTCTCACTAGCTCTCTCTAATCTTCCTTGACTACTCTTTCTACTGTCTTCTAAAATTTATTAAGCAAATTGCCTCAGAGAAACGTTCTATTGTAATTGTCTTGCCTTCATGCAACTACATCATGATAAAAATGATTTTTTTAACCACTTACCCCAAAAACTATACTCATCTTAATGACATATTTCTTTTTATACATCCTGAAATAGTTATGCTATACTCCTGATTATTGACACTGTATAACACTGGGCGATATTGTACTTGAGGGCCTCACCAGATGCGCAGTAGCAAGCCCCGCCCTAAACCCGCCCCCGTGCTATTTCGTAATCGGGCACTAATGAATATCCATTCCGTCAATAGCGACACTAGCATATGTTTCTAGTATGTAGAATCTAGTGTTCATATCCATAACGTCCAATAACTCAATATAGTTTATATAGCTATGTTGTTTGATACTTTGTACTGTGCGATGTTACTGATAGTTCTAATACTTAAAGACTATCTGACAGTGCTGACTTTATTGTTTCTCCGAGTAAAATATCGCCGTAAATTTCTAAGTTTAAGAGCAATATTTAAAAAAAATTGCCCTAATTTTGGATGGCCTTTGTCCCACTTTTATTTATGGCTTTGTCCAGATTTCTTACTCTAAAAGGTTGAGCGGTATATGTGTGTCATTATTTATTGACTTCAACCCTCAACAGTTTGCAGAAAACCACCAATTTTATGAGGAAAAGACCAAAAACAGGCGGAAATCTGGACAGTTGAGAAGTACGAGTCCACTATGAAAACACATGGGAAGGTGCAGTGACTATGACAATCCAGCACAATAGGGGTTGCTATCCATGTTCCAAGAAAGTTAAACTTTTGAAATAATGTCTTTTTCTGTCAGCGTGTTATATACTTCGTAGCAAACATCACAAATGTATTGAGTGCGACTTTGTTCTCATTTTTATAAAACTAGGAATAAGCATGAGGGGGGCAGACTTATTTCTAGGAACATGGACGATGATCATCATTTGTATTTAGTCTGTGTGTGTGTAGCGGTCGTGGATTTAATGCACATATGATTATTAACTTTAATCTGTAAGAGGAGAAACTAGGGCTGTCAGCTGATTAGAATGCCATGTCAATCATGGCTCATTACATATGCAGACCTGGTCATCAATCATTCACAACACGCCCACCTCTGTGCGAAACGCAAGGTGAGGCCTTCAAGTACAATATCGCCTAACATTGTATTGCTACTTAATGCCTTGTAATAATCCTGTAACATTGCTGTTTAATGCTAATTTATAATAAAAATTGTATAATATGTTGGAGCTTTGCTCCCTGGGCCTCTGCTAAAAAAGGGCTCTTCAGCTCAGTCAGACAATCCCGGTCAACAAATGTAAAATAAAATAAATAAATTAATTTATTGCCATCTATCCCTCCACGTTATTCTTGGTGGTTTCAATTGCTAATTTTTAAAATTTGACAGTACTTGTTTTATTGGTGACACAGTGTAAGTCATGCTGTGATGCATCTATTGGTAGTTGCTGATCTTTAAATATCAAGATGGCAGTGTCCAGTTAGAATATTGTGGAGATGATAGTCATGTTCCTTCTGTACTTTGCTTGAGTAAACATATTTCTGCTTGCAAACATTATTAGCTGCCTAAGTCTTTGGGTTTGGATATCAGTTTTCTTTCACCTTTCATGCTAGCCATGGGTTCTGCCATGGTAGTTTCCACTTTAAATTGAAAATGCCTAGAAATTTTTAGCCCTAGAATGCATACTGTGAATGAAGAAGATATATTTTCTAACTTTCTTTTGTTTTTATTGGCTGCTTATATGGTACATTTGTGGCATGAAGGAACAATCTGGAAAAAAAGTGCTAACTGTTTACAGTTGTGCTTAGTGTGCTTTTTGGGCCACATGATAAAAAAACTAAGGGTTCTTTAACAACCCATTAACTGCAGAATATTTTCAATTTTGTAGGACAATGCAAAACACTTTTATGAACATAAAGAGAATAGGGCAGTCTGTCAGATGCAAGATTAAGAAAATGGACTTCATTACAGGAATGCCAGCTGGACTGAGCAGATGGTTGGAGGACCTGATGCAAAAAGAGGCCAGCACAATTTCTCCTGTATTCTTATGTGGAATGGAAATGATTGTCAGAAGCAAACAGTATGAAAAAATGCTCAGTAATAAATAAATTATCCACACATACCTTTCTTTCAAAAATGTCTGCACTCCCATGCATTTCAACCACTAATAAAAGTTACAGCCAAGGTTCTGCTGGTATGTACTGACACATAGAGACAATAGAGAAAAGTGATTAATATGCTAGATTCAGTAATATGATCTGATTGTGAATTAACATCCCTGCTTTGAGCTATTCAATTCCATCGAATAAAACATGGTCAATTTATAATTTTATCTTCTGAATTAATGATAAGTTGGAACTGATGTGTCAAACATGTTATGAAGGGCAATAAAAAGAGATAAGGCATAATCAAAATCACTTCTGAATATTAAGGATGCTTAAATATATGGATGGCTCTGGAGAGTTTTTATTACACCGCATGTCTAAATTCTAATTTATTTTAGTCTACAGTAGTATTTTTTAATATCTAAGTATTTTAATGATGTAGTTTTATTTATCATGAAATATTCCGTATTATTATGTGCATGTGTCATGTTCACTATTAAGCAGTAACAAAAATAAAGCTTTAGATATTCTGGTTATGACTTGCTTTCATTTAGTTGCTGATTTTCTATAGAAGCAAGTGATGAATTATTGTATTTTAGTTTGTTGTTAATCCCGTTCTTATATTGACGATCATTTCCATTTTATTAGAGTGTCTAAAAGCTAAACATTTTCTAAAAATAAGACAAATAAATAACAAATGCCTAACTACATAGAAGGCCTCAACATTCAGAACAGCAAATGAATGGGGCCACCATGAAGAATGCTAACAGGAAAAAATGATCATAAAGCAATGGCTTGAAAAGGTATTCCAGTGTATTATTAAATTCCATAAAAATAAAATAAAATCACAGAATAACATGTAAACATTGTTTTTAATTTTAGAAATCAGTCAGACAGTTTTGACAAAGAGCCCTGCACCATTTTTTTGAAAATGTTGATGCATTTTATTTAGTGTGTTTGTTAAACCAGATAAGTGAGTGGTTCAGAGACCTTTTTCAGTCACACATTGGGACAAACTGACATGGACGATGCAGCAGATACATTAAGTAAGATGTAAATTGTGATGATAACTAAATGTACAGAAAGGCAATGCAACAAAGAGATTAAGAACCTCAAAACCTAACTTCCAAAACAAATCAATAATTGGACCATATCAGAGTGTCTCTAATTAATGTGAGATGTATAAACAGCCAGTTGCCAGACCTTGATGCCCTCTTGCA
Organism: Protopterus annectens; assembly: GCF_019279795.1. Classification (NCBI taxonomy): domain Eukaryota; kingdom Metazoa; phylum Chordata; order Ceratodontiformes; family Protopteridae; genus Protopterus; species Protopterus annectens. The sequence goes on from NC_056726.1 coordinate 313,805,634, forward strand.
TTTGGAGCATATCCATGTATGTGTTGTTACAGATACCTGGTTTAAGTTTCTCATGAGCATCCCTTAATGCCTTGGTTTGTGCTTACCATTCATTTAGAACTGATGGAAACTTTGGTGATGTATCCATATTTATCAGAGACCACATTACATTGAGACAGATACCTAGAGTCCAGCAAATGGAGCTTATAGAAATTCAAAACATGCTAAATAAGACCAGCTTCCATTTTGTGGCATGTTACAGAACCCTCTCCATGTCTTCAGAAAATCATACAACATTCATAAATATTCTGGATTAAATCCTTAGAAGTAGGAATGCTGTTAGCCTAGGTGATTTTACATATCCAGTGATTAACTGGGGGAATCTATATCAGCAACATAAAATATGCTCAAAAATTCATATATTTTATAAACAAAAACTATCTGCATCAGTTTGTTAAAGAACCAGATATACAAATTAACCATCTGTGTGTACCATCCCCGTGGTATCCTCCCTTGCAGGTCAGATCAGACCTCAAACTAGTAAACTTCTCCTTCAGAATTTCCAAATCATTATACACAAATAAAACAGAATTCAAAGATTTCAGAGATACAAACCTCATATAATTCTGTGATGAAATCTCTAAATTCAAGCATAATGGTATTACCCATAATGTTGATACTGCAAAGAGTTATACAGAAAAGTTCTAATTGCACCTGGACAATGTATTACAATTGGAAGTGCCATCTAGATTCAAGGAAATAGAGTAGTCTAAAAGTAATCCAGTGTGGTGGTCCTTGAGAATACACAAACTATGTAGTAAAAGGAAAAGTCTCTTAAATCTATATAGCAGAACAAATGACCCGCAAATTAAGAAGAACATCAAACAGCCAGGTAAGAAAAGGACACAAGAAAAATAAAAGCATCTCATGAACTCAGATTAGCTAGAGAAACCAAATACAACTTAAAGTCCTTCTTTATTTGTGTCAGAAAATAAAAAAAATAACACCAACTTTGTTCAAGTTTATTCATAATTCTACTAACCAATCAGGTCCAATGGATATTGCCAGCATACTGGCTAATAAATTCAGTGCTGACTTCATCCTGGAGAGATTTATTCCAAACTCACTTATCCCTGATGGAATGAAGTCATCACAAAATAACATGTAATGAAGGCACTCAACAAAGTGAAGAATCCCTAATCCATGAGACCTGACAACATACCTGGATGTCTAATTAATAGCACCAAGCAAACATTGGTGGACCCACTCCTCAACCTGTTCAGCCTGAGCCTAGTAACTGACTTTGTCCGCAGGAGTGGTGCATAACTGCTGTGATGCTACTCCACAAGGGTGGTGCCACCACAGACCCCAGGAATTACAGACATATCAGCCTAATGAGTCATTTGTGTAAAGCCATGGAGCATATCATAACTGACTCAGTTAACTATGGTATCTAAAATCTTGTCAGACTTGACTCCAGCGGTTTGGCTTTGTCAAGGATAGATCCTGTGTAATGAATCTTGTCAATTTATTTGGGAGGGTTACTCAAGCTGTAGTCTGTGAACAAGCAGTCCACACAGAGTACACTGGTATTGTTAATTCAATTGATCCTGTACCATGTGCAAATATAACAAGATGGAGTTCCAAATTGACCTTTATAGGAGTAGGTGGATAGGTAACTGGTTTACAGACAGGACTCACACTGTAAGAGTTTGGGGATTCATCCTCTGAGAGCATGAGGGTGACCAGTGGAATTCTGCAGGGATCTGTGACAGGATCTCTACTGTTAGGTAACTGCTTTTGAGATCTCCATTTATTAAATGAGGATCTTTGGTTAACAGAGTTTGCAGATGAAGGTAAAACGTGAGTAGTCATTAAGTCAACCTCTGACATGCATGAACTCCAAGATGAGCTTGCACTTGTCAATAGCTGGTGTTCTAAAAATGGGCTCAAACTCAATGACAAAAAGAGCAATGCTGTAGCATTTGGTAAGCAATCCCTAGTTTCAGCTTATAGTACAAATAGCACACACCACTTACAAATAAAAAGTTTGTGAGAGGCCTGGGCATATTGATGGATAGCTCACTTACATTTGACTATCATGTTCCATTTCCCAGCTCATAATAAAAGGTATTTTGTCCAGATCAAAAGTAGTCCTCACCACCTTTTACTCCACTTCCATTAGACTCATTGAGTAAAAAGCCCCCTCAAGAAATTGAAAAGACCCCAGAGGTTAGTAACTAAAAAGACCTGGGACCTAAAAAATCTGTACTCCAAAGAAAAACTGGAGGCTTTATCCCTATACCCATTTTCATATAGACTACTTAGGGAGAGGCTATAAGGAAACCAGTGGACCAAGAACTCTGATACCTCAGTAAATCAAACAGTCCAGTGTACACTAGGCCAGCTGTATAAAGCTACTCTGACAAGTACATACGACTAAGAGGAAAGGTAGATTTGTCATGCAGTGCCTACCTGTTTTGTGGGATAAACCCCTTCTTCAAGCTAAGCAGTGTGACATATTGTTTGTATTTAAGAAGAAGCAGGACAACTGGATAGATGCTCATGAATCCACACCTGGTGTGACTGGCCTGACCCTCCTTGAGATGAGTGTCAATGTGTAAGGGTGGGTATTGGCAAGACAGAAATGGCCTCAAGGCTCAGTTGCCTTGTAACTATTATAATCCTATGAAGTAAGACATTAACTGTGATGACAGCAAGTACTAAGACAGATTATATGCAGGAAATAATCAATAATGTAAAGACCTGAAAGGGCAGTCAGAGATTTACATGATTTAGCAGTAATGAAGACTAGGATAAACATAGGGTTACCATCTTTACAGGTGTCCAAAGTGGAATCTTTTTGATGTAAATGTGAAAATGTGAAATTTTAAAAGATATACCACACAAGTAAGTAGTGCAAAGGGCTGGAATTCACGTTCCTGTTAAAGTAGAAGCTTGCTGTTGTAGAATTTGAATTGTCTCTGTTGTTTTGTAATATTGTAATGCGCTTCAGATAGAAAATGTTAAGTTTGTGTAACTATTATGGGAAACGTAGGAAATACTATTTTTGTACCAAAATCTTAGGCTTTCCATGAAGCCCAATCAGCTGAGACAACATACAAGTTAGTGAAGGTTTCTTACATGTGACAAACCACCTACCCCCCATGAAGTCAATAAACCTAAGGGTGTGTTATAATAACTTGAGTGAGCCGTCTGTATAGTGGAACCAGTTCTGAAAAAATATTGCCAGAAGTCAAATTAGTGTTTTTACTTGTTTGTGAGTTGAACTGTAGTCATCTGAAAATAAGATTTAAGTAAAATTGTCATTGGTCTGGTAGGTTGCTTGATCAAGCCTTTTCCTTTCAAGACCACTTTGACTTTGCTTGCAATCTTCACATTTCTGGGCATAAGTGTAGTGAACTATCCCCTCTTTAGTTTGGCCAGGTTTGGGCATTCCTAGCATTATTAACATATGCAAGTCCATTATGACATGTGTAGATTAACAGTGAATGACAGATCACCTGCTTGAATTAATGGATTTGCACATGCAGGGGGAACAATGGTTTATGAATATTCATTAATTGTATTAGCTAATGAATATTTATAACACAAGGATCCCTTCCTACTGTAAATAATATCAATGGTAATAATATACCTTTGTCAAAGTACAATAATGGGTATATCACATCAGTGACTGCAAGCCTCACAACTGCCATTGCCTTTCTGCAGTCATTTGGAATCCTTGTTGAGAAGAAGAAAGCCCACAGTTGTGGGCATTTATCAGCTCTGAAATACCACATAGCATCTGCAGCTTGGAGATGCCATGAGAAATATATAGCCATGAAAGGAATGTTTGCAGGTGCATTTTTGACAGGAGCAAAATTCAAATGCCACTGCCTGCTCCACTTGATTTATAAATGTTGCTGGAAATCCCTGTATCTGTGGCAAGTGAACATATTGGTGCCTTTACAAAGTCAGTCATGGACTTGTATCAATTCATATGTGACATAAGTACCTGGAAACTATGCCAGGACCTAATATTACTGGGTAGACCAGGGAAGCATGCACATATCAATGGAAGTGTGTTTTGTTAAGGCCAACACAATAAGTGCAGAAATGAGGCACAACAAGATTGTTGAGTGTTTGGAATGTAGGACTGTGAAATTAAGACTGGATATCTGAACTTTGTTCATAAAAGTGATGTTTCTTCACTGATCTGGATTCTATTGCCTCAGACCAGTGGGCAGTATACAGGTATCTTGACTGGATAACTGGCATAAACTGCACCCACCTAACTGTGAATTATAGCCCAAATTTTGTGGACCCTGTCACAGGCACTCACATGATCTCAGTAGAGGCAATGTAGTGAAAGGTTAAGAAACAGTTCAAAGCATGAATGGAACCATGAGTCAAGGAAACCATCTTATGTGGATGTATTCATGTGGAGATCCAAGTTTGTTTCCAACATACTAATTCATATTTGTGAATTTCAAGTATCTGAAGTCATGGCCACTGCACATCCTGTGCAATAAATGTACCTGGATTTTGTTGAGGATTCAGAGAGAAACAGCAAGGTAATATCACACACAGTTTCTCTGAACATTTTTATTTCAATGTATGTTTTGTTGCTGCTTTAAGAATTCAGGTATTTGTGAGAAATCTGGTGGTAGGGTGTATATTACCTATTTTATGTTTTTGTTTTCTTTTTGTGCAATGCTTTTTTGTAGTCTTCATTGCTACTGATCTTTTTGCATTCATCCCACTACATGTGACTGCTGTAATTATTAAATGAAGATAGGTCTTATATTGTTGTTTGTTTGATTTTGTTCTTAGTTTCAATTTCAGGCTACGTGTAGGCACACTTTCCTACAATTTGAAATGGTGATGACAGGCAATGTATATAACAGCTTTTGGATTTTTCCAGACATGGCTCTCAACCAATCAGGGACAATCCTTGACAGAATCAGGGACAAATCCAAAAATATTTATTTATTATTATTTATTTGTCTTTATTTACTGGGAAAGTCTGACATGGTAATACCCATTTGCAGTGGAGGCCTGGGGAGAAAAGCTCCATTTGCTTACATTACCTTATACTAAGTTCCAGTTAAATACACAGTAATTACATTTCTATTTACATTTATACACAAAGAATAGTTATATTTATACATTCTAAGGTTTTACAGAGGTGGAAGTTACTAAAGAGAAAGCACACATGCAACTTAGTGGGTTGTACAGGCATCAGTTATATATAAAAATTATTTTGTCATTTTAGTAAGAGGTTGAGAATATGTTTAAGGAGAGTATTTGGAGAGCATTATACAATGAACACAAAGTCTTAATCTTGTGATGAGCATGTGCAAGACCAGGACTAGTTAAGATGCTGTTTAAGCAGTGATTTAAAACTACTGTTTGTCAGAGAGTTTTATTTGTGTGGAATTCTATTCCAGAGTTTAGCAATGCATTGGGAGTAGACCGAGTCTCCTGCAACATTATTTGACTTATTTGTAATTAATAAGAATTTGTAATTAGAATGGAGGTCCTTTGCTGGACAGTAGGGCAGTAATACATTTTGTAGTGCGGGGCATTTTTTTCTGGATGATGAATGCGTTTGTTTGCTGTAGTTAGTTGTGAATATGTTAGGTAGTTGTGTACTTCAAGCCACTTTAATTGCTTTAAGCTGTGACAATGGTGGGTCCTATGAGGGAGATTGGTGGCAAATTTAGTTATTTTATTGTAGCAGGAAGCAAGTTTCTTTCTTTTAGTATTGTTTAAGTTTTGTTAGGATAGGATCAGCGTATAAGTGCATTGGTAATAAGAAGGTAGTGGCTAGAATTCTTGCAGTATTTGTAAGGAATCCATTGATCCTCTAAAGGGAGCCTAGTTTCTGTTGTGTAGGTTTAATGGTGTGCAGCATATGGTAATCATATTTGAGATTGTCATCTATTATAACACCTAGAAGTTTACTGTGAGTTACAGTTTCCATGACAGTATTATTTGTTGATTTTATGGTAAAAGATTGCTTTTGATTTTTGACAACTTTCTGAGGTAAAGAGCATTAACTTAGTTTTGTTGGGGTCGAGTAGGAGGCTTGATTCTATGAGCCAGGTTTCTATAGAGGAGAAGATCTTTGGGTAATGTTTTGGAGCTTATTTGTTGTTGAGGCCGCACATATTAATGTTGAGTCGTCTGCATACTGAACTAAACTAACATGGTGAGTGGAGGTCATTAATAAATATATTAAACAGGAGAGGGCCCAGCATATAGGCCTGAGGGACACCCGTAGTAACTGGTTGAAATGATGAGTAAGTTGTTTGCCACTTAATGGATTGTTGCCTTCCAGATGGGTAACTAAGAAACCACAACAAGGAGTATTGTGAAAGTCCTATTGATGAGAGTTGAATGAGCAGTTGCTGGTGTGAGACGGTATCAAATGCCTTTGACAAGTCTAAGAACATGGTGGGCATAAGCAGACCATTGTTTCTTTATTGATTTATTATACTGGTAAAATGTAGTAGAGCAGTATTGGTGCTGTGTTGGGGCCTAAAGCCATGTTTTGTTTCTGAGAGCAGGTTACTTGAGGTTAAGTACTGCATTAACTGCATATGGAAATATACAAATAATCAGGGACACTTTTAAAATATTATTGGTTCATAGGTTCATAGGTGTTTACTAGGCTAATGACCACAAGGGCCTTTTTAAGTCAATTTACAGGTTATCTGTGTCCATTAGAGACATGGGTACCAAGCCAGGGATGAATTTCCTGTTTCCCGTCCAACTGTCCAAGTTACACTTGAGTTGGGTTAGGGTGGAACTCTGCTTCATATGGATGGGGAGCCTGTTCTAGAGAAGGGGTAGTCTCTGGGATACATACCTCTCTTTCCAGCAGGTCCAATTTATATCACAGGCAGGGTTTAAGTTTTTAGAATGGATAATTCTGGTGTTTTTTTTGTGGATATGCAGGAGGTCCATCAGAGTATGTTTTGACAGTGCTATGTATGTCAGGCAGAGATCTCCCCTCAAGGAGACAGAATACACTGATAGGGCCCTGAGGTGGTCTGCATAGGACATTTTACTTATGCCGTGTATTCTTTTAGTGAGGAACCTCTATGGACATTCCATTTGCTGGATATGCCTGTTTAGGTACATACCAAGGTGGCATTGTACTCAATGATAAGTCTGATGAATGCCGAATACAGTAGAACAATGACTGTCTTGGACCTAGATGCCATACCTTTGTTTATGAGTTGCACAACATAGAATGATTTCCTCCCTACTGTAGACACATGATAGTCAAAGGCTAGATTACTGTCTATGTGTGTCCTAAGTCTCTGAATACCAGGTCAACTGTAAGCGGTGTGGTGTCAATATTATAGTTACCAGGGGTGGATGACTCCCCAAAGGATATTATTATTATGCATTTCTTGGCATGTAGTTTTAGCTCATGGCTCTGACACCAGTTATTTGTGTCAGCCCTTCCTCGAGAACATTTGTGTTAGTGTGGGATTCAATGACAGCTCATAATTTACAATTATCTGCAAATTTAGTCAAGCAGAAACCACTGAAATTGGCCTTGACTTCAGAGAAATAAATGCCAAAAAGGAGCGGTCCAAGGACTTATCCCTAAGGGACTCCACTTGCGACTGGCCTCTTTGTAGAGGTAGACTCCCCAATTCTAACTTCATGGGTCCTGTCTGTGAGCCAGTTGGCTATCCACTGGGTGACATACAGGTTTGTATCTAACCTCTTGAGTTTGTCAGCAATGCTTGAGTGGAGTATTGTGTCAAATGCTTTGGCCAGCTCAAGGTAGGCAGTGTGAACCATTTTGCTCTCATCTGTTGCTTTGGTGACCTTCTCAAAGAAGTCCACCAGGTTGAGTAGGCATGACCTGCCCTTGATGAAACCAAACTGGATATCATTATTGATCATTTCTATAACAATTCTTTCCATGGATTTGCATACAATATTAGTGAGACTTATGGGTCTGTATTTTCCAGGGTCTGTAGAAGGCCCACCTTTGTACAGAGGGATGATGGTTGCAGTTTGCCATTCACAAGGCATACATTTATTTATTTATTTTACATTGGTTAACCGGGAGAGTCCAACTGGATACATGTCCATTTTCAGTGGAGGCCCGGGGAGAAAAGCTCCAGAGCAGTTATATTGTTAACATATAAGATAGCGAGTTTAACAAAAGGTACATTTGCCAACATTCACAGGATACATTTTTATACACCTTATAGAAATATAGAACAACAAGTATAACAAGAAGGCAGAATTGACAACTTACACACAACATTTTTACACCTGAGAGAAATTCTATGTACAGTTGGTTTACCTTTCAGTGGTGAGAGTTTACATTTACCCATTTAGACAATAAAAAAAACAGTAGATACACTGTACTCAAGTTACTGAAAACAGAGCATACTGAGTTGCTATCCAGGGGTGGTACAGGTGCATAATCTATGATTCAGGGAGTGTGTTTTAAGTAGCTTTTTAAATTGGGTTGAGGAGTTGTTACTTATTATGTGGGCTGGAAGGGAGTTCCAGATTTTAGAGATGTAGTGGCTATAAACGGATCTACCTGCCTCATTGTTGAAGTTTGTTACCTTAAGGAGGTGTTGGGTACTTGATCTAAGGGATCTGGTAGTGGTATAGGGTTGAAGTAGTTGTTGCAGGGCAGGGGTGTTGCCTGGTGATAGTTGATTGACTTGAAGTGTCAGTGGGAGTTCTAACCAGTTGAGTTTTTTGTGACTTTCACAATGGTGGATTCTATAAGGTGAACCTGTGGCGAATCTGGCAGTTTTATTGTAACAGCTATCTAGTTTGTTCAGCTCTGTTTTTCGGAGATTGGCAAGCACAGGGGAGGCATACAGTAGGGTGGATAGGAAGCGTGACCTGGCTGTGGTAACCTTAGAGTGACTGGAAAGAAACTGTTTGTTGCGATAGAGTAGACCCATTTTTTTGTAAACCCTTTTTATGGTCTGGGAGATGTGAATGTCAAATTTAAGGTGATTGTCAATTTCCAGGCCTAGCATTTTGGCGTGAATGCTGGGTTTGATGGTGGTGTTGTTATGTGAGGAGATTATAAAGTTACATGAGGGGGTGGAGATCTGTGAGGGCTGAAGCCTCTCTGAAGGCTACAGTTAAATAGCAATTCCAGAGGGCATGATAGGTCATGTTTCATGCTATTTAGAAGGCGTCCTGGGATATTGTCTGGGCCCATTGATACAGTGTTCTTGGCCTTAGAGAGAGCATTAAGGATCTGTTCCCTAGTGATAATAGGGGAGTTATATTTGATGGTATTTCCTGAGAGAAGGTTGCGGGGGATGAGAGGACTAAAGGTGGAGCTGAATTTGTCAGCCAGTAGGTTTGATATATTATCTGGCTCAGTATAGGTTGCTCCATTTCAACTATTAACTTCAGACCTTGACAGAGTAAGAGAATGAAAATTAATATACATGTTCTGAAGTAAAATAAGTCTATATCTTTTATTATTATTACTATAATAAGTCTATAGCTGTTATTGTTATTACTATTTACTAAGTGTAGTTCACCATCTTTTGCCCAACAGTCACAAGTTTATGACAGGACTAAGAGGGGCAGAACTAAAGTTTGAGTCAAAATCAGGGACATCCCAGGAAATCAGGGACAGTTGAGAGGTATGTTTCCAGGTCTCAGCTGCATGTTTCCAGATAAGTTAGACTATCTATTTTCCCCTCTGAATCAATGCATTTGAAGTGCATTTGCTGTGTATACTGGTGTATCTACTATGTTGTTTATTTTATGTATACCATGATAGTTTTTTGTAAGTATTTACAGCTATAGCACACTGATAACTATGGTGCCATTGCTGCATTCAGACACACTTGACCTCTAAAGATATTCAATAGCTACCATATGTGTTGGGATGATACAAGAAATGAATATTCATTAAGTATGCATGATGCAGTAATATTTGTGCACATACATTTATCTGTGGGTGTTATTTGGGTGAAGTTCGATATTGCACATGAAGGGGAAGTAATTGTTCCAAGCTTGTGCAATGTGCAATATTACGGAAAACCAAATGTAAATCACACAAAGGATGTATGAGGAACTAATTGAACAGGATTTGCGAAATATGTATGGTAACCCCCCGAGACCGCACCTAACCAACTTGAATACTGAACATTTTGAATACATCAACAAACTGTTTGAAGAACATATCAGAATCATGAAACCTGATAAAGGTGGTGGTGTGGTTCTCATGTATGAGTCCGCTTATGAAGCCAGTATGCATCATGTTTTACATGATGACACCCAGTATTGTTTCATTTCTCGGAACGAATACAATATCGCACTTGCAAAAATCAAATCCTCCTTATATGACAACTTATTGCAGGGATTTATAAATGAAAAACTTTACAATTTTTTGATTGTTAACAAACCAACCATTCCGGTCATCTTTGGAATCCCAAAGACACACAAGGGCATCAGCCCGTTGATTTTTAGACCCATTGTCTCGGGTGCAGGTGGTGCGACTGAACCCATTGCCAAGTTTATTGACTATGTTACTAAACAACACATTCATGCTCTTACTCATGTGTGCAAAGACTCATGGGAATTCTTAAAACTTTTCCCTGTTACCAATTGCCCCCCCTCCTCCCTTTTGGTCACCATTGACATCAAAGACCTCTTTTCCAGCATTCCCCACTCGATAGGGTTAGAATGGTTTGCTGACTTTTTCACCAAAGAAACCAACTTGGGCAACAACTTCATCAATTTAATCATTGACATGATGAACATGGTTTTAAACAACAACTATATTTTTTTCAATGGGGAACTATTTAAGCAGTTAAAAGGAGTGGCGATGGGTGCCTCTTGCGCTACCAATTATGCCAACGTGGTACTACACAGATGGGAGCAAGAGTATATATTTGGCACGACTTGGGCACAGTTTCTCACCTTTTACTGCAGATACCTTGATGACATCTGCCTCATTTGGAAAGGCACTGAGGACCAGTTATCGGCCTTCCTGCAGCACATCAACAACACTACGGAGTTCTTGACCTTCACACACAACATTAGCCATGAAGAATTGCACTACCTTGATGTCACTATTCACAGGGACCCTCAATCTTTGGAATTATATTCCAAGGTTTACAGGAAACCCACTTTCTCTAACTCTCTACTACACTATGAGAGTCAGCACCCGCTTCATCAAAAGAAAGGCATAATAAAGGGACAAATTATAAGAGCATCAAGAATGTGTAGCAGACCTTCGGACTTCTTAGAGGAGATCCAGAATCTACACCGTATGTTCATTGAAAGAGGTTACCCTGTCAACTTGCTCAATTCTCTAACGGATGAAATTCTAACCAAAAGAGACACTTTATACCCTCCACTGCTTGGACGCACACAAGTGCAGATTCCCAACCTTACACAACAACAAAACAAAGAGAAGGATGGCAACTTCATCTACACTTTTTCTGACAACTCCGAACAAATTGAAACCATTGTTTCCAAATATTGGTTTGTGCTGGCCGGAAATGATGACTTCAGGAACATTATTCCAGCCAAACCCAATTTTGTTAGGAAGAGGGGGCAAAACCTCAAAGAAATCTTTGAGAAGAAACTTACAACAACTACTCACAACCTACAACACAACAAAGGCACCTTCAAATGTGGTGCCTGTAAGCAGTGTCCTCTTATCATAAACAAATCTCACATTTACCTAAAATCTAGACACACTCACATCAGATCTCCTGGCCACTTTTCATGTGGAACTAAAGGAGTGGTCTACATCGGGCTCTGCATCAGCTGTGGTGCCTTTTATGTAGGTAAAACCGAGAGAGAATTCAGGAAAAGGTTGTACGAGCACATTTATGACATTGAAAAGAAAAAGGAAAGTAATGCCTTTTTCAAACATTCACTTACATGTCATAATTACAAACTCTCCTTCATGATTCTTGAGCAAGTGAACCCCAGCACTAGAGGAGGTGATTGGGAATCAACCCTGGAATACAGGGAGCTGATTTGGCAGCTCAGGTTAGATGCAGGTAGGCCTCCGGGCTAAATGGTACACTTAGCATAGGCTCAGTGTTGAAGCTCAGAAGAGCCAGGCTGTAACATGTTTTTCTACAACATTACCACCTTATACCCCACTTTACACACATTTTATATACATCTCACAACTTACCAATTGGGTGCCATTTACTTGTATTATGATATCATTCTCATATGATTAACAAGAATGTAATATACACATTTTTAGCCCACTCTATATTGCTGATTTTAAATCTATTTGGTTTGTATACAATCCCCATTTTTATTTTTATCTTTATTCTTACTTTTATTTACATTTTTAACACTGCTTTTTTCTCTTCATTGAACAATTCATGTATGTAATTTTACAATGGTACCAACACGGTACATTAGTTATGCACCATGTTATAAGCAGTGCAGATTCTAAACATTCTTTATGTACACTTGACTGAGTTGTTTATTTATTTGCTCATGACACTTCTAATTGATTTCTTTAATGAGACCCAGCTGCAATTAAGCATGTGATCAACCAAGATTCTTATTTAAACAGTAGCTTCTTTTGAAAGAAACTGTTTTTGACTTGATAAAGCTTGGTATTACCCAAGCGAAAGCGCTTGTCTTATACTGCTGTTTCTCACTTTGTTAACCCTTGGATTTTATCATCTAACAGTCGAATAAAGGAATTGCCTTTTTATCGAATTATTGTCTTCATTTGACGGTCTTGGAGTTTCTTCCTGGCAATGTGCAATATTACCTATCTCAGCTTTATAATTAATGGCAAATGTAGTTGGGGTAAATTGAGATGCTGCTATATGCCATGGCTTGCTAAGATCATGAACACAAAATGAAAGCAGGAACCGAAGATAGTTATTAAGAGGGAGCACGAAAAAAAGATGCATTTATTTATTTATTTATATGTCCTTTGTTGACTTGGTTAGTTTCACTAGTCTATTGGCCTTTATTCAGGGAGAAACAAGGTGGTATTTATACTACTAAGGGAAACTTGCACAGGGCATCAGGGAACTTCCTCTAGACTTGCGTATGGGGACATATTTTCGTGCAACACTTCTGGTTTCCATTCCAAGCATGGAGTCAACTCAGAGAAACCAGAAGGGGAGCGAAAAGTGCATGGAGTGTTTGGAGCATGGTACTATTGAAAAAAAAAATGAAGTTAATGGAGGTAAGTATGTTTGATGGTAAAGAAAAGTTTTTGGAAACAGAGGAAGAAAGTGTAAATGCAAAGACATTCAAGCCTTTGTTGGAAGGTGGGTGTTTATGTAAAGAAGTTAAGAAAGCATCCAAACTTTCTCAGGGAGAGAAGTATACAGATTAGAAGCTGCAAATGGACTTTGAAGAGATATTTCAATAAAATCTCTTCAGAGAAAACCAAAAACACACTGTGCCAACAGAGGAACAACTCAAACTCCAATAGCGTAGAATCACCGCTTCGTAAAAACTTCTTCAGAATGAATACACAGTAAAATCAAAACTGTTTAAATACACTTCAAATCAATTAAAAAAACACAAATCATTCAATTACTAAAATTTAGCAAGATTTAACAAGACCTTGTTATAATGTTAACTTTTTTTCTTCTAAAAAACACTTGATATTTATACTTTCATTCAGTCCTGGTGGACTGTCAGCACCCAGTCTTAATTGCCATAAGGTTTCCCTTCTTTCAACCCTATTTTTAACATTCCCGTCTGTTGATGTATACAGAGGATTATGTTAAAGCTATGGAAACCCTTTTGAGTAATTCTGAAGAATATATTGAAGTCAGTTTTGATATTATTGATCGAAGTTGTAAGTATATTAAATACACTTTATATGATTTGTTTATGAATGGTGAACTGGCTTCTGATTTATATGAATATTTTTCAGTTGAGCATCCTAGGGTAGGTGTTTTATTTGGAATTCCTAAAGTACACAAAAATATTGCCAACCCCCCTTTTCAGCCTATTGTTTCTTCTGCTGGTAGCATCACTTAGGGGGTTTCTCTATATTTGGATAAGTTACTTAATCCTTTATTGCAAGGTTTGTCTTCATACATAAAGGATTCTTGGTCATTTTTAGAATCTATTAGATTGTTTCTTTTGAAAGAGAATAGTGGTGCTCTTAGTGATATTTTTTTTCTACTAACCATATATGTGGTTTCCTTATATACTTCCATACCTTTGAAATGGGGTTGGAATATGTAGCTAATTTTTTAAACAAGTATACTGCATGGTATGAGAGTTCAGTGAAAACTTGTATTTTGTTGTTAGAATTGATGTTAGAAAACAATTTTTTTGTGTTTAATAGAAAATATTTTCAGCAACGAAGGGGAGTTGCCATGGGGGCCACAGTCGCTCCTGCTTTTGCAGGTTTAGTTATGGCCTGGTGGGAAATGGAATGTCTGCCACAAATTCTTTTAGCTAAGGATATTTTGTTTTATTGTCGTTTTATTGACGACTTGTTTTTTATTGTAAAGGGATCTAAAGACAAGGCAGACACTTTTTTAGAACAGCTTGACAGAAGCAGTAATTTTTTGAAATTTACGTTAAGCAATTTAGGGCACCAGGTTAACTATTTAGATGTGGTCCTCACTTGGCGTACAGTACATCTAAGTTTTTCTAGCAAGATATATAGGAAAGAGAATTATGTAAATAATTATTTACACTATCAGCGCAACCACCCTGCCTTTATGAGATGGAATACGACAGTACATAAGAGCCTCTCGGTTAACCAGTAGTGATGAAGATTTCTTTATTGAAACAGCTTTCATTACTGGTTTACTCGTAGCAAGAGGATATCCAGAAGTTTTATTACATAATTTAGTATCTGAGATCTCTAATAGGAGATCTGCAGACTTTCCATCTATTTTGGCTCATGGTTTAACAGTTAAAACAACAGCTGATGATTCAGGTAGAGATTTTCTATTTAGTCAGCCTAAATGTGTTATGGATATGTCTGTAGACAGTATTATGATTAAAAACATTATCACTGATAATTAGAAAATTATCAGTGGTAACAGTGAGTTGTCAAGTATTTTGGGGAAGGTTACTAGTTTTGTTTATAAAAAAATCAGGCAGTTTAAAGAATTTATTACAACATGATAGTACAGCTGTCCTTCCCCCTCAATCAGGTAAACCAAAAGGTACTTATAAATGTTTAAATTGTTCTGCTTTCAGGTTTATCCATGAAGGGCCATACATTAGTTTAACTCACCTAGATTGTACTATTGCTGTGCCTAGTAGGTTTACTTGTAATGCAGCTTATGTGGTATACATTGCTCTGTGCTCTGGTTGTATGGCATTTTATATAGGTATGACCACCAGACAGCTTAGCAGATGTATTAAGGAACATGGTTACACCATTAAAACCAAGTATAGCAATAATGCTTTATATAGGCACACTTTGGAGTGTACTATGTTTAAAAAGGTTTCCTTTGCTATTTTAAAGTATATTAGCAAAGATCTGTGAGGGGGGGGGGTATTAAAAATAAGGTTGAAAGAAGGGAGACCTTATGGCAATTAAGACTGGGTGCTGACAGTCCACCAGGGCTGAATAAAAGTATAAATATTAAGTGTTTTTTAGAAGAAAGGAAGTTAACTTTATAACAAGGTCTTGTTAAATCTTGTTAAATTTTATTAATTGAATGATTGGTGTTTTTTAATTGATTTGAAGTGTATCTAAACAGTTTTGATTTTACTGTGTATTTGTTCTGAAGAAGTTTTTACAAAAGCAGTGATTAAACTCTTCTACGCTATTGGAGTTTGAGTTGTTCCTCTGCTGGCACAGTGTGTTTTTGGTTCTTGTTTTTTTTTGTTACTCCCATTGCCATTTTTGTTTTAAAATCTCTTCAGAGATAAAGAGACAACACAGAGATGGATGTGTTGTTACAGCTCTCCAGTTGGGAGGGTTGCAGGATGATTTGTTCATGGAACTGGTGAATGCCAGTGAACCTGAAAGTGGAAATGATGTTTCATGGGGGTGACTTAATAGAGAAACTAGAGAGAGAACATGTTCCACAGGTCAAGGATAGACGGTCATATGCTAAGGTGGTGAAATCAAGAGTGGATAGAGAGGGAGAAGGAAGGAAAACAGTACATTTAGAAAGAAATAAGATTTTCGAGTACAAATCGAAAAGAAAGAAGGTGGAATGGACAGATGCAAGGTATGGGATGAAACGATAATGCCGTAAGAAATGAAAGAATACGAGATAAGGTCATTTATTCATGTTAATAAAGAGATATTTTCTCTTTGAGACTAGTAAAGTTATGAAGAATTTCCTAGGAGAGTATGAAAAACAGAAATACTTTGTTCCTTGGAACTCTTACATATTTAAAGGTTTTCAAAGAGAGACTAAGCAAAAAAATTAACATCCAATTTAGAACTGAAGTTGAAAAAAAATGACTTTTAAAAAAGTATTTATTAAGTGTATGTAAAGATGGGATAGGTATTGTACAATTGTATGAAAATAGAGGTTTATGGATGGGTGCAAGGGACTGCAATGTTGCTTTGAAAATGGGAAATGATAGCACTGTGCATACTGCAAGTGTTTTACATGTGAAAGGAGATAAAGGAATGGTGAAATACTGGGGGCAGCCAAATACGTTTGTTTGTGTGGGAAAGCTGACCATTTGATAAAGAATTGAAACCATGTTTTGGGTGTGAAAGGATAAAAATAGATATAAGAAATTGTGAAATCAAGAGCTATAAATGTAAGAAAGTGGGACATTTGGGGATGTAATGTGAATATAAAGTAGCAGAGTTAGAGCAAGATACTGCATAAATATTAACAGAACGGAATCAAGAAAGTGAGGATATTCTTGATGTAAGATGTGGAAATCAGGTATTTAGAATTATTGCAATTTATGCATTTGTAACAAAAAAGAGAAGAAATGTTTAAAGACATAATTAAGTATATAGGAGTAAATGTGGATATAATTGTTACTGGAGATTTTAATTGTAATATACGGCAAAATAAAAAGAAAGCATATGATGTTAAAGTGATGTTACATATTATAAGATATAGAAATTTAAATATTTGGAATAAGAGCACTAGGACGTAGAGTTGAACATAAAACAGAAATAAGATTATTTTTCAGTCGCAGCAGGGTTGAAAACTGTGGATGAAGGGGCATTAGAGACATGTTTTTCAGATCACAGGGTTATGCAGATTACTTTGAAATATAATTCTGACTGTATAAAGTAGGAAAAGGAATAAAATGGATTGGAAACCAGTCTGGTGGACCCCTGCCATAAACAGGTTATACAACAGAAGGAGGAAACTAGTTCAGAAAAAAAGCAAATCCCAAGAAGGAAAGACATCCTTGATCAGTATCAGTAAAAAACTAAGGTCCCTCATAAAATCATCCAAGGCTAACTTCTAAAGAAAAATAGCCAAGGATTCGAAAGATAACCACAAAGCCTTCTTTATCTATGTCAAGAATCTAAGTGGCAATTCACAGATATGCTCTGAGCTAGTGCAAAATAGCACAAAATATATTGAACCTACTGATATTGCCAATATCCTGGCAGATAGATTCAGTGCAAACGTCACCTCCCTCTCACCTTCAAAAGGGCCCACAACAATACCGGAAAAGTGTAGTGTCCCGGAAATCACAGAAGCACAGGTGAAAACAGCCCTTTCAAAAGCCAAAAATACAGCATCAATAGGGCCAGATGGTGTCCCAGGCTGCGTCTTGCACAAACTACAGAACAAACTAACCCCCCACCTAAACATGCTGTTCAACCTCATCCTCTCCACAGGCTATGTGCCCATAGAATGGTGCACAGCAATGGTTATTCCACTCCACAAAGGGGGGGGGGCACAACTGACCCTGGTAACTATTGCCCCATAAGCCTGACTAGCCTGGTCTGCAAGGCTGTGGAGTGCATCATCATGGACCTCATTAACAAAGACATTGGGAACCTCCAAACACTTGACCCAATCCAGTTCGGCTTTGTTAAGGGCAGATCATGCCTACTCATCCTGGTTGACTTCTTCAAGACAGTCACCAAGGCCATAGACAAGGGAAAGGTGGTTCACACAGCCTACCTTGATCTCGTCAAGGCATTCAACATCATTCCTCAGTCGGGTATTATAGAAAAACTCACCAGCCTGAACATAAGCCCCTACATCAGAAGATGGGTTGCCAACTGGCTTACAGACAGAACTCACATGGTAAGAATAGCGGGCTTCAAGTCCGACCCTAAACCAGTCACAAGTGGTGTCCCGCAAGGCTCGGTTCTGGGACCCCTACTGTTCGGCATATATTTATCAGAAGTACAGGCAAACACAGGAGGACTATGGCTAACCAAGTTCGCCGATGACTGCAAACTGGGAGCCATAATTGACTCTCCGGCTGACATGGACATCCTTCAAAAAGGCCTTACTGAGACAGACACCTGGTGTCAAAGTCATGGCCTCAAGCTAAATGCCAAAAAATGCATAGTCATCCCATTTGGGAAAAACAAATCACCCACAAATTACCACATAGGCGGCAGCCCCCTTAATACTGAAGAGGTAATAAGAGATCTGGGGACCCAGATAGATAGTAATCTCTCCTTTGACAATCATATTTCCAAAGTAGTTAGGAAATCCTTCTATGTGGCCCATCTAATTACTAAGGGGTTTGCATCTAGAAATAAAGAGGTTATAATGCCCCTCTACTCATCACTCATCAGACCCATCATAGAGTACAATGCCCCATTTGGGATGTACCTCACAAGACACTTCCAACAGCTGGAAAGACCACAAAAGCACCTTACCAAGAGGATTACTGGCCTCAAACATATGTCCTATTCAGCCCGACTGAAAAAACTCCAGCTGTACTCAGCGGCGTATCACTTACTCAGAGGTGATCTCTGCCTGACTTACAAAGCCATGTCCAACTCAGAATTGATGGACATGCTCCACCTAAAGAAATCCAAGTCACTGCGAGCCATGCTCTCTAGTGAGCTAAACCTCGCCACAACAATAAATAGAACATACTGGAGGGATAGATTCCTGTCACAGAGACTCCCCATGCTTTGGAACAAAATTCCTAACTACATTAGGCAGAGCCTTTCACTAACACTCTTCAAGAGAAGCCTTGACGAGTGGATGGGTAACAGAAAATACACCCCTGGGATAATTTCATTGGCTCTGCTTGACAGAGGCTCAGTTAATTAATCAGTGGGGCGGCGAAAGCCAACACACTCTGGCTAGGCTTAAAAATGCCCTCGGGCAGATAGCCTAGTACCTACCTATGAACCTATGAACCTATAAAAGGATGAATGAAGTTAAATGGGATAAAGAATGGAAGATGGATGTAGTAAATTTATGGAAGGACCACATATCAATGAGATCTTTTTATAAAGATTAGTCCGAATAGTGGATGTTTTTAAACAAAAATATAAAAAAGTGTTATATATGCTGCTAAAACATAAAAAGAAGAAATGAAAGTGCATTATGACCAATTAAGTAAGGATATTTTTGATAGTTTGCAAAACAATGAAGAAATTTACTTTATTAAAGAACAAGAATTATATGATTTAAGTAAAAAAATACAGTATTTGTTATATAAACAAAGATATTTTTGAAAGGAAAAAAAGGAGGAAATTGCACCATATCTGAGTAAACGTATCAAAAAATGATAGTATTATGAGTCTAATGAAAGAAAGTTTAGGTATATTACAAACTACGCAAAATAAGATTATGGAATAGTGGAATTAAATGTTAAAGAAAGTTTTAGAGGAAAAAATGTACACTGTACTAAGGAATGGAAGTAGACTTTTTTTGGATGAAAATAGTAAGTATTTGGAAGAAAGGATTAAAATGGAGGAACTGGAAAATATTTTAGGAAAAGTAAATCCGGAATCTGCAGTAGGTCCGAATGGAGTAGAGTATAGAAGGTGTTAAATATGACAGTAATTCAAAAGAGCTATTTTTTGAAAGTATTAAATTAATAGTTAATTAAGGGCCTTCAATGTAAAGAGCTGTGTAGTGGTGTCATTAAGTGATGCAATTAAATTCTTATGGAAAGAGGAGACAAGTGTGAAATATAGAACTGGAGACCTATAATTCTTAATAACACTGATTATAAGATTTTTATGAAAATTTTGCAAAAGAGAATGGATAGTAAGTTACGTAAGATTATAAATAAAATATTCATGGTATAAAACATACAAAAGTACAAGATTTACTGTACGTGATTTGAGAATTAGTGCATTATATTTTATATAAGAAGATTCAAGCAAAATTAATGATGGGTGATTTAAATAAGGCATTTGATTCAATTCAGCATAACACCCAATGGAAAATAATTGATATATATAATATAAGTAATAAGATAAAAATGTTTGTGATACAGCTTATAGGTTAAATATAGCAGAGATACTAACAAATGGTTGGCTTAGTAAGGAAATTGTGCTCTAAAAGGGAATAAAGCAAAGTTGCCCTTTGTGTTGTGTTACTTTTGTATTAGTAATGAATGTGATTTTGGCTTGTGTTAATATTGAAATGAGAGATCTGGACTATGTAACCAATGATGGTATAAATATTCTGATTATGTTATTATATGCAGATGGTATTATTCTTATTATTAGAAATCAGAAAGTTATGGTTAATGTGATGTTATTTACAGGAATTTATAGAAGAAATAGGTTTTTCTATAAATAAAGAAAAAAGTGTATCTATAGGTTATGATGGTATGCTAGGAGGTATTAATTTTAATACGATAAGGATTAATATACTTGGATTGATGTTTGGAAAAGGAGAAGATATAAGGGCTATATGGGAGGAAAAATTAAAGGTCATGGAATAATGTATAGGTTTTGGAGGACCTTTAGATTATCTTTTAAGAAAAAAATTTATTTAATTAATTTGATTTTACTCGTTAGAATTGCTTACTTAGCAAGTGTATTTAGTATCCCACTGACTCTCAAAAAGGTACTTTATAGTACTATATTTACGTTTATTTGGGGATCAAGATTCAATCCAATAAAAAGAGGAATTTTATATGTAAAAAAGAAGAAGGTGGTTTGGGGTTGATAAATCTTAAAGTTAATGCAGCCTCTTTACATTTGTATAAAGTATTAAAAAGTCTGAAGGATAATGATAATTCATTACTGGTGAGAATTAAAAAAAAATGAAATATACTGAATGGATGAACATTTTGAGTTCTAAGAAAAGGATAGTATATGATAATGAGAAAACGAACAAAACAAAAGTTTGCTTTGGAAGATAAAAATAATGAAATTGAAAAAGACAGGAAGTTATGGTATCATAATATCATGCATAAGTTTTTTTTTAATTTATTCTTGGAAAGACATATGCAAGAAAAAAGGTTTGCAATTAAGGCAAGAATGAAAGATATACAAGTATATGGGAATGTCAAGATTTTTGATACTTTTCTGTTAAGAGGGCAACATCGTTTGTTTAGCCTTGTTCGCAACAGTTGAAATGTAGTTGGTGAGCTGTGAATGTAGTGTGAAATTATCTAGTTTTCATATTAATATTGACAGGTGTGTGTGCAATAATTACATGAATAACATCACAAAATGATGTCAAGCCTCCACCGTCTATGGCTTGCACTTCCATCTGATGATGGTTTGTATCCTCAAAATCGTGTGTCTCAGTGGCAGTTATTTCGCTGGTTTTGTTATGTAATTTGAAAGGATGCCTAATTCACTTTGAAATATGAGATACTGCATAACTGATGTCACCATTACATCCATTCTTTAGGTCTGTAGCAGTCACCTTAACTGCAACCGAATATTTACCATTCTGTTCAAAAAAGTTTCACTTTATCAATGGATTGATTAAAAATCGTGGCAGTGTTGGCTCATTACCGGATGAGTAATGAATGGGATGGGGGATAATGAACGGGATTTGACAGAGAGCAACTCTGTGGATAGACACCTAAATGCAAGCTATACTTCCAGCCTCTAATTGAAAACCCCTTACAACGGTTCCATGCAGAATTGGAAATTTTACATGTGAATGATGAAATGATCAGAGCAAACATGTTGAGATGTTACTGGTAAAGCAGCTAGACTACGAGAAGGCATGTAAAATGTCATGACAACTAACTGCACTACATGGCGGCGAACTTCAAAGAATTGGAACAGCAGTAGTTCAAGTAATTGTTCGAGACACCAATGATAATGCTCTGATTACTAATCAATCCATTTATAAAGTGAAGCTTTTTGCACAGAATGGTACAAATTTTAGGTGAGTGCCACAGACCCGGATAATGGACCTAATGGTGACATTGAAATTTTTGATATAAAACACATTTTGAATGTTGCCCCATTAACGGAAAAGTACCAGATTTTTTATGGAGGTTAATGATACAAAAATTGCCAGTAAAAGGAAATATGCATTACAAAAGTAAAAAAAAATAATAGAAACTGTATATATTGTAATCAATTTGAAACCAGCTAACATGTTTTCTTTAGTTGTAAAAGAGTTAAATCATTATGGAATAAGGTGATAGATTTGAAATATTTAAAGAATTATAAGGATGTAAATAGTTTTAAACTAGATATAACTGAGTATGGATATTATGGGGAAAAGTCAAAAAGTTATGTTAAAATTGATAAAAAGATATTTTTTATAGTTTGGATAATATGGAATCAAAGTGTGAAGGAAATTATGTTTACTGAGAAGTGGGATCTAACAAAGATGCTAAAAAATAAAATTTTGGTTGTGGAAATGGAGTTGGGGTCCAATAATGAAAAATAAAGAAGTTGTTTTGTAGTAAAAGGAAATGTGCCATTCAAGTATATGTTTATAAAAAATGTTAAAATTTGCGAATACTGTATATATTCTAAATGAGGTAAATTGTATATATTGTAAATAAGAAAGGTTCTATATAATGTATAATAAAGGACCCTACTGTTTGGAGGACTGTGTGTGAGGTGATCGCTGAGTGGCACCAGTGGGCTATTATTGGTGATCACTGAGTCTACAATGGAGGCTGTGAGTGGAGATGAGCTGGATAAGGAGAAAATGAAAAGTGTAATTCAGGTGAAAAAAGATACTTAGGAGGGCATATTATGGGTGCTGGAAAAAACACTTCTGACTAACATTATGGCATCATAATGTCTGGATGATTTTGGTTTACAGAAAATGATGGATGAAGCAGAACCAGAAGAATCAAAGGCCATTCGGTGGATTGTAGTAATGCACAGAATATTTGTCAGTTAGGAGATGATAGATAGACTGAAGGATGTTGTAAATAATTATATAAATATGGAGGGGGGGACTTCCAGCCAGTCGAGTAATTTGGTTTTAAGGCTGTGCTCTGTGTTGGACTGCTGGAAGATGCAGCAGAGAGTGGTAACCACAGGGACTGACAACAGTGTTTCCAGAGGAAAGTAAATATGTAGCAGCAGTAGTCAGTTTCAGTGAAAGACAGCAGAAAGAAAAGGATGTGCAAGTGCAGAGGCAGACAGACTGGAATTGTTGCAAACTGGTGGAAAAGGTCTGTGGTGAGGGTGAAAATAAAATATGAACAGCAAATAAACAAGTACTGTTTAGACAATGTTATACTCTTATGATGTAGTCTGTCTGATATTAGGGAACTGATACATACAGAAACTGAACTTTTCTGAGAAATAGCTTTTGTGAGATTTGCATAAGCAAAAAATTTGTTAATGAATGTGAAAGGAGACATGATATGCCTCCTTGGAAGGACTGTGTTTATCAAAATTTTAAATGTACAGTTAAAAAGAAAACTGTTGTTACAATTTAGAATGACTGAGATAGAAGAACATGAATTAATTTTTTTCTAAGCTTATGTCAGGATATGTATGATATTAAAAAGTTGTGGATAACAGAAAAGTATGGACTGGAGGATATAAAGTTTATGCAACTTTAAAAATAGAAAACAAAAAAAAAACTGTAGCATGTGCCTAACATGAGAGTCATACATGGGAAAATGAGTGTTAAGTACTGGGGGCAGCCAAAAGTATGTTTTTTTCTGTGGGGATGAATCACATTTAACCCAGGATTGTACAAAAATAAGGTGTGGGAAGTATGGGGAGTTTGGACATTCCAGGAAAAAAAACTGTAAACCATATTGTTGGAAATGTGGAAGTGATGAGCATTTTTGGTCTGATTGTCCATTAATTAACAAAGAAAGTCAAAGTGAGGAAAATAAGGGGTTAATAATAATAAGTTTTTACACAAGAATGGGTGAACTAGAATGATGAAGGGGAGTGGTGGGGTTAGGAATTACAAGGTAAAATATAGAAAAAGATACACTAGATGAAGCCCAGAAACTAATAAATAAAAAAAAAAAACAGATACAGAGTTAGAAAATAGGTTTGGGGGTTTTGACACAGAGGGAGAAGAGGGATATGTGAGCTCTGAGTCAGAAAAAAAGATGGAAGAGTCTATTGGTGGAAAAGTAAAGAGGAGAAAAGGAGGCCAAAAGATGAGCTGAAAAAAATGCAAAAAGGGGAAAAGATTAATATACAGCATCACTGAATGGAAATAGCATGAAAGGTGATTGTAGAAGAATGGTGATGTTTGAATTGTGAGAAAAACAGATGAAAAGATAGTTTGTTTATTTGATATATGATGTAAGATAAAAGAAAAAGGGTGGAATTTGAGATGTGTAAAAGAAAAGTGGTGTGGACTAAAGGGAGTGGCACATGCTTAGCTATTGCATTATAATAAAAAAGAGATTAAGATGTTAGATATAATGGTGGTGACAGGTAGAGTTTTATTGTGTGATGTGAGAAAGGGCAGAAGGTATTTAGAGTAATAGCAAGGTATTTTCTGGTTTAATTTCTCCAAGTCTTTTGGGTGTCTAATACCATGACAGGAATAGACCCCATTCCTAAGTCAAAGTATGATTAAAGTTCATGAAAAAACTATTGCTTTAGTCTTTGATGTTAGCCAGAAGTGCTTTTTGAAGCACCCATAATATGCCCAGAATTGACAACTTCTGCAATTCATAAGGAGTTACATGTATCAGTAACATATCTAAGTACGGTTATAAATTCTTTTTTTATAAGACCCATTGCTTCTACTACTATTGGAACTGTCTGGGTACCCTTATTCCAGATTGCCCTTGTTTCTGTCTGCAAGTCCTGGTATTTTATGACTTTCTGCCTCTCTGTACATAAGACACTATAGTTACTTGGTGTAGCAATTTCAATAATCAATGCTACTTTTGTCTTCTTTTCATGGACTACTATATTCCATACAATATAAATTTCATCATTTTCTATAATGCTTTGTGGCTCATGTTTTCAATGCATCTTAGCTACTTCAGTATTGAAATGTTTGCACAATCCCCAATGCAACAGGCTTGCTACATTATTATGCCTTTCAGTATACAGTCCTTCTGCCATTAATATATCACAACCAGCAACAAGAAGTGCAACTGTTTACAATTCTGTTTTACAAAACCTACATTTGTTTGTTTCTCTTACATGTGCAATGGATAACTTTGTAAACCAATGTGTACATAGTCCACTATCCTGGGACACCAATATTAACCTTTCATCTTTGGTTTAAATTCACCTCTCCTTAACCATTCGTGCATTCGGTCCTGACTGACATGAGGTTGTTCCAAGAGTTTTCTGTACTTGCAACTATATTTATGCATTTTTCCACATTTCTTACCTTCTCATCTGATCCTTCACCTTATATACTTTCTTTTGATTTTTTGGCACATTCCATTGCAGCCTGA
The DNA here is from genome assembly GCF_019279795.1 of Protopterus annectens. Classification (NCBI taxonomy): domain Eukaryota; kingdom Metazoa; phylum Chordata; order Ceratodontiformes; family Protopteridae; genus Protopterus; species Protopterus annectens. The sequence goes on from NC_056726.1 coordinate 313,831,320, forward strand.
TTTTTATCTACTTCTGGTTCATGTAATCAGTTTCAAGGAGGCCCATACCTCCTTCAGAATGGGGAATATATAATGTTGGTATACACTGATTTTTATAAATCATTTGATAAGCATTAAGCATTTTTCTTGTTTTCCTGACCAACTGATCCAATACCTTTTGGGTCCTGTCACTCCAAAACTGTAAGTTAAGATAAGAAGAGCAAATTGGTTTATAGCTTGGACTTTCTTCCTAGATGTTAGAGCTGTTTTCAATATTAATTTTATTCTTCTAAAATATTCCTTACTAAGTTTTATTCAAATTTGTTCATGTTTTATTGTTGATCCTTCATCAATTCCCAAATATTTATGGACCCCCTCTTGAAACACACACTGGATATAGGTACCGAAAAGTGGCAACCAAATACCAAAATACAATAAAACCACTTAGGAGTATTATAGAATGAGCCAAGTTCTTTTATATCACATTCCTGTCCCAGACCAATATTTTCTTGGTGCTGCAGCTTTCCTGCTTTAAAGGTTGCTTTTGCACATTTATGAAGACCAAATGACATTCTTATATTATCAAAGCAAGTTTTGACAACTTGTAGTTGTGCTTTCAGTTCTTCATCTAACAAGCTATATAGTTTTAAATCATCCACAAAAGGAAGATGAGAAGTCTCACACGTTGTTGTTTTCTGGGAGCCAAATTGTAGCTATGACCTAATCTGTTAAGTAGGCAACTTAATGGGTTAAGTACAAGACAAAAGAGCAGCGGTGACAAAGAATCACCCTGGGATATCCCCTTTTGAATTTTTATCCCTGGAGTAGTAATTTGTCCTTTATCATGGCTTAACTGCAAAGTGGTTTGCCACTGTTTTACGGTCACTGTAATATAATTGATCAGTGTAGGGTGTATCTTATACATTTGTAAGCACTCTTCATGGAATGATGTCAAATGCTTTTTTGTAGTCTATCCATGCTATACTTAGGTTTTTCCCCTTTTTACAATTTTCCATTATGACTTTATTTAACAACAAATGATCCTTTCTTCCATATGACTTTCTTTTGTTACCCTTTTGTTCATTTGCCATAATTGAGTTTTCTTCTAAATGACTATAAACAATATATGCATCATGTCCAGTATATAGTTTATACATTGTCGAAAGGCAAGTTAATTGGTATGTAGTTTTTAGGATAGCTTGCAGGTTCACTCTTAAGGAGGAGTGTTGTTTTTCCTGTTGTTAACCAGGCTGGCATCTGTTCAGGATGCGCATATAAATAGTTCTTACTCATGGCTAAATCTCCATCTAAAGATGTTAATACTTTTAACTAGAAGTTAGGTACTGCATCTGGACCTGAGTTTTCTAGTTAGGACCCTTTCTTAATTTTGTTTCAATTTCTCTGGCCATTACTTCCTCCCATTTCATATCTTGTACATTTGAACTTCTTATTTTTTCTTTCACTTCTTCTCTCCATTCAGCATCTTTCTTATATTCAACAGGATTTTCATAGACATTTCTCCAAAATGTGTCTATTTCTTCTTTTTTTGATGTGTTTCAGTTCCTTTTGCCTTGTTTCCCAATTCTTTATAAAACCTTTTTTTGGTCATCAATAAATTGCTTGTTTTGTACTTTTTTTTTGCCTGTGCTGATATCTTTAGTTTATTATTTGCAATAGTGTAAGATAGATCCTGATCTGTTTTGATATTTTGTGTTGCTTTTATCACGTCTATCTTTCTGAGTATTTTTGTTGATCTGTTCCCTCTTCTGTACTCTTCTACCAGTGACACTTCTTGTCTTAATTGCTTTATAGTTTTCTCTATTCAATACTTCCATAATGACATTTGATTTCTGTCCTTCTTTTCCCTTACTGCCCTGTGTTTTTGTTGTAAGACTTTATCTGCTATTAATTTAGCTGCATAGTAATATATCCTATTTACCTCTGTTATATCGCAAGAATTTCTATGAACAGTCCTGATTAATGTGTTCATTTGTTTTATCAAACGTCTAACATTTTGGGTCTTATTGACTTTCTGTAGTGTATTTCTTTTGTTGATCTTAATATGTCAATCCATCTAAATTAAATCAAGCAACTCTTGTTAGACCATTTTGTTCTAAACCGAGGGCACATTCTTTGTTCTCTATTTCCTGTGGGCATTCTACAGAAAGCCCCAGAGCATCTTCCTCTGTCATATTCTCTTCAGTATTATACTGTGTCATCCGTTGGTCTTTCATATGGGAACTCACTGGCTTATCACTTCACAACGTTGACTGTGTCAGAGTTGCGACAATTTCCTGCTCCTTCCCTTACTGTGCAACTTCAACTGAACATTTATACTGGTTTCTTACTGAAGGATGCAAAGTATCTTCATATTGCCACTAAGATTTTCTACACTAAATCCTACACTTCGCAGGTAATCTGTAACGTCAGTTTCTATTTTTTTAACTTCTCCACTACTAATCCTCCTTTCTACTTTCCCTCTTTGTTTTTTTATTTTTTGAAATGTAAAATTTTCCATATCTGCATGCTTTTGCCTATATTTCTCTTCAGATATCTTTGGAGCTGCTCTTTTTGTATTGATTAGTTTTGCTTTCTCCTTTGCATAAATATTGCATCATATTAAATCTCGTTTTCTTTCCCATGTCCATATTTCTTCTTCAGATGTCTCCTGCACCTCCTGTTTCTCCTTACTTGGGGACTCATTGATCCATCATGCTGTGATATAACCTGTGTTAGACTTTCTACACTAAACCCTTCACTTCGCATGTAATCTATAATTCCCACTTCAGTTTTTTAACTTCTACTTTACTAATTGTGTGCTCTATGTTCCCCCTTTGTGGTCTTATTTTTTGTATTGTGAAATTTGCCATATCTGGGTGCCTTTGCCTGTATTTCTCTTCAAATATCTTTGGGGTTGTTTTTTGTATTGATTAATTTGGCTTTCTCTTTTGCATAACTTTTTTACCATATCACATCTCTCTTTCTTTCCCATGCCTATACTTCTTTTTTGAACCTTTCAAAAATCTCTAGATTTTGTTCTTTATATTTTCATACTTCCCCATTTGTTTTATTTTCCAAACAGCAAAGTAACTATATATATATATATATATATATATATATGGTTCCCATTCAGAAGCCTGAAACATCATAAGCCTGAAAATCAAAATCCTGAAACCAAAAGCCTGAAAATTCAGAATCCTGAAAACTCAAAATCCTGAAAGCCCAAAATCCTGAAAGACCAAAATCCTGAAACTCAAAATCCTGAAAACACAAATAATGCTAATATGTCACTATAAAGACACTAATATCTACCAACTGACCCTGACCCTAACCCTAACCCTAAGGTCCATCACTATCGCACACTCACCTGACCCGCGCCCTAAACCTAACTCACTTAAACCGCCCCTAACCCCAATATTTGTCACTATTGCATACATGCCTAACCTGTGTCCTAACCCTAACTCACTTAAACCGCCCCTAACCCTAAAATAAAACCAACCGCACACTTACCTGACCCCAAAGCATGACCTAACACCACAGGGCTAACAATAGCAAAGCCACAATGACATCAGTATGTCTATTTTGTGTTTTCAGGATTTTGAGTTTCAGGATTTTGGTCTTTCAGGATTTTGGGCTTTCAGGATTTTGAGTTTTCAGGATTCTGAATTTTCAGGCTTTTGGTTTCAGGATTTTGATTTTCAGGCTTATGATGTTTCAGGCTTCTGAATGGGAACTATATATATATATATATATATATATATATATATATATATTTATGAATCTGTTGAATAAATGAAAAAAAATTGCATTTGAAGCTTTTAACAGTTTTTCTTGTGCAAGTATTTTTCTTTCCTCTAATTTCTCTCTTAATCTTTTTGTATATCTTCTTTCTTGAAATTCTGGGCTTCTTGCATAATAGTAACAGTGCAGAATTTCTTTATTATCCTCAGTAGTCCAGTTTATCATCTTTATGACTCTTTTTTGGCCTGACAGTTTTTGTGATTTTTGTAGACTACTGCTTCTAAAATGGGGGAGTCATCCTCCCCCTGAGCTTCTCTTAGCCCCCTTATAGGAATGTTTCTGTGTCTTGAGGATTCAGCACTGTTATTTTTCTCAGTCCTGGCACCAGTGTGCTTACCAGGATTGGGCACTTTTTTATCCTTGGACTTATGCATCAAGTTATCTTTCTTTATTTCCTAACCTACTTCTGTCCATGATATATGCTATGTAAAATACAGCGTATATATCAGTGTCACCTTGGTGAGATTTTGTAAATGACAGGGTCCATCTCATGAAGGTACTCACCACGACTAGAGGATGAATTCAGTTCCAGTGATACTACTCTCCTTTGGTTGCTGATTTTATCATCTCTTCATCTGGACCTTAATCTCTCCATTCGGACCACTCATCTCTCCATTAGGACCCCTGATCTCTCCATTCAGACCCCTCATCTCTCAAATTGGACCCCTCATCTCTCTGTTCAGATCCCTCATCTCTCCATTCAGACCCCCATCTCTCCATTCTGAACTCTCATCTCTCCATTTGAACTCCAGAAGAAAAAGGTTTGTATATACAAATGTAGATGAATGAAAAAAAATGTTTGTAGAAATTCAAAATTATGTGATGGGAGACTTAATTGTAACTTAAGAAAAGAGAAAGAGAAATAGCATAAGATGTAAAAATGTTGAGAGAGGTTGCAAATAATGATATGCTATGATTAGGCAAAGGAGAGACTATACTTACAAGAGGAGGTTACTTTAAGCACATTGATTATATATTGTTTACAGTGACAATAAAGAACTAAAAGATGGAATTAGGGAAGCAAAGTTTTCAGATCTTAAGGCTATATGGGCAGTAATAGGAGAGAATGAGAATATAACAAAAGAAGGAAAAGAGTTAAAGCAATGTAAGGAAAGATGCAGAAATGGAATGTCTTGAAAAAGACAGAGAGGAATTATGGGAAGTTAACATGACAAGAAAGTCATTTTATGTCTGTTTGACAAAGTTGTGGATGGTGTATAAAGAAAAAGTTTAAAAACGTACTTAAAATTAGAGACCACAATGGAAGAAGGAATGGAAGAAGGACAAATTAATATATAATTAGCAAAAATAAATTTGTGAAAGAATAGTTGAGAAATGGGAATAAGAAGTCTTGAAGAAGAAGAAAAACAATATATAAGCATAGCAAATAAAACATGGAAAGAATGATATTTAGACAAAAGTTTTACTTGAAAGGGAGAAAAGAAAATGTTCCCAATTGTTTGGTAAGACATTGACATATAATGAGAGAAAAATGAATGTAATGAAGGATGAAAAAGGACAATTAAAATATAAACAAGAAAAAAATGATGGATATAGTTGAAAGGTATGTACAGAATATGTATGAGAAAAATAATGTAACAAGGTTTGTATTGAAAGTAATAAAGATGAAAAAGGAGGTAATCGAAATTAAGAGGAAAGAGTTGGAGGATGGTATGTAGGAAGGTTCATAGATTAGTACTATGCTAACTGTCTTTGTGGGACACTTTAAGCCTAGACAATTACCCCATGTGAGAATCAAGCCCTGCACTTTGTGTCTGTACGGTAAGCACCTTAACCATTATGCCAAACTCCCTGTAAAGAAGAAACTGTACCAGGTCCAAATCGATAAGGGCATAGTTTTTTATAAAGAAAAGTTTGATAATGAAAAAGATTTTCTGGAAGGACTGAATGAATGGATGAAGGAAGGTATAGAAGAAGAGACTTAGAAGGGTTATAAACTTTACATGAAAAAAGGGGAAAGGGAAAACAACTAGAGCAATTATGTTGGCAATTTCTGACTACAAATATTTATAAAGATTATTTGAAAAAAATTATGGATGTCATGAATGAAGAACTGCACAAAGGACTGTACGAAGTTAAATGGAAAAAAAGTAAATGAAATGGTTAAAGAAGTACTGGAGTGTTTTGATAAGGGTGAAGGAGAAGTAATAGTATTGGGCTAAGGCATTTGATATTATTGCTCATGGGGAAGTGTTGAATATTTTAAAAGAATACAAGGTAGGCAAAAATACAAAGGAGAGTGGATATAATTTATGAAGATTCTTGTGTATATTTGATGGTAAATTGATGGGTAGGATAAAGATAAGCCAGGGAAGAGGGGTTAGGCAGGGTTGTCCATTAAACTTGTGGCTGTTTGTGGTGGTAATGAATGCAGTTATACAAATATATAGATCAAGGTTAGACTGTGGTAGATGAGAAGTTAAGGAAGGGATATAGTTACTATTAATGTTAACCTATGCAGATGATTTGGTTTTATGAGCAAAGAACAAATACTGAGTGAAATACATCATTTACAGAGCAGAACAATTTTAGGTACAGTCAGATTACAATTAAATAAGTCAACAAGCAAGGCTTTGGAGATGTGATAAGAATGGCAGGAGTTTATTTTACCAGAAGTGAAATTGATGTTCTGTGGGTTAAGTGGGGAAGAGACGCACCACAACACAACTCTAATCACGAGACATATAACTCTCCTAAATAGTGTGCCACTCAACCAAAGCCCCTTTGGCAAAGCAGCATGCCCAACACACTAGTCATAGGTGACTTGATAGTGAAGCACACTGATGTCCCACTCACTAGGTTGAATAAGGAGAAAGTAACAGTCAGCTGCCTGTCGGGTGCCAGGATCTGACACATAACGCATGCACTCAGGTCGCTCAACAGGTACAAATATGACTCTGTCATTGTACACGTGGATGTGAATGACTTGAGATGTACCTCCATAGACTACATGAAAAGAGACATGGAGGAGCTCTCGGATTATGTAGCCCAGGCGAGTATGACCCTAGCCATGATTAGTATCCTACCATCACCCAGAATGATACCACAGTACAAACAGAAAATTATTTGTTTCAACAATTGGTTAAGTTTCTGGTGTCATTCTAAGATAAACGAGAGACTATACTTACAAGAGGAGGTTACTTTAAGCACATTGATTATATATTGTTTACAGTGACATTAAAGAACTAAAAGATGAAATTAGGGAAACAAAGTTTTCAGATCTTAAGGCTATATGGGCAATAATATGAGAGAATGAGAATATAACAAAAGAAGGAAAAGAGTTCAGGCAATGTAAGGAAAGATGCAGGAATGGAATGTCTTGAAAAAGACAGAGAGGAATTGTGGGAAGTTAACATGACAATAAAGTAATTTTATGTCTGTTTGACAAAGTTGTGGATGGTGTATAAAGAAAAGTTCAAAAATACATAAAATTAGAGACCACAATGAAAGAAGGAAAAATTAATATATAATTAGCAAAAAGAAATTTGTGAAAAAATAGTTGAGAAAGAGGTATAATAAGTGTTGATGAAGAAGAAAAACAATATATAAGCATAGCAAATAAAACACGGAAAGAATGATATTTAGACAAAAGTTTTACTTGAAAGGGAGAAAAGAAAATGTTCCCAATTTTTTGGTAAGACATTGACATATAATGAGAGAAAAATGAATGTAATGAAGGATGAAAAATGATGATTAAAATATAAACAAGAAGAAATTATGGATATAGTTGAAAGGTATGTACAGAATATGTATGAGAAAAATAATGTAACAAGGTTTGTATTGAAAGTAATGAAGATGAAAAAGGAGGTAATCGAAATTAAGAGGAAAGAGTTGGAGGATGGTATGTAGGAAGGTTCATAGATTAGTACTATGCTAACTGTCTTTGTGGGACACTTTAAGCCTAGCCAGTTACCCCATGTGAGAATCAAGCCCTGCACTTTGTGTCTGTAAAGTAAGCACCTTAACCATTATGCCAAACTCCCTGTAAAGAAGAAACTGTACCAGGTCCAGATGGATAAGGGTATAGTTTTTATAAAGAAAAGTTAGATAATGAAAAAGAGGATTTTCTGGAAGGACTGAATAAATGGATGAAGGAAGGTATAGAAGAAGAGACTTAGGAGGGTTATAAACTTTACATGAAAAAATGGGAAAGGGAAAACAACTAGAGCAATTATGTTGGCAATTTCTGACTACAAATATTTATGAAGATTATTTGAAAAAAAATATGGATGTCATGAACGAAGAACTGCACAAAGGACTGTACGAAGTTAAATGGAAAAAAAGTAAATGAAACGCTAATAATGGTTAAAGAAGTGCTGGAGTGTTTTGATAAGGGTGAAGGAGAAGTAATAGTATCGGGCTAAGGCATTTGATATTATTGCTCATGGGGAAGTGTTGAATATTTTAAAAGAATGCAAGGTAGGCAAAAATACAAAGGAGAGTGAATATAATTTATGAAGATTTTTGTGTATATTTGATGGTAAATTGATGGGTAGGAAAAAGATAAGCCAGAGAAGAGGGGTTAAGCAGGGTTGTCCATTAAACTTTTGGCTGTTTGTGGTGGTAATGAATGCAGTTATACAAATATATAGATCAAGGTTAGACTGTGGTAGATGAGAAGTTAAGGAAGGGATAAAGTTACTATTAATGTTAACCTATGCGGATGATTTGGTTTTATGAGCAAAGAACAAATACTGGATGAAATACATCATTTACAGAGCAGAACAAATTTTAGGTACAGTCAGATTACAGTTAAACAAGTCAACAAGCAAGGCTTTGGAGATGTGATAAGAATGGCAGGAATTTATTTTACCGAAGTGAAATTGATGTTCTGTGGGTTAAGTGGGGAAGAGACGCACCACAACACAACTCTAATCATGAGACACATAACTCTCCTAAATAGTGTGCCACTTAAAAGCCCCTAAGGCAAAACAGCATGCCCAACACACTAGTCATAGGTGACTTGATAGTGAAGCACACTGATGTCCCACTCACTAAGTTGAATAAGGAGAAAGCAACAATCTGCTGCCTGTCAGGTGCCAGGATCTGACACATAATGCATGCATTCAGGTTGCTCAACAGGTACAAATATGACTCTGTCATTGTACATGTGGGTGTGAATGTCCTGAGACGTACCTCAATGGACTACATGAAAAGAGACATGGAGGAGCTCTCAGATAATGTAGCCCAGGCGAGTATGACCCTTGCCCTGAACAGCATCCTACCATCACCAAGAATGATACCACAGTACAAGCAGAAAATGATTTGTTTCAACAATTGGCTAAGTATCTGGTGTCATTCTAAGAGGATCCAGTATCTGTCTGCCTGGGATGACATGACTGACAGACCTTGATGCTTTGCCAGAGATGGCCTGCATCTGTCACCCCTGGGTTTCTGGATACTGGCCAAGCCTCTTGTCACCCCTGTAGTGCCTTTTTAGGCGGTGTCCCAAAGACCAAATTACCACCCTAACAGCTACAAACAAATGCAATCTGAGGGTCATGTTGCTCAATGCTAGAAGTCTAAATCTCAAAATGCACTCCCTTGAAGCACTCCTTAAAATGAAGAACATTGACATTTGTGCTGTAACAGAGACCTGGTTCAAGGCAGCAGAAAGCACCCCTGCACTACCAGGCTATAACTCATTCCACACCTTTCGACCCCAGACCTAAGACCGAAGCTCCAAAGGTGGTGGTGTTTCCATATTCATAAAGGATGCGCACACCTCCAGGCTAGTAGCCCAACATAATGCATCAGAGATACTTCAGGTGCAGCTAACATTGGGTAAGACAGTGATTCAGGTTGTAGCCTGCTGCAGGTCCCCAACCATGTCCCAAGATTCGTACTCCACATTCTTAAACAACCTGGAGAATATTAGGGTCCAACCTAACACTCTCCTACTAGGCGACTTCAACTACCCCTCCATTAACTGGGTAAACTACTCATGTACCAATACACTTGCCCAATGTTTCCTGGAGTTCATTAATTCCAATGCCCTGGACCAGCTTGTTCTTACCCCCACTAGAGGTAGCAACATCCTTGACCGGGTCATTACTAACATGGGTGACCGTTGCTGTACACCAATAGTCAGCTCCTCCCTTGTTAGATCCGACCACAAACTAATTACCTTGGAAATCCACATCAATCCCACCCCCACCCAGCAAAGGTAACCACCATGAAAAACATCTACAAAGCTTACTTTGGGATCCTAAAAACAGAGGTGGCTAACTCATGGCAGCCATGCAAATGAAGAATAGTTGTGTGACTGCAGAATCATACACCAATGCACTGTACGAACATGTACACAAATGCATGGATCTCGCCATACCCAATGGAACCAAGACACTCTCCTCCAAAAAAAGGAAGCCAATCTGGTGGTCCCCTACCATAAACAAACTCTACAACAGACGTAGGAAACTGATGCAGAAGTCAGAAGACTGGAAAAACTCCCTTATCTGCCTCAACAAAAAGTTGATAGCCCTCATCAAATCCTCTAAAGCTAGGTATGAAAACAGAATTGCAGCAGATAGTAAAGACAACCACAAGGCCTTCTATAGTTATTTAAAGAATCTTCACAGCAATACCCAGATTTACTCTGAGCTACTGCACAATGGTACCTCCTATACCGAGCCAACAGATATTGTCAGTATACTGGCCGACAGATTCACTACCAACTTTACCCCCCTCCCCCCCAAAGGACCAATCATCATACCAGTAGATTGCCAAGCACCCAGTATTACTGCTGCACAGGTTAAAGCAACACTGTCCAAGGCCAAGAATACAGCTTCTATAGGAACTGACAATATCCCTGGTTGTGTTCTACATGAACTACAGAGTGAACTGGCACCTCACCTGTGTGCCCTGTTCAGTCACAGCCTCACCTCAGGCTTTGTCCCTGCCAAATGGTGCACTGCTACAGTCATCCCTTTCCACAAAGGAGGAGCGACTACAGGCCCTGGGAACTATTGCCCCATTAGCCTGACGAGTCTGATATGCAAAGTTATGGAACACATCATCATGGACCTAATAAACAGGGAATCTCCAGACTCTGGATCCCACACAGTTTGGTTTTGTGAAGGGTAGATCATGCCTGCTCAACTTGGTCAACTTCTTTGAGTCAGTTAAAAGAGCTGTGGATGAAGGCAAGGTGGTTCATAGAGCCTACCTTGATCTGGCCAAGGCTTTTGATACCATTCCCCACTCAGGAATCATAGAAAAACTCACCAAGCTTGGCATCAACCCCTATATCACTAGGTGGGCTTCAAACTGGCTGACAGATATAACCCACGGTGTGAAAGTAGCTGACTCCAAGTCAGGCTGCTGATTTGTCATGAGTGGAGTCCCACAGGGTTTGGTCCTGGGTTCTCTCCTGTTTGGTATCACTTCTCTGAAGTCCAGGCCAACACGAAGGGACTCCGGCTGACAAAGTTTGCAGATGATTGCAAGTTGGGAGCTATTATTAACTCCCCAAGTGATGTTGACATCCTACAGAATGGTATCACTATGACCAACGACTGGTGTCAGAACCATGGCCTTAAGCTCATTGCCAAAAAATGTGTCATCATCCCCCTTGGGAAAAACCCGATTCCCATGAATTACCAATCCCTCTATACCACACGCTCCAGAGACCTCAACCTCATTACCACAATTAACAGAACATACTGGAGGGACAGGTTCATAACCCAGAGACTGCCCATGCTATAGAACAGACTTCCCATACATGTCAAGCAAAGCACCTCACTGAACCTCTTCAAGAGAAATTTTGATGACTGGATGGGAAACAGAAAATTCACCCCAGGGATAACACTAGTGGCTGTACTCGACAGAGGCACTGGGAACTAAGGTCGGGTGGCACTATGCCAGGGTAATCCTATGGCTAGGCTTGTAAATGCCCCAGGGCCATTAGCCTAGTACACACATATGAAGAGAACAAGTGGTAATAGAACAATAGAGAAAAGATCTAATAAAATACAAAAGGTGACAAACTGGTGGAGGGTGTTTCACTTGTCTCCAAGGAAAAGGGTGTATATATCAAACACGTATATTTAGGAAAACTAGCATATTTAGGTGGCACATATATATATATATATATATATATATATATATATATATATATATATATATGTGTGTGTGTGTGTGTGTGTGTGTGTGTGATATATATATATATATATATGTGTGTGTGTGTGTGTGATATATATATATATATATATATATATATACATGTGTGTGTGTGTGTGTGATATATATATATATATATATATATATATATATATATATATATATATATATATATATGTGTGTGTGTGTGTGTATCCAAGCTGTATGAAAACTGAATCATTGGGCATCTTTTTTGTGAGGAACAAGATTGAATCCAAATAAAAGGACGGATTTAACAAAAAAAGAAAAGGGGTTGAATTTTATAAATTATGTTGTTTTCTTAGCATCGGTACATGTCTTGGGTATTCAAAATGTATCTGACAAAAAGACAATATTTGGAAATTTGTTATTTGAAAAAAAAGGTATGTGGATGAGTGGGAGTAAGAAAAGGAAAAGAGAAACAAAAGGTTTGGAAGAGAAGAAATATGAAAGTAAAATAAATACAAGGAATTTTATATACATGAACTAGAAACTGAAAGCAAAGAATGGTATTAAAATTATGAAAGCAAACTATTATATTGATCATTGGGAAAACAAAGATTGACTACAAGAAAGTAATGAGGTAAAGTAAGGAAAGATATGAAGCCTTTTTTAAAGCTGGTGATTTTATGTGGCATTTATTATGAGACACACTGCCAAAGAAAAGTAACATTGAATATAATTGATAGAATTAAGAATTTGTAGTTGCTGAAATAAAAATTGTTTTAGGAAAGCTAGGATATGTAGGCGGAGCATAAATGTTTCCAAGCTGTATGAAAACTGAATTGTTGGGCAGCTTTTTGTGGGGAACAAGGTTGAATACAATAAAAGGAGGGAGAATGTATGATGTAAAAGAAAAGGGGCTTGAATTTAATAAATCCAGTTGTTTCCTTAGCATCAATACATTTGTTTTGGGTATTAAAATGGTATCTGAAAAAGACAATACTTGAAAATTTGTTATTTGAAAAATATAACGGTATGTGGATGAGTGGGTGTAAGAAAAAAGGGAACCAACATTTTGGAAGAGAATGCATATGGAAGGAAAATAAAGATGTGGAAATTGATATAAATGAATTAGAAATTGAAAGGAAAGAACTGTATTACAATAAAGAAAGCAAACTATTACACTGATCCTTGGGAAAAAATGGGGAGTGAATTCAACAAACCAATAATGTAAAGTCAGGAAAGATATGAATCTCTTTTGAAATCAGTGATTTTCTGTGGCATCTATTATGGGACAAACTGCCAAAGAAAAGTAACATGGAATGTAAGACGATAGACAAAAGAATTTGTAATAGCTGTACTATTCAAGAGACATTGCCACATTGTTTTTTGGGATTTAAAAAAAAATGAAGGCTTTTGGACTTTATTCAGACATGTTTATAGTTGGAAAGTATTTAAAACATTGATATCACATGGTGTTGTATGGGAAATATAAGGCTTTGAATGAAAAAGAAATGTATTAATTAGATACGATTTTATTAATTTCTATTTGGTGTGTAGAGAAGAAGATGTGAATAATTGCCGTATAACTAAAGAAAAATATGATAAGGAATTAATATGTGATATAAAGATATGGTTATGGTGGAAAAGGTGGGGAAAGAAACAGGTTCATAGGTGTGTACTAGGTTAATGGCCATGGAGCCTTTACAAACCTAGACCATAGAAGTGCCCTGGCATCATGCAATTGTTAACGTATTTAGGAAAATTGACATATAAAGTATTATATTAAGATGTATAAAGTATGATTTAAAGTATAAATATATTGAATATATAAATAATGAAAGAAATATGGAAAAACTGTTAATTTAATAAAGCAACCACTACATTTTTTGATAGGTGCAGTGGGATCTTTTACATCTACTTGAGCTCCTGGCAACTCAAGCAGATAGAACCTTAGCTCAACATTTCCTCCAAAGGACATAGTTCCAAATGCTGATTATTCTGGAGACTTTTCTGAGTAAATATTGTCTTGATAGTAATTGCAGTTTACACATATTTGTAAATTCTACCTGCTGTAGAATGAATGGTTGGCATTATTGTGAGCAGTCAGAGGTTGGTATACTGAGTGCATATGAATGTGGCATGTGTGTGGATGCTACCTGGAAAAATACAACTAAAAATATATTTACCCCATAGCTTTTAAAACAGTTCTACAATTAGGTTATAACACAAATATACATAGGAACTTAACTTCCAAAATGTCATGCCCCAGTGGCCTAATGGATAATTGATACAGGGGGCTCCCTTAATCATCCTTGACTGTGTGAGGGCCCCACAAAAGCTGTTGCTGGTTGGGAAAAAATGAGAAAAAATGTTTTAATTCTCTGATTACACTCTTTAACCTGAACAGTGCTGATCTTGTTAGGATACAGCTGATCATGCCCTCTTCTCTCAACTGCACCCATTCTAAAATCAGCCTCTGCTCAGATGTCTGTGTACAGAAAGCTGATGTAGGTTATGGGGGGGGGGGGTTGGCTACTTCCTTAATGTTCATCACAGTCAAACCTTAGAGATGTGCAGATGAAGTCATTACAGCTTTTGTTTGGGCTGAGGACAGTGTGGTCATTGTTTCTTTTATTTTTCTCACAGACCTCAGAGATGTATAAAGAAGGTTACTGTAGCTTGTGTAGGGGCAATGTACTGTCTAGCAGCAACAAAGTAGAATACATTACTGTAATCTTTATTTTTTTCAATTTCACATCAGGCACATATACAGGTAGCTGCCTTTGATGGTTAGGGTTGAGGAGTGAGGAGGCATGCTATGTATATACATGTCATCACTCACTTGAGGCACATGTGGCGATCTGAAACTCTGCTTTCATCCGTAACACCAGAGGGATGCATAGGCAGTCACTGTCTTTTTGTTTTTGTGGGGGGGGCGGGGTTAGGGAGACAGGCCATATTACCCAGACTGGACCTCTGTATCCAGACACCAAATGGCTTGTTAGTTTGCTGTGAGCTACTATTTTGTCATCTTTAATATTAAGCCTTGGGCACAACTTATGTCTTCCTTGAAAGAAAAAAAAAAACACTGAACTTCTTTTCTTACTCATGTTTTTTGTGTAAGACACCATTGGATTAAAAGGTTGAGAGAATGCTCTAAAATGCATCCCAGAACACCTATAACCCTATGGCTTCTTGGGCCCTGGTTTATCTGAGTTATTTCCTAAATGCTTATTGCTGTGCTGTCTCGGTCAGGAAAGGTGTGCTGAAAGGGTGCAAGAAAACTTAAGCTGAAAAATAACAGTGAATGTCTTTCCTTAATCATAATTTCTGTAGAAGCCGTCTTTGGATGAAAATATTATGCAAAAAGAAAAAAATTAAAATGCACTTTAGAGCATATAGACAGCATTTCACCTAATAGGCGAACATAGTGTGGTACATAGGCCTGTTGTACTGTAAGAGCACTGTAGCTACAGGTCATTCTGTACACACTACACCTAAAAGTTTGCAGCATGAACTAAAAGGCTGCTTCTGAGGGGTGGCAGTGACAGGGTGATACTTTGATGGAAGTGCCTGGGGGGGCCTAAACTTGACATTTGCTGGGGGCCCCCAAAATCCTAGCACCAGCTCTGCTGTCAAGTTACTACATTTTTTCCCCAATACTTTGACAATAGGATTGTATTTTGATATTTAATTTTAGTAATTAATTTATACATGTTTGAGAGCATTTTCTTTTTTTATAAAAGCAACTTTTGAATTTGTTGTGCTACCTTGATATCCTGCTCATTTAGAATAATATCTTTAGTTATTTTGTTATAAGTATAAGATTTGCTTTATTATCACATTATATTTATTACTTGCTTTAAGAGTGTTCTTGATGTTTTCCATTGATAGGTTTTGTAACTGGTAGCAGTCCCATACTATATGATTTTTTAATGGATATTTATCCAAGTTTAACATAGGGTTTGCTAGTTTTATATCAGGATTGCTGTGTATTGGTTGTAGAAGAGTAATCTTATCTTTTGGTTTTAATTATATTAGTAGTTTCTTGAAATTTTCACACTTATTGAATAGAACTGGGTGCATTTTTAATGTCTTAAGGATTTCTTGATTTAGGATGGGAATCACTTTTGGGTTAATTTTAGATTGAATAATACTTTGGTGAAATAATTTAATCCATAATGGGTACCATTCATTACCCAATGGTTCATAGTTAGCTATTTGAATAATGTGGCTAGCATTAATTATTTCATAGTAGAGTTGTAAGTCTGGAAGGCTTAGACCTATTTTTTTCTTTTGGGAGTATTAGTTTATTGTAACTAATTCTTGTACTCTTTAGGTACCATATGAATTTTGCTAGTCAAACTTTTATTTTATTAAAGAAGGTAGCTGGAATTTTCATGAAAGTGGCATTCATTTGGTATAAGATTTTAGGGAGTATGTTCATTTTGACAAGTGAGGCCTTCGATAAAGTAGAGAGTTTAAGCTTTTCCCATTTGCTAATGTTGCAGACTATGTTAGTCCAATATTATTATTAATCATATCTGATTGTGTATGACTAAAGATTATACCTAAATATTTCAAAGTATATTCCACTTTTATATTAGTCTCCGGAAAATAAAATTCCTTATAGCGTAGGGGGTTTAGTGGATAGATAATTGACTTATTAGGATTAATAGCATAGTTTGATACTTGGGAAAAATTGTCTAGGGAAATTAAGATTTTACCAAGATCAGTATTAGGGTATTGAAAGTAAATATTTAAGTCATCTGCAAAGGCTGTGTATTTTATTTTGGTTTTTGATACTGAAACAAGGTGATGGTATGTTCTTTGCTAATTAGTAGAAGTAGTGCTTCTATATAGAAATTGAACAGGTTTGAGGAGAGTGGGCATTCCTGTCTGTTGCCATTAACAATTTATATTGGGTTAGATGTTTTCTTAGTAATATAAAGTGTTGTAGTTGCCTTACTATATAGTTTTTTGATCATTGTTATGTATTCTTGTGGGAATCCAAGTTAATAGAGTATAAAAAGGAAGAATTCTTGACTGACTCTGTCAAAGGCTTTTGTTGCATTCACTGATAAAGCATATTTAGGGGGTTTGTCCTTAGCACATAGGTGGGTTAGTGCATTAATAGTTAGCATATTATCCAGTACTTGTCTCTGACTCATAAAGCCTAGTTGCTCAGGTGAAACTATAAATGGAGCAACTTTCTGTGTTCTGTATGCTAGAATTGTTGAAAGTATCTTCAAATCTATATTTATCAGAGCAATGGGTCTGTAGTTGTTCAAATTTTTGGAGTCATTGTTTGGTTTTGGGATAAATATTGTTTTGAAATTATTAATATATAGGTCTGATATCCCAAATTCTATTATATGGTTGTATGTTTTTAAAAGTATTTGTGCTAATTGTTGTTGGAAGTGTTTTTAGAACTCTGCCACATACCCGTCAGGACCAGGAGCTTTCCCTAATTTTAGCTTTTCAATAGCCTTTTTTCCTTCCTCTACTGTTAATGGACTTTTTAGGTTGCTAGATTGAGTAATCTGAGGGAATTCTAGGTTGTCTGCAAAATTTTGGAAAAGACCGTCATGGATATGATCTTGTGGACCATAGATGTTTTGAAATATGTCTTCAAAAGCCTGTATTATTTCACTGTCTGAGTTAAGGGTTTTATATTTATATTTTATTTCTTGTATTTTACAAGGGGGGGGGGGTTCTGACATTAATAAATCTCACTAGCATTTTGGAGGGGGTCTGTGCCCATTCCGCATATTTGCATAGCATTCTTAGTTCTATGAATATATATTGTTGTGTTAGAATCTCATTTAGTTGTTTTTGTAAGCTTGCCATTTGTTTCTCAAGGGTAAGTGAGTGATTGTTTTTGTAGTTCTAGTTCGATTAGTTTTAGTTTACCCTCTTTGTTACTTATTTTTTCTCTATTTCGTTTTTTTATAGAGTGATGCTTTTTGAATCAGTATACCCCTCACCATGGCTTTAAAGGCTGCCCATTG
Source organism: Protopterus annectens (assembly GCF_019279795.1). Taxonomy (NCBI): domain Eukaryota; kingdom Metazoa; phylum Chordata; order Ceratodontiformes; family Protopteridae; genus Protopterus; species Protopterus annectens. The sequence goes on from NC_056726.1 coordinate 313,849,214, forward strand.
AATATCTAAGGGAGTATTATTGTTTGTAAGGTTTTCATTTAATTGATTAAGAGAGTCAATCATTTCTTGTTTCACTTCTTTGATTTTCAACATGTTTGAGTTTAGGGTCCAGTTTGAAGTATTATAGGTACTAAACCTAGATTTATTTTGTGTTATTATATTAATTTTTGAGTGGTCAGATATTGATCTAGGTTCTGAGTTATAATGAACTTCGTTACGGCAATGCTTTGAGAGATTAAGAATATGTCAGTTCTTGACCATGTCTTATGGGACGGTGAGAAATGTGTGTATTTGGTTCTTAAACTATCTGTGTTGTTTAGTTCAAAGGGATCCACTAGGTTAAAATCTTCAATTAATTCTGATAGAAAGGTTGTGGCTTGGGGTGATTGATTATTATTTTTATTTGATCTATCTTTAGATGTATTTATTGTTATGTTCCAGTCTCCACCAGTTATAATCAGATGGTCTGGGTGCTTTAGTTACAAGTTATAGATTTCAATTATAAAGTCAAGCTAATAGCTGCAAGGACCATAGACATTACATAACAGTAAGGTTTTTTTTAAGCTGGATGTGAGCATGTGAAGTAGCACCACCTGCCTTTTGTATCACTGCTATGTTTGATAATGCTCCCTTTAAATGACTTTGTAATTATTATAACTGTCCCTCTTGATGCAGTACTGTCCCCGGCTGCTATTATTTGTTGAATCTACTTAATATTTTTATCTATATCATTGTCCCATAGTTCCTTGGTCATGTGAGTTTCTTGTAAAAAGGTTACTTCTGAGTTTGATTGATATATGAGGTGCAAAATTAGCTTTTTCTTTTTAATGTCTTGCAAGCCGTTTATATTCCACGAGGCTACACTAATCATCTTAGATACTAATTAGGTTAAATTCCCATATTACTGAAGTAACTGTGAATGCTATGAGGGGAGTGTTTGGCAACACATGCTGAGTAGTATGTGATATGTGTCAAAAGAGAAAAAAAAAAAAGAAAAGGTGACAGAAACTCCCTAGTGCCTGACCACTTACCACTATCCTCTGAAAGAGAAGGGTTGAACCAGTAAACAAATACTATATTCATAATACTAGAGCTTAAACTTCTAAAAACACCAACAATTCTAACTATCTTACAGTGATTGTTTCATATTCCAAGGAACATCACAATTCTGCCAGGATATTTGCCACTCAGTCAATAGCTTTAAGTTGTAGTTAACATAACATTGCTAACCCAATCAGGAGTTAAGGGTAACTGCTATCCTGTAACTTCCATATTTTAGCTTAATATAAGACCCTGAGACTAATTGTAAGTGCCTAGAGGTGCTATGTTGACACCAAATATATCTAGGGTAGCTAGATAAGTCAGGAGTTATCTGTTGTTGCTATAAATTGTAGCATATAGTGTTTTCCTCAATTGTTAATCTTCAGTTTAACAATCTTCATATAGCAGTAGACTCTGTTACTGTAGGATATGTGAAGCAATCTAGTTTGATCATATGCTATATACTACAATTCTATATGACCTGCCTATATCAAACAGAGATATTTCTACTATAGGCATCATATTAAAAATGCATTGCAACAAGTAAATTATACAATTTAGTGACCTTCTAAAGTTCTCTGGCTGCTATTAAGGCAAAGAAAATGTTGGATAGACAAGTACATGAAGCAATGTTCTTTGCAAGGATATATTGCCCAGGTCCCCGTAGCATGATGTTTATTCCTGCATGAACAGTTTGTTGTGCAGGGATCACATTTGCAATACTTTTTTTTTATCCTTTTCTCTTCCTTTCTCTCTCTGTTATTCTTATCTTGCAGGCTTTCAGTTATTTAAATGCTGTTTTCTCTTCTACAGTGGTCTTCTATATCCTACTGCTAGTTATTTACAGTAAAATTGACAGTACCTGTGAGTTTTTAGTGCTGGAAGCCATCCAGCTCATTAAATGCAGTTGCCACTCAATTTTCAGCGTTGTTTTGTTACACTTTACTTCCTGGATGTCATTCTGCTCATTCTATTGGCTCTCTTAGTTTAGTCACACAGTTTATTTTTACTTTTTTTGGATCCTCTTGGTTGCCATAGACTTGAATTGACTCTGAAATCACTCTATGGTTTAGTTGACGTGTGCATCGCGAGGTCAAAGGTCAAGGGACATCAGCCAGGGCTCAACTTCCTGGAAAAATAACTTTAGAATGTTGCAATGGAAAGGAATGCCCATGGAGACTTTTCTCATGCAATAAACAGGTAATTGCTTTCATTAACTTTAAAAAATAAGTAAAAAAGGCTAGTGATGCCTGTATTAGTCGGATTTAAGGTTATTTATATTATAATTACGTTTTAAATACTGATGCATACAGTATTAGTTGTTACGTACTTTTTATTAGTTATTTTGGAGGGATCTCATTGAATGCCTTTAAAAAGGTAGAAATTGCTTCATCTTTGCTGTTTGCTTGGTATGCGGACCCCTTATATTGAAAATGTAGGAAAGCCGGATACATCGTTTGGAATTTTATTTTATGTTTTATTAAGTATGCACAGAAGGGTGAAAGAACTTCTCTCTGTTGCTTAATGGCTAAGGGTAAGTCCTGTGTAATTGTTATTTTATTGCCTTTCCATAGGTTGTTTTTTAGTTTTGCCTGCTTGTATGATCGTATTAGCATGTGTTGCATTTAAAATTCTCACATAAACTTGTCTTAGAGCTTCAAAAGTTTGTAATTTTCTTAATGTCCGGTGGAATCTTTCTATGGTAACATTTTGGGCTGAAGCACTGTTTTCCAGGAATAGCTCAATGATTTATTTTATTACATTTTGTAGAGAAGCTTGTTCATAGGTTTCAGGGATACCTCTAATGAGCACATTGTTACGCCTTGATCTAGCTTCCAAGTCTATTATTTTTTGTTGGATTTCAAACATTGTTTTTTCTGTGGATTTAGTTCTTCTCTGGATCTCTTCTATTTTTATTTCATTTTACACAGCTTTCACTTCATTTTTCTCCAGTCTGGTTAGTATTTGATCAAGATTACTTCCAAAGATATTTAATTTTGTAGAAAAGGAATGGATTTCTTCTTGTAAGGGTGTTAAAGCTGCCCTGAGCTCTTCCATAAAAAAATGGGTTGTTCTGACTTCATTTTGGCAGTTTGTTTTTGCAAGTCAGGTTGCTGTTTTACAGTTTTTTGTCTGTTTGAACAAACTTCTTTCTCAAGCAAGGTTATTTGAGAAAATCTTGTTTTTGACATTTGAGCTTCCATTGAATCCATAGTTCAATATTTATCAAAAGCTTATTTCTTTGTGTAGCTTCCTGTGAATTGCTGTTGAGGCCTGTACTGCCTGAAAGAAACCCAAATCAGCACATGTTCTTGCAGATAAGTATAAATTCTTTATATTTTTTATGAAATTTGCACCAGAGATGATTTAATATTTATTATATAATAGTATTATCTGTTTTTTTTGATGAGTTAGCCAGAGTGCTGATGCCCTGATTAGGTTAGATTACAGATTTGTATCAGGAGCTGACCAATAAGTGTGCTTCTTAGCTGGCGACCATCTTGGAATCAATTTTCAAGAAACTCTTATTGAAAAGTATCATGGATGGGACCTTTAACTCATATTCTGTGTGCTAATGTGAAACCAAAATGTCTTCTGATGAGACTTGTTATTTTTTAAAAGACTGTTTTTGACTTCTGGAAATGCATGTCTGGTAAGAGAAGGTCCATCCAGCATCAGGACCAAGGCAAGCAGAGTTCTGGGCATCTTAGCAAGTAAAACTTCCCCAGACTGATAAGCCTCCTGCCTATTGTCTCATAATATTACTCTGTGCCAAGCCTCTCCATATCTTCATTGGATGAGGGAAAAACAGCCACAAGCTGCCTTTTTGTATTTCATGGAGACTTTGTCCAAAAATGTGATTTTTAGCTGTACCATTTTTTATCATAATCTTCTCATCTCCATTTACACTTTTGGTAGTTGGGCCTAAGGTCTCCCTTTTCATAACCACAAAACATTCATTCCACCTTTGTCCAGAAGATGAAGATTCTTCCCCAAATTAAGAACACTAAATGCTTATATTGCCTGGGACAGTCATAACATATACAGCTGTCAGATTTGCAGAGCAGTTTCTATGATTATATTTACAGGTACAAAATGATGTTTCAGATATTGTCTCTTCAGGCTCACTCTTCCAAAATGACTAACAAACCTTCCAGTTGTTCTTTATCTACTTCCCACAGACAATTAAACAAATCAAAATCTTTAACAGGTTTGCTACTCCACCTTGAAGACAGTGATTCTTGTTCTCCTTTCCCCAGGTCTGTCACTGTTTCTTTGACGTAGACTGTTAAACTGATTTCCGTAGTTGTAACAGTGAGGGAAGTTTCCCCCTGCTGCAACATCATTGACACTGGCTACATCAAGAATGACTCCATCTCATGCCATTCCTGAGACAGATTATGACTGGTTTGCAGAGGCTGTGCTGAGAAACCAACTGCAGAATTCTAGTGCCCAGTCCCCTGTTCTTTCTGTTGAGCAAGTGAGTCCTTAAGAGTGTTCTGGCCACTTTTCCACTGTCCTACTCTTTTCTTTCAATGGTGCATCAATACTTTTAACTAACCCCATGTCTGAAGATGGCAGTACTGCCCTGGTAGTATTCATCCCAACATCAGGACCTATATGGATTCCAATTGCTACTCTGCCAATTCTGTCACTGTATGACTTGGTTATAATACTTTTGCCATGGGTATCACCTCCGTGTTGATATTGTCAATGTCTTTACTCTCAGCACTGATGGTTCTCTGTGGGCTGATACCAGGAGTCAGGCATTCAGTTTAAGTGTTGATGAAAGTCATTGCAGTTTTGATGTCAGGCTCAATCTTTTCAGCTCTATGCAGTACCCAATGTCAGTGTTGAACCAGCAAGCTCCATTGCAGTGGTTCCCATTGATACTGTGCCCTTGAGCTCCAGTGCCTGCCTCAGTCTACTGGAACACTTTATCAAAAACTCTCACAGCATATTTTGAAGAAAACGAATACAAGGATGCCAAGTTTCCTTGTATCCACCTCTCTGGCCATAAGTTTGTGGAGAACTTAGAATTAATGAACCAGTGGGGTTGGCCCAGTGACCTGGTACTCCCCCCCCCCCACAACACAGAGGAGGGTGCAGAAGACCTGTGTTTACCCAAACCTCCTGGGTAGTAACTTCCTTGGTTAAAGGATGACACTGAGCTGTCATGAGATTACTTTGATATGGTGAGCCTACTCCCAAAGAAGACCGAATGTATATTTTGACTCCTGAAAAATGTGGGTTTTGGTCTGAAACTCCAAACACTGACATACAGTTCTGTCCTGCAGCCCTTAGAAAGGCTCTTATTCCCCAGAATCCATCGGTCTATTAACAGATTCACATAAATAGTGGAATGGTAACACCACAGGAAAAATACACCTCTGTTGTAGTAATCCAAAAGTCTTCTGTATCCAAAAATCTTCTTTATTCAAAAGAAAGTAAGCGCTTTCACGTAGTAAACACTACGCTTCTTCAGACATAAAACGCAATAAAAATAGCTCTTCTTAAATACAAGTCTTGGCGCCAAAATCAAACCAATCAATCAATTATTCACTTAAAATCCAAAATCATTAGTTAGAAACATTAGATACAAATAGTTAAAAAACGAATAAAACCATGTTAAACTAGCAAATTTACAGTCATTATTGCATGTTATAGTAAATCTTTTTATGACCCATAACAACGTCTAAATTCTGGATTATATATGTTTTTTACCTTTTCCAGTAAAGCAACAAATAAAATCGAGAGGTCGGTCCAACAGCAGGGGACCCCGCAAGAGAAAGATGTCAGGAGAAAAGTATGGCAACATGAGAAAAACAAGGAACTGAATGATTTAGTATACAATTTTTCAGATGTTGTTCTTAATGTTTCAGATATTTCCTTATTGAATAGAGGCTTGAGCTTCATCCCCTCTCAGGCAAGTACCCTGAGTGATACATTAATAGGTTTAAGGTTATTCTGTCACAATCTATCATTGAAAGTTTTCTTTAAGGATAAGAGTGAATTGCACGTTATTAAAAATACCTGTCCATTTAAGAATAAAAGTAGTTTCTCACCCCCCATTCCACCTCATGTGGAATGTTTCATGAAGTCATGTGAAAGAGACTTCTATGAATTTTTTTCCAATAATGTTAAGCGGAGTAAATATTTCAACTTAACTCAGTATGAACGAGATTCTTTGAATAGACTTAAAAGTAATAACAATGTCATGATAAAACCTGCAGATAAAGGAGGGGGTGTAGTTATTCTGAATTTAACAGATTATGATGATAACATGCATTCACTTTTGGCAGATGAGAATACTTATCAGACTGTCACCTTAGATGTGATAGATAAAATCATTAAGAACATACATGATGACCTTTATGACTTACTGATGTGTGGCCAAATAAGTAAAGAAACCTATGATTATTTTTTCATTGAATTTCCTACCATACCTATAATAAAAGGTTTACCCAAAATACATAAAAATGTCTTGCCATTATCTATGAGACCGATTGTCTCGGGTGAAAGATGGGCTACTTCTACTGTTTCATCCTTTATTGAATATTTACTCAGACCACTTGTTAATAACATTTCTACCATTCTCAAAGATTCTTACAAACTTATAGGGGACTTAGAAAGTCTAAATTTAAATAATGATAGATCTGACTATTTATTGATTACAATGGATGTAAAGAATCTATTCACATCCATACCCAATGAATATGGCTTACAAGCCGTAAGAGAAATCATGGTGAAATCCACTAATTTTAGTAACAACAGACAGATATTAGTGAATCATTTGTTAGGTATGGTCTTAAGCAATAATGTTTTCTTGTTCAGAAATAGGTATTATTTACAAAAATGGGGGGTTGCCATGGGCACCCCCTGTGCAAATACCTATGATAATTTGGTAGTCCATTATTGGGACGAATGTTTTCTATTTAGTCATCCTACGCATAATAAAGTCAGATTGTTTAGGAGATTTGTGGATGATGTCTTTATCATATGGGAGGGCACCAAGACAGAGTTTGACATCTTTCTTACATATCTGGAATCTACCACAACTTTTTTATGTTTTACTACAGAAATGTCACATGAGACCATCCATTTTTTGGATTTAACTCTTACATTATCTAGACAAGGTGAGGTTATTCCTTCTCTTTATAGGAAGTCAACATGGAAGAATGCTTTATTAAGTTATGATAGCATGCATCCGAGACATGTTTTTTCAGGGATAGTAATGGGTCAATTTACCCGTTTAACCAAAATCTGCAAAGTTCATGACACACTGTTAACAGAAGTTGGTTATATGACCTCCCTTTTTCTTGAAAGAGGTTATGATGTTAAAATGGTTGATTGTTGCAAACTTCAAATAATAGATAAAAAAGAGCCAGATAGAAATATAGCTAAGGCACCTGTCAATTGGTACCATTCCAATAGTATGTATAAGACATCTAGTTATAGAAACAAAATTACTTACACGCTGAGATATACCAGTGATGTGCAGGCATTAAAGCAGATCATTCAAAAGAATTGGAATGTGCTTACCATGGATAATGATACCCGTTTGTTGACAGGGGATTATCCTAGTTTCACTTATAAGAACTGTGATAACTTGAAACAGATACTATGTGTTGAAAGAAATTTCACAATTAATGGTAGTAGCAGTACTCGACTAGGAATTTATCCATGTGGACACTATCATATGTGTCCTTATATTTCCCATATACAGAACTTTATACATCCGAATGGTCTGTATGTATTTAAACCTACTTTTAGTTCCAACTGTGAAAGTACTAATTTAATCTACTTAGCAACTTGTAATGATTGTCCTGCATTTTATGTAGGTTTAACCAAACGTAGATTAAGAGACAGGATGTATAACCATCTGTATGACATGAGAAAAGGCATTGAGTTAAATGCTTTAGCAAAGCATGTTTTAATGTATAATAATCATAGATTTAGTTTCAGGATTTTGCAAATTGTTGTACCCAACCCTAGAGGGGGAGATAGGATGAACTATCTGGCTAATATAGAGTTGAAATGGATTCTGCAACTGAGAGCACATGATAGTCCAGGATTGAATCAATATGTATCTATCAAACCGATTCTGGATAATAGAAAACTGTAACATCCAACATAATCTGATGTTATATCTTCATATTACAATACAGTTTATTCTTATATTATAATATAGTTACCTCCTGTTCATGTTCCATGAATATATATAGGAATGTATTCATATTTTTCTATCTACATCTTTCGATGTGCACTATTTTTATTTGCATTCATATAGACCAATTTGATTATCCCAAATTCTCCACATAATTTTGTATTATTTGGGGTTATCTTAATTTATGATATACATTTTTTATAAAGTTATAACCACATATGAATTAGAGTCAATTAGTTATTGAAGGGTTAAAGCAGAACATGCAATGCAACTTGAATAGAAAGTTATGTATGTATTCTTTATAAGATATATATTTTTTATACAATTTTTACGATGTTCTGCTTAATCAGTTTTTATAAATCTGATTTACTTGGTCTTAATCAGATGCTCTAGTTTAGTTATCATTCTTAGAAAGTTTTTGCTGATACTATTCTAAACTTTTTTTGAATGCTACAATGTTGCAGGTATGTTCTGCTTTGTGTGCCAGTGGAGTCTATTTGAGTCTGACTCCGCTTGTTTACATCATGTGATTGCCTCACGCTGCATGACTCGTTGTCGAGCGCCTTAAAGTATTTTGTCTGTTTCTTCTTTTGCTTATGTATAATGATCATGTTTTTCATCGTTTTGGAAGCCACTAAGCGTTTTGACACGCTATGTGGAGAAAGTAAGACAAGGTCTATAAAGATTGTTATCCATTTGTTTATACCATGTGATTGCTTTATGCTGTATGGATGTTTTTTGAGCGATCTAGAGCATTTATTCCTTCTTTGTTTATGCATTATGATTATGTTTTTTATTATGGAAGTTGTTAAGTGTTTTGACATATTATGTGGGGAATGCAAGACTAGGTCTATAAAGATTGATATTTAGTCAGATATAAGAGCTTTTGTTATATTATATCGCAGTAATAGCCATTTATTTTGCAGTTTAAATGATATACAACTGTATTATATGACTCTTTAGAGCTATGTACATGATTGTTTGTGTAATGCCTTGAAACAAACTATGTTTATCATCTTTATATTTTTTAGAATTCAGATGCTGTCATGGGATATACAAAGAAGAAAATAAGGGGTTTTGCTACACTACAACGTAGCGGTATATGTTTATTCCGTGTTTTAAATGGTTTAAATGTTATACAGCTGGGTTGCTTGGCTTCCTAGGGCTGTGCACATGACTGTCAATGTATAGTATTGGAATTAAGTACGTTCATCGTATTTATTAAATTAGTCATTTCAATATATATATTAATCCAGAATTTAGACGTTGTTATGGGTCATAAAAAGATTTACTATAACATGCAATAATGACTGTAAATTTGCTAGTTTAACATGGTTTTATTCGTTTTTTAGCTATTTGTATCTAATGTTTCTAACTAATGATTTTGGATTTTGATTAAGTGAATAATTGATTGATTGGTTTAATTTTGGCGCCAACACTTGTATTTAAGAAGAGCTATTTTTATTGTGTTTTATGTCTGAAGAAGCGTAGTGTTTACTACGTGAAAGCGCTTACTTTCTTTTGAATAAAGAAGATTTTTGGATACAGAAGACTTTTGGATTACTACAACAGAGGTGTATTTTTCCTGTGGTGTTACCTTCTGCATTTGTTTTACATTTTCGTGTTTTTTGCTGTATGGAAGGTTCTTTATATATCAGCTGCAGTTTTGGTATTTTCGCTAAATAGTGGAATGGCTAAGAAGGTAGGCATACGTATCCACCACCTCTGCTATGTACGCTTTGGATTACATGATGCATATGGTGGATTTTGAGCATGAAATAACTGTTGAAATATACCATGTGACTGAACAATTTCCAGATGGAGCTATAAAAGATAGACCCCCTAACTCAGTCCCCAACTGCCTTCAGCATGACTAATCTTTTGCTGCTTGCTCCTTATAGCACATCAGAATGTATGATCAGAGCCATGGTATCTTGCATCACTACATGCTGGCAAATGTGTCTTTCTCTGGTGGACTTTGCTGAAGATGTAGTATTAACCTCCAAGGATGTGTCCTTCCAAAGTCTATATATTTTTAGTATAGAATTCAAAGCATGCCTGGAAAATATAGATAAAAGAGGCAAGTCTGTCACAGCTGTGAGTGAAAAAGTTCAGCTCCCTCAACAGTCATTTTCAAGGATGCAGAGAAGACAGTGTCAAATGTTGTTTAGGACTGGTACACAATAAGGCAACCAACAGCAAGCTGGGAAGGAGCCCAGTAACCATGGCAACTTTCAACCTGATTGCAGACACAAAGGCAATAGCCCTCAGCAAACACTCATTCATGGGCAGATAACATTCCTGAATGAGATCTTGCCTAACTATCCCATTCTGGTGGAAGTTGAGGTTTTTGATCCCTCCACCAATTTCCATAGACTCTATCACAACAGAGAGGTAAATAAGGATGCAATTATCCTGAGGATATAAGTTTCTTCTCAGAATCCAGGCTGTCCCACCATTTCTTTCCTTGACTAATTTCCTATCCCTTTAGGGAATCACTGCAAAGAGAAGGGCAGTCTGCCACCTCGCAAAAAGTGACATCCAAATTGTCCAACCTGAACAAAGAGGGTCAAGATTTTGTTCCAGGTTCTTGTGGTGCCAAAACATCAAAGGTTCTCAGGCCAACTCCAAGGATATCTTTTACATTGTCATAATGCTATTGGTCCTGCCCTTTGTTTGAGAGAAAGGCTGTTTGGATCTCCAAGAGATGTACCTCTATATCAATATCAGAAAAGAGAAAAAAGAGGTATTTCTGTTTTCAGGATTGAGGCAGCCATAGGTGCTTCTATATGGACTGAAGTCATTCCCAAGGATGTTTACCAAATTCATGCCCATAATATAAATCCACCAGAGGTTGCCAAGATATGGTCATATCTAGATGACTGATTCCTAGCTGTTTCTTTTTTCAGGCTGCAAATGTAGAACGGAGTCTCTGACCAGGATGCTGTACACTGTTGGTATTACAGTAAGTCAAGTAAAGTTGCACTTGGTCCTTTCTCAGCTTCTTACATTCATTAGCTACAGTATGGAAACTGTTCCATGTAGGCATGTCTTCCAATGGAGTGAATCCTATTCTTTCAGTCAATATTTCAGAGTTTACATCATACTGATCTTCAGAAAGATCTTGGCTCATCTGTACCTCAAGACTTTGACTTTCATTGTAGCATACAAGCAGATCGTGTCACTTATCAGACTAAACATGAAGGTGCTGTAGTGAACACTCAAATCAAATGGTCCTGGATATTTAGACCCTTTGTCAAAAAATTCAAATATCCAGAGCATGCAAGTGGTACCTTTAGTGATGTATGAGGCTCAAAAATATTACTAGAGGAAATCCATTTCATTTACCCATTCCCATGTCAGCAGTCACTAAAGAAATTACTGTCCTGGTGTGGGGGTGTTAGAATGAGCAGCCCATTCAGTGTATCTGGGCATCTTATGAAATACCTTGCATATCAGTATCTTGGAGATGGAAATGATCCTCCTACCTTTCCTCATGGCATGATTGACATCCACGCTGATGACGTGGCAGTGGTTTGTGGTCTGGTACATCAGTAAATGTGGATCACAGTTTTAACCCTTATATCATGAAGCTGCAACAGTATGTTGTTAAGCCATTCAGTTCAATCACTTTCTAGTGGCAAATCACATTTCAGAGGAGGCCAGTTCTCTAGCAGACAGGTCCAGTTATTATTGGTGATGCCTCATGACTAGTTCCTCATTCCCCCTGTGGATCAGAAGTAGTTTCAAATGTGGGATGGACTTACCAGCAGCCTTTACACTGCCAACCAGTACCAAGTACAGCAGTTACTTCTCTCTCATCCTTTTCTGGGGAGATAGCAAACTAAACATTTCCAACTACTACCAAGTATAGAAGATACTTCTCTCGCATCACTTTCTGGGGAGATGCCCCAGGAATTGCCTGGTCCAGAATTGGTCTCCTGAACTCCCCTGCATTTCCCTCATTTTCTCTTATAATAAGGTTTGCCTAGAAAGTCAATTTTAACTAAACCAAAATCTTCCTGATACCCCTCACTTTAATTTTCCCCTCTGCTTCTATCTTATCTGCTTCAGAAACATTTGAGATTGTGTGCTTCCAACAAGCCACTGTATCAACTGTCAGACAAATATCACCTGAACACATCAGTTTTATTAGTCATCACTAACCCATCTTTTTCCCCTTGAGTGGTTCATATTATTTCATCCCCTCACAAGCTGAATATTTGAACGACACACAAAGCCAAATGGACTCACTTCTCTATATGAACCTTGTGTAAAGAACTTGATCCTGTAACACGTCACTGTTTCCTCTAGCCTAGATAATTTCTCTCTCAGATATTTGATGCCTGGTTAAGTTATTTTTCCACCAAAGTGCATCTAGCAGCTATTTGTAATTTCCAGCCTGACTTTAACTCTTCTTATGCGGTATCATTAAATGTTTGTGAAGCATTCATGAAGAGCACTTTTTTACTTAGACCTCCCAAACAGGATCCTCTGCTGACACTGGACTTGTATTTTTTGTTGGAGAAGCAGACCTTAATACCACAATGATCTGCAAATTCTGATGATTTTAAATATTTTTCTTGGAAAGCATTATTTCTTATAGCAGTCATTTCTTGCAGGAGAATTTCTGAAATGCAAGCATCATATGCTGACCCTCCATTATCTGGCATTTCACAGGCACAGTGTTACTGTCCACTCTAATTTCTGTTGTATGCCAAATGTTTCCATGGGGACTGACCTTAACCCGTCAGTTCATTTTCCTGTATTCTTCCTAGAATATACTAATTAGTGAGAGTATCTCATCCATTGCATAGATGTAGACTGTCAGTTGAGATTTTACAGTAACAGGATTTAGGATAATTTCAAAGACAGTCAGGTGTATGCCTCTCTCCCAAAGAGAAATCGGTAAAACATTTTTAAGAATACATTAGAAAGATGGTTACTTGTCATCATGAAGTCTTAAATAATAAATATAATAAACCTGTTGGCGTAATATCAGATGGTCATTCAACAAGAGCAGTTGCTTACTTGCTCAGATAATTTTTTCTGAATTGTAAGAGTGGACGACATGTGTGCTGCATGCAATCTATGCTCTCAGCACATTTCCACAAAGATATGATGTCATGTCCAGGTCCAGGTTTTCCTTTAGGTCTTATGTAATTAGGGGTATGTTCTCATAAGAAGAGTGCCTGGGAGGCATTGCCTGAGACTGTGTCCTTCTGTTAAGGAGGATAGGTCACCTTCTACCTGATACAAAAGTTATACTATACTTACCATAACAATTGACTGGGAAGAGAAGGTATATTCTCTAATACAAACCCACCCAAGTACCTACAACTGGTGTCGTGAGTCTCAGGTCTTTCCTTTCATCTTTTATATAACTGTAAATGCATTCATGCCTCACATTGAAGCTCTGGAGAGATTTGGCATTATGGCATTGTATGGGTTGAGGTTTGGCATCCTGGAAAATGTTTTACTTGGAGAGTGATTGCAATACCTGTCATTCATATTCCTGCTATTATGGAGAATGGACCAGTTCTTCTAAATTTAGCATTATGGTAAGTATAAAATAAACAACAGTAGGACTGCCATGGCAGATAGCATAAATTTAATGAATAAAAAAATGAACATATAAACGCTTTAGGATAAAAATCCTTCCTCAGATCCATTAACTAAATCTAGAGAGAAAGTTTACGTAGCATACAACATCCAGTCACAAACAATTTCATCAATAAAAACCCATTAAGTAACAACCAATAAAACAAATGTATATTCAAACAATGGAGATTCTTACAACCTCCTTGCTTTTAAAATAGGCTTTAGTGGGATAACCCCATTCAGGCCAGGCTGGAGTCCGCCCTTAAATCAATAATCCAGTGAACCTCTTTAACTTCTGTGCCATTAAAAATATCACCACCCCTTAATGTAGGATTAAAAACATCCAAAACCATAAACATGAAGCTGTGCTCTTTAAATGTAATAATGTGTTGAGATAAAGCACTTCATTGTATCTCATTACATTTATCACCCATATGAAGTAGAATACATTCCTTCAGCATTCTGTTGGTCTTGCCAACATAAAACAATGGACATTTGGTGCATGTGACAACATAAATCACATTCTTAGTAACACAAGTTGCATAACTATAATATGAGTACTGTTTATTAGTAATGGGATGGCAAAATGTGTTACTTTTATTAATATATTGACATGCCCTACATGGATAAGTGCCAACCTTACTACTTCCAAAAAAGTTTGTCTACTATATGTGGGTCTGTGACAAAATATGCTTTTCACATTATGATTTCTCTTATAGAATGCTCAAATGATTATTGATTTAAGGGCAGACCTTCTGCCTGGCTTGAATGGGGTTATCCCACTAAAGCCTATTTTAAAAGCAAGGAGGTTGTAAGAATCTCCATAGTTTGAATATGCATTTATTTTATTGGTTGTTACTTAATGGGCTTTTATTGATGAAATTATTTGTGTTCGGATGTTGTATGCTACTTAAACTTTTTCTCTAGATTTAGTTAATGGATCTGAGGAAGGTTTTTTTGTTCAAAAGTGTTATCTGTTCATTTTTTTATTCATTAAATTTATGCTATCTGCAGTGGCAGTCCTACTGTTGTTTATTTTATGCATATTTTGCATTTTAGATTCCACAGAGGGACTATTGATCTCATTTGTGTTGTTTCTTGCTTTTATTCATCATGGTAAGTATGTAACTTTTCTTTTATTCGTCTTTTAAAGATGTGAAACAAATTCAAATTGTTTTTCCAGCTTCTTTTTAAAATTGTGTATTCGAGTGAGCCAAAAAGCTTTCAGTGATTTTGCAGAAATTCATACCTTCTTGCAGTATCTCTCCTCTATACATTCCTACTATGAAAAAAAAAAGATTCTGCACCATCCCCATTGCTTAAATGTCATAAAATAATTATGGAAATTTAGCTTTCATGGGCTCATGACCTATTTACTGTCTTCAGAAAATGTTTGCAATATAGCTTGCCTATATTTTGCCTTTTCAAGAATATAATTTAAAAGTTAACACAGTCAGCTAGATTCAGTAAAACCTATATGGTCCGTTTACACCATGTCACACACAATAGCTCACCTTTTTGAATTCAGTAAGTGGCTCTACACACCCACGCAAACAAGGTAAACACTGTGGCATGCAAATTACAACATAAACAGCTGAAATGTATGTTAATCAATCAATCCAAGATAGAGGAGCTATTCAAACAAGCTAAAAAGCAACCATGTAGACTCAGTGTTGTTTTTTTTTTTTTTTTTTTTTTTTTTTTGCAAATTCCAAAACCTATTGGAATACAGTCATGGAAAGGAGTCTACACAGAAACAATGTTAGGGGCTTCTGTTGCTTTAATTCATGTGTATGTGCAACAGGCTGAGGTCTATACTGCTGCTGCTGCTACTAGACCAAGGCCAAGAAGGAGAAGAGTTTTCAGACCCCAGGTAACTTATCACAACCTGTGTGATGTGGAAATTGTAGTCTGCTACAGGGTGGATAGAGACACACTTTGGTCTGCTACAGGGTGGATAGAGACACACTACAGGAACTCTGCAGCCTCTGTTGTCCTCATCTCAGAGACAGGTCAAACCAAGGGGAGCCCATCCCAGTTGAGACAAAGGTATGTGTAGCACTTAGAATCTTAGCTACAGGTACCTTTCAGAGACCAACAGAGGACATGCTGGGGATATCACAGGCATCAGCATCCAGGATTCTGTACCAATTCCTGATGCTATACTCCAACATGCCAGTAACCGCATATATTTTCCCTGTACTCCTGAGGATAGGGCCAGAAATATGCAGGAGTTGTACCCTGTAGCACACTACCCTGAAGTACTGGGTGCCATAGATTGCACACATGTAGAAATTAAGGCACTGCCCGGGTCTAGGGAAGGCTCTTCATTAATAGAAAGGACTTTCACTCTATTAACTGCCAAGTAATGTATAATGCCAAGGGAATCATCTTGAATGTGTGCGCTGGTAACTCTGGCAGTTACCACAACTCACATATCTGGCACACCTTCAAACTGTATCAGATGTTCACTAGCGGGGATATCCACCAGGGTCATTTACTGGGGGATGCAGGTTATGCACTGCAGTCATGGCTGATGACACCCATCAGAAATGCACACACACTCACTGAAGAATACCATAATGAGGCACACTCTGAAATCAGAAATATCATGCAGAATGTGTTTTGGCTGCTGAAGTCACAGTTCTGCTGCCTAGATACATGTAGGGGAGCCCTGCAGTACAATCCATGGATATGTACTGAAATATTCATGGTATGTGCCATGCTATACAACATCACTTTGAGAAAACAGCATCAGCTGGATCAACAAGGAGAAGGAGCACATCCCTCCATCAGTATCAAGGTCACCACAGCCACACTCAGGTGAGGAGTCAGAGGAAGAAGAAGCAGCAGCTGCTGAGGGTGTAGGCAGATGTAGGTGTGTTCAATATGGACTGGCTAAGAGACAATGCATAGCACAGCCCTAAACCAAAACTGTTGCAACTGCTGGATTTAAAAGGTAAGTGTTGAACCTGGAGTGTATTGTGTAATAATATGAATGACTGGAATATACTTGCAATTTGTCACTTAGTAGTGTAAGCAAGTAAAAGGTGGGAGATTTGTACAGCAATGTCCTTAACATCTGACAGCAGAGACTTATTTGACTTATATGTGTCCATTATTAAATAGTAGGCTTCAGGCATCAAAAATTCACACAGTCATACTTCTCAAAAGTAGTGATGGTCATTGTATACCCTCAGTTTAGCACCGTACATTTGTACTGGAAAATAATTGAAGAGAGAAGTTAAAAAGTAATGATGCAAATTGTAGTTTCAGACTTCACAACCTTCACAAGATCATTCACAATAAAGTTGGAACATTTTGATGTTATCAACTGTCTAACTTTCTAAGACCAATATAATCAAAGGTACAACTACCAGTTCAACATCACAAATGCAGATATACTATACTAAGCACTAGTCAGCTGTGCATCCTGAAAATCAGACACAAAGCGTATGTATCCCTGAATCCAAAAGATACAAAACAGGTATATGACACAGTTATCATCACTTGCGCAGGATGTTGGGGGTCAGGAAGCCTAGGCTGACACAAAAGGTTGGTGAGTATGTGTGAGTAAGAAAAAGAAGCAGGCAGACATTTGGATAAAGCAGCAAATGGCCAATGAGACAAATTGAGTTTTAAGCTGCACGTTTGAACCATGTAATTGCTGTGTGTGTGTCTGCAGGGGTCCTCCAGGTGAAATTGGTGTGTGAGTGTCTGCATGAACACAGCCAAGCTCTGTGCTAGGTCTACATGTTGGTATGTTGGACAGGTGTGAGCCATGCATTGCATGGTAGAGGTGGAAGTTCATCTTTGCCCTGACCACAAGAACTGTCTCTGCCAGGAATTGCACTAACACATCCACGCTCATGGTCAGATGCATTGCTGCTACCTGAACATGACTGAAGGCTGCTGGATAAGCTCCCTTCATGAGTATACCCAGGACCATGACCCAATGGTCTGCTTTGTCTGGGTGTGGACAGCTCACCCACTGATGGAGCAGTGGAAGTACTGTCTCTTTGGGAGTGTGATCAGGCATTGGCCATGTTGGCTAACAGCAGATGATGTGGTTGACTTAGGCCCACAAGGATGCCATCCCTCTTCCAGCAGACTTTCCATCACAGGCACTGCTCATTCCAATGTATCATTCATCTGATCCATTGAATCGGCAACATGGTAGAGGCAGTCACACATGTCATCCTGTACGACATCTACAACCCTAAGCATTTTCCTGGAACACCTATGGGAACATGCCTATGCTTTCATGATGACCCTAAACATACTTTGAGTGGCATGGGAAGAGACACATGGATCAGGTGGAGAATGGACAGCAGGCCTCCTCCGAGCACTCACATTCAAGCTCTGCTCCCCCTGACTGTGTGTCTGTATGGCCACCATCATCATCAGTGTCTGCTGATACTCTGACATCAGGTGACAGAAGCCCCACACTAACACTGTCAAGATCACCTGTGATAATAAGCAACAAACACAGGAACAATTAATACCCACACTACTGTATTCCAATATATGCTAGAAAAATAACAGTGCTGGCACTATTAGACAGTACAGCAATACACACAACAGTCCTGACATCAACATCACACACTAAAATATTTCTTTGAATTGCTCATCAGTACTGACATAAAAATGTTTGTCTTATCATGTGCAGATGATGGTATCCTCTGTATGCCAGATGGTCCTGGAAGAAGTTAAACAAAAGGTAAGGACAACATCATTACAATTAACAGTAACAGAGGGGATAATACTTTTTCCCCTTTATATGTCCATCAACTATAATTTCAACAAGAACTTGGATGACATCTCCAACCTATGCCCATGTGTAATCAATCAGAATGTGTTGTTGACTGTAGCAATCTTCAATCCTTCCCCCCAAATTCTTGTGAAACAGAACAAATGTATTGATTTAATTTATTTTACTATGCAACAATATTTAACAATAGAGATACAAAGTATACCTGGAAGCTTCTCCTGGGGCATGCTTGCTGTCCCTGAAACAGCACCAATGTCAAGAAAATGCTGTTCTGCACTTCCGTGGGAGCTTTCTGGATCTCTGACAGTGGACAGGAACTCTTTATTTGCTATTAGTGGTGGCTCTGTAGCAGACCTCCTTGCACCCATCCAATCATGACCCACTGCTCTTCAGTGCAGATGAGATCATGGCAGTGTTCCTATGGTGCACCTGGTCATATGTCCTAATGTGGCCAACCACTGCATTAATATCTGTGATGGCAATCAACTGTCAAGCAGGACGGCAGCATGTCACCTAAAAGCTTCAACATTGACCTGCTTTTCAGGGTCAGTGAAGGGTGTTTTTTGAGGATTGAGACACCTGGGTGGCATAGTCCTAGGTGTCCTAAAATACAACAGAAAGATAATACACAGAAGTATCACATAGCTACAAAATAACTGTTCCCAGATAAAACAGAAAGGTGGGATTTCAATATTACCCACTGGAGAAACATAAAACAGTCTAGAGATTTGAAATATGAACAACAGGCTGGAAGCAAAAAAGGAGAGAAAGAATAGCAACATATCCTTGTTTGTGCCATAACAGAAATGCAGCTTTGTCCCACCCCCCCAAAAAAAAAAAAACAGACAAATGACCATCTTTGAAATGCTACAAGTGGTATCAAATGAACTGTCCCTGAAACATTTCTACAGATTTAACACAGAGCATTCCATGTTAAGGTATTGCCAAGCATGTATACCTGTGAAATGCTCTGACAAACATGTCTATGCCATCAGTACACTTTTAACTAATGCATACAGATAAAAGTGTAAAAATCTTTGTTAATATATATATATATATATATATAATACTATTAAACAAATTTTTCTAATTGCATTTCAGCATAAGCAGTATGTAGCTGACAAAATACAAGCATAGCTTCTCAAGTTCAGTAATCCTCTGTGTAGATATATCCCAAAGTAATATCCTCTTTTTTGTGTTCTCCACATAAACAAGTCTCTTCACATTCAGTTTCCCTAGCTACATGGTTGTATTTTTATGGTGTAGATTCATTGCTGTCAGCACAGTGAAGATGCAAATGAGGTGTGAACTAGTTATAATTGTTGAATCCGAAATACTTGGCTCCATGTAGCATCCCTCACTGTTTGTTTTTAATGGATTGCAACTGTGAATGAATACTGGTAGGGAGAAGGAACACACAACAGCAATGCAAACTGCCCTACATCCAATGGGTGTGTCAGGTTAGACTTACAAAGTGTTAGATAAAATTTTGTCAAGGTTGGAAATATAGGTAAGCAACTCACACTTCACAGGTTCTGTTCATTAACATCCAACCTCCCCTTCATTTGTTGTCAACTGCATATTATAGTATTGCTGTTTAATATCCTCACAAATCTTATGGACAATGATATAGAATGGCTTACAGATTGCATGTCTCAGATTACTGGTCGATTAAGAGAAAAATGACCAACAAACACAGAGAGATAAGACAGAGGTGCATATTTGCAAGTAATACTCATAACTGGTTGTGTGATCACTTAGTGCAATACATCCAAAAATAATAAATGTACAAATAACAATTGCATGGTTTCATATTACTGTAGATGTTGCAATTGGTCGTATAAAGAATTATATCAGTTTCTTGCTGCAAGGCTGTTTGTGTGGCAAAGAGGGATAAGACACCTTTACTCTGTTCTGGAGGTTCATTGGAGTGAGAGTTCAAATCCAGACCAGACCTATGTAGAAATATTTAATGTGTACTAACAAATATTTTGTAGTGTTTATTTCATAGATTGTTTTGCTTCATTTGAACTGTTTTCCCTTTTATTTATGTTTCAGTTCCCTGCTGCAAAGCTATTTGTGTGCCAAAAAGGAATAAGGCACCCTTACTGTGTTCTGAAGGCTCACTGGAGTGATAGTTCAAATTCAGACCTATGTAGAAATATGTCATGAGTACTAGCATTTTGCTGTGTATCTTTTACAGATCGCTTTTCCTCATTTCAGCTACTTTTCCCTTTTTTCTTTCTTTTTTTTCTTTTTTTAGGGGGGGGGCACTGTTTGCATGATGCATGGCCTAGTGCAAACACTGGAAATGGACAAAATGAATGTCAGGTTTGGCTCTGCTTATCTCGTTTGCATGAAGGGTGGCAGTGTGCAAACTGGACTAGTTGCCCACCTAGGAACCAGACAGAACACTTGCAGAACAAATGCAAACAGGGTTCCTGTAAAAGGGCAAAGATCAAAAACAATACATTGCTACAATTTATGTATTTCATTGCACAACTGCACTTAGCAGCATTGTGAGCTGGTTCACAAGGTTCCTCAGCAGCTGCAGCCATCGAACACTTGCAGACAGGACTCATACAGCCAATAAATGAAACTGGATACATTCAATTAATTTTGTTAGGCACCACACAAACATGATAAGTGACATTGTATGGTGGTTAACACAGAGACCTTAAGAATGATTAGGAAATTAGGGAATGTCACGTAACCAGTCCTGTGTCAGCAGATGTAAGTATAGGGCTGGAGTACAGATGGTCCTAGGTTCTAGTACAGGGTGTGCAACCTTATTTAACTGTTGTGATGGTGCAGTTTATAGCAATGAACTGAAAAATAGACAAGTATTATTTCAGCATTCTTGTGGCAACAGGTGTAAGTGTAGGACAGTCATACATATGGTCCTGTGTTCTAATACAGGATATTCCGTACACTTTTATTGTTGTTCCACTTCCCATTATATTCACTGTCACTTATAACACTTTAGATGGTGGAGCTGATATGAATGATATGTATGAGGAGAGTCTATATCATATGAACGAATCGCACAAATTGCGAACGCTGATAATATTGAACGTACCGGACCTCAAAGTGCTTTTTCTGAGATTGCAGTGAGATGGGATATTTGCCCATTCCTCACTGTAGTGTGATCTCGGAGTTGGAATATATATTTAGTGAGGGGGTGCAGTCCCCCACAATAGAAGTTCGAGGTCTGGTAAGTTCGATATTATGAGCGTTTGCAATTTGTGCGACCCACAATAGAAGTTCGAGGTCTGGTAAGTTCGATATTATGAGCGTTTGCAATTTGTGCGATTTGCTCATATGATGTAGACCCATTTGAGGGATGAGGCACCATTTTTTTTGTTTTCAAATGTATGAGTGAAGGTACATTGTCTACTATATTTCTGTAAGTATAATTCTGCTATTTGGACTTGAATGGACTTCATAATTACCTAAGGCACATACACAACTGGATCTATATCCAATAACCTTGTCAGGTCACACACATACATAGCTCAAACTGTCACCTGTATTTATGTATGATTCTGAACTATGTCTGAGCAGCGCTTCTACTGTGGCAAAGATGAAAAATCAATGCAGTGGAAGAAAATGTTTTTCCCCTTATGCCTTGGTTTGAGTCCCACAGTGTAAAAATCTAATTTTTTCAGTGTATAAAGGCAAAAACAAATGCATCGGGTCATTACATTTATTCACCCAGTGCATGTCTGCAAACCTAACTCACCAAACAGTTACCTTACAGTTTCCAATATATATTTCCAGGCTGTATCAGTAGACATCTCTCAAACTAAGGCCAAGTATCAGAGTAACCTTCTAGTTTCAATTATTTAATTCATCCCTGCTTGACACTGCTGCACTCTGCTTAACATCACACAATCACAGTTGGCATAATTGCTCAGGTTTGTGCACTACCAGTAAATGTGATAACTGGAATTGGCAGGAAAGCATCAGTTTCCATTGCTCAAGTTTGATTGGTAGACATGGCTGGCATTGGAGAGGAAAGTGCCAAGTTTAGGACACAGAGGTGAGGTGTCAAAGAGTCCAGGATGTTTATTGGATTCCTGGTAAGGCACCACAGCCAAAGGCTTTGGCAGGGGGACTATTCTGGCTCCCAGTACAGGTTTGAGGCATGGAATAGTTTGTCCCAGGCCTTATCCAATGCCACTGGTATCCCACGCACTGGAGATCAATATAGGTATAATTTCTATGACCTGCACAGGAGAAAAAGTGATACTCTCAACCATTGGTTGCATGAGTTTCAGACTGCAGACATCCCACAGCTGTGTAATATGACAATAAGAGAGTAGTTGTAAGAATTAGAAAGCTAAGCATTAGCAAGACTGGTATGTATAATATTCTTATGTTCCTTTCTGTTCTTTCCCCAGCTCCCAACAAATGTGAGTTCAAACAAGAGGAGAAGGTTATTGTAGCTTTAAAAGTTAGAGATAGCTTTTTTGGTCATGTATACAGTTTTATCTAATTGAACATGCATATTACAATTGTAGAAGCAAGTGTGCATGCATTACTCTGTAGAACAAACCAGTTCTAAGAGTACAATATTAGACTGCAGTCAGAGGTTGTGGGTTGAAATACCATGATTTCCAACTATAAAATGCTGTTTTTTCTTCAATAATATTTACATTAAATCAAGAACTCTCTACCAGTGACACAAATGTCCTGCTGTAAACTGTAATCTGAATAATTTGAACACGCATATGTGTAATACATGCACATTTTGAGGATTACTTTCGGCCATCTGTAGTATAGTGTGTATCTGTTAGGACGTATACTTAAATGTAATACATCAGATAAAAAGAGTTGTGTTAATACATTGTATGTCACATATGATGGTACTAATTTTATCTCTTTTTTTCCCTCACCCCAACCCTTATCTCTCTTTTTTTATTTTCTATTATGTGTCATCAAAATTTCTCCTAGTCATCCATGTGTACCACATCACTAAATGATACACAGCACAGTGAGATAGGCCAGCCCCACCGGATAAGTCTGCTCCCGCTTCACTAGCTCCAGCACCAATGTCCATCATGTCTGGGAGGCATCCTGGCAGCACTGCCTCTGTTGCCCCTGCACTACCTCTGGCCTTAGGTAGTACTGCCGTAGAAGCTGTTGCAGTGGTACCTTCCAGGAGCAGTGGCGGAGATGGTGATTTCATCACCCACAGGGAGATGTCAAGGATAATGCTTAGGATCATGTATCACACCATTGATGTATGTCTATGCCAAATGGAGAGGCTGCTCTCCCTCATGGTCCATAGGAAGAGAAGATGTCAAGCACTCCAGCCACCAGTGGAGTAAGGGGACAGTGATGGCAGTCCAGTGGATGAGGACTCGATTCACACTATCTTCAAACTTGATGTACATGAGCCTGCATTGTCCTTTCCCTCACCCAATCATGGTGTCCCCCAAACTTTTGTGTTGTCTCTTATCTTGTTTTTCTTGTTTGTTTGCATTTGGTTCCTTACCTACCCAACTTGTCTGATCCAGACATACCTGTGTCTCTTACCCAGCATTCCTCTCTTACTGAATTAAAAAAAATGGACACCTGTCCCACAAAATGAAGTTGCCCCATACATAGCTCTCCGTTTCACACACATGACTTCTTTACACACTGGATTCAGCTCAATTGGCTATACAACATGATTATGTTGTTGTCACTCATTTCTCTGGAGGTGACAGTCCAAATTCATCTAATATTCTGCACATATGATCAGTTTTTACTGTTGAAGAAATGGATAACTTTGGTTCTTTCCTACCACCATTCTGCACATTTCTGTATTGCTTTCCCTTTGTTCTTCCCCCTGTTGCTCCCCATTTCACCACTTTCCCATCTACGCCATTTTAACACCTATAATCTGGTAATAAAATAGAATTACAGACAACACACATAAATAGCAGAAAAAGCAATGGATCCATTCAATTTTTGATATCTGTGTTTGCATGAAGTTTCGCATCATGCTGCAATGCCAAGCAACATTCAGCAGTGGTACAATGCTCTGGTTAATTCCACACAATCTTGCTTAATCTCACTGCCCTATGACAACACACAGCAAATCATGTGCTATAAAGAATTGTCATTGCATTATCACTGATTACTTAAAAGTATTTAAAAGTCTTACATACACCAGGATTTGAACCCAGTGTCATCTAAGCTTAAAAAGAAATGTATCAATGCATTTACACCTGCTGCCACAGAGTCAGTTAAGCAGCAGGTGTGTTTCATAAACTCAGTACTAACTCTCAGACATTAGCAATGCAGCTTGCATTTGCACACTGCTTAACTACATGCAAACAGGGAGAGTAACGGAATGTGTATCTTGCATGTGCAAACACTTTGCCAAATGTCGCACAAACCAGCTGCTCAACGTGTTATGAAAAAGTAAATATTATTGTGTATTACTGCTGTTTATTGTCCATTTCCTGTCTATGACATGAAATTACATGTGGAAATGTAATAAACTGAAAGCCCTATCTAACAATATGTCACATATTTACAATACAGCCATGTGTTGCTTCCCTCCAAGCACTGCAATCCTGGAGTCTCAGTACTTTTTTCACACTGAGCTGATCGAAGGAAAGACACTGAGGAAACTCGGAGCTATAATATATAACATTAAGTATCCTGTTTTTTGTTTATTTTGTTCTTTATTTCTTTGTTATTTATAGCACTTTGTGTACTGTGTATTTTTCTAGCTAGTTTCACTGTGTGTGAATTATTAACTGGAAATTGTCCACTTTTATTAATCATCTGTTGGGTTGTTTGTTTCTGATAACTTGATGCAGTTAAAGTCTTTTTCTAGAGGCTCCTTTAGCTGTTTAAAACATTCATTTAAAGGCTCACTGCTGCTTTTCAGCTGTGAGAAACATTTCTGCAGTTTGTTCTAAGTAGTGGGGATATTTGTAGCATTTCCATATTCAGGCTTGTATTTGGGCCTAGTGTTTGTGGAGGCTGTGTGTCTGAGCACATATTCAGGACATCTTGGTTTAGCCAAAGCCATCAGGCATTTCAGTGAGAGAAAATTGTTTGAGGTCATTGGCTGACTGAGGTCACCTGGACTACAGCTTAGACTAAGCACCTCATTGGTTCTTTTGAGATTTCTTTCTTAAAAGCTGTCTCAGGTTTCAACTTTCTGTTACCTAAGACGATCAGTTGTGAGTGTTCTGCCATTTCACACTGAGCTGATCGAAGGAAAGACACTGAGGAAACTTGAAGCTATAATATTTAACATTAAGTATCCTGTTTTTTGTTTATTTTGTTCTTTATTTCTTTGTTATTTATAGCACTTTGTGTACTGTGTATTTTTTAGCTAGTTTCACTGTGTGTGAGGTATTAACTGGAAATTGTCCACTTTTATTAAGCATCTGTTGGGTTGTTTGTTTCTGATAACTTGTTGCAGTTAAACTCTTTTTTCTAGAGGCTCCTTTAGCTGTTTAAAACTTTCATTTAAAGGCTCACTGCTGCTTTTCAGCTGTGAGAAAACATTTCTTCAGTTTGTTTCCCACCCTCCCTCCCTGTTGGTATAGTGTTTTTATAGTTGGTGGCTTTTCAGTTGCCCGCCCCTAGTGTAAATTTGATCTGGGACCCTCCTCCCAGTCTAGTGTCATTACCTCATTTTACCCAGTACAGGGAGAACATTTGAGAAGGTCAATCAGCTTAGCTTCTGCTACTCCTTTCTCTCTTTCCTTTCTCTCTTTCCACTTAAAAAAAAATTATCTGCTTTTACTGTATTTGTGTTTCTTCCTACTTTATTTTGCTTTTGCGTCATCTTAAAAGTACTCAATTGTATTTATTACTGCTTGGTATAATTCATTCTAAGCCTTTTAGTTTAAGGACTTGGGCTTCATACCAGTTGTTTTACATTAAGAAGGTTTGTGGTCTGCACTGTAGTGGCAGAACAGGTAGCTTACATCCTTCTATGTTGGGAACTGCTGATTGAGGGCTCAGTGTCTGTTATTCTAAAAGTGCATTAATTCTGGTTTAAGCACTTGGGCTTCAGGCCAGTTATTTTACATTAAGAGGGTTCGTGGTCTGCACTCTTGTGGGAGGAGAGGCTGGACTCTGCCCTTCTGAGCTGGGAATTTCTGGTTAAAGGCTTATAGTGCCTGCATATTTGAACTGCTTCTTACTGAAATTGGTACACCTTGTTTGCTGTAGCATAGACTAGATCCAGGCTTGCTGAATCTAGCTTTGTTTGTATAACTTGAGCACTAATCCAGGCATTCTTTAAAGTATTCAATTGTATTTATTACTGCTTGGTAGTAACTTGATTATAGTGTAGCTATCATTCTAAGTCTTTTGGATTAAGCACTTGGGCTTCATACCAGTTGTTTTACATTAGGAAGGTTTGTGGCCTGCACTGTGGTGGCAGGACAGGTAGCTTACATCCTTCTAAGTTGGGGACTGCTGATTGAGGGCTCAGTGTCTGTTATTCTAAAAGTGTATTAGTTCTGGTTTAAGCACTTGGGCTTCAGGCCAGTTATTTTACATTAAGAGAGTTCGTGGTCTGCACTCTTGTGGGAGGAGAGGCTGGACTCTGCCCTTCTGAGCTGGGAATTTCTGGTTAAAGGCTTATAGCACCTGCATATTTGAACTTCTTCTTACTGAAATTGGTACACCTTGTTTGCTGTAGCATAGACTAGATCCAGGCCTGCTGAATCTAGCTTTGTTTGTATAACTTGAGCACTAATCCAGGCATTCTTTAAAGTATTCAATTGTATCTGCTTGGTAGTAACTTGATTAAAGTGTAGCTATCATTCTAAGTCTTTTGGATTAAGCACTTGGGCTTCAGACCAGTTGTTTTACATTAGGAAGGTTTGTGGCCTGCACTGTGGTGGCAGGACAGGTAGCTTACATCCTTCTAAGTTGGGAACTGCTGATTGAGGGCTCAGTGTCTGTTATTCTAAAAGTGTATTAGTTCTGGTTTAAGCATTTGGGCTTCAGGTCAGTTATTTTACATTAAGAAGGTTCGTGGTCTGCACTCTTGTGGGAGGAGAGGCTGGACTCTGCCCTTCTGAGCTGTGGATTTCTGGTTAAAGGCTTATAGTGCCTGCATATTTGAACTGTTTCTTACTGAAATTGGTACACCTTGTTTGCTGTAACATAGACTAGATCCAGGCCTGCTGAATCTAGCTTTGTTTGCATGCTTGTTGTTTGTTTGCTTGTTATTTCCCTGAAACACTAATTCCACCTAAAACGTGGCTTTTCAGCGCTTCTGTGGATCCCTAGTGATATCTGCATTGCTTACTGTACTTATTTCCTTGTTTCACTTGAAAGAAAGTTACTGTTTGTTGTTTTTGCATTTAAGTTACCTGTAACACATTGCATTTAAGTTACCTGGCACTTGCTCACTAAGTCAGCACTAAAAATTAAAAGCACTACACCCTCACAAAGCCCCCTGAGTACCTTGTTCCCCATTGGCCCTTTTTTCAATTATAAAGGAATTCCCAATACTATTCTAGCATGTCCAAAGGTCAGTTGTCAATCTCCTCTCTGGTCCAGCTGGTGAATCTGGGAATCTTGAGGCAATGTTACAACTGCCTCATGTACACAGACAACCCTCTCCTCCTCCCAGCAAATTCCAACACATGTGACAGATGCAACCATATAGCCAAACTGGAGGCTAAGCTCTCTCAACTCAGTACTGGCGTAACCAGTCAGGAGGAGAAGGAAACCACACTTACTACAATTCCAGTCTCACATAGACCTACCACGACAGCAAACCAAACACATAAACACACAAAAACATACTTGGAGGCTCTAAATAAAAATCTGCCTAAGCAGCAGAGACCTCCAAAGCAGACACCCAAGCAACCGCTACCCCAAAACAAAACACTTGCAACACATAGCTCACAAAGCCAGTGTGCCGAACAGTCACAGCCCTTAAGGCTAAACAACACACCTGATACACTTGTAATAGGTGACTCTATCGTCAGGCACACTGACGTCCTGCTCACCAGGCTGAACAAGGAGAAGGTCACGCTGAGCTGCCTGTCGGGCGCTAGGATCCGCCACATAACACAAGCACTCAGGTCACTCCAAGGCAAGTACAAATATTACTCAGTCATTGTCCATGCTGGTGTGAATGACCTGAGACGTACCTCCCTGGACTACATGAAAAGAGACATAGAGGAGCTCTCTGAGCATGTAGCCCAGGCCAGTATGACCCTGACCTTGAGTAGCATCTTACCCTCACCAAGAATGATGCCACAATATGAAGACAAGATGATCAATTTCAACAATTGGCTTAAGTATTGGTGTCATTCAAAGGGGATCCAACGCCTGTCAGCCTGGGATGACATGCTCGACAAGTCACGATGCTTCGCTAGGGATGGCTTGCACCTGTCACCCCTGGGCTTTCGGATATTGGCAAAGGCTCTTGCCACCCCCATAGTGCCTTTTTTAGGCAAGGCTCAAAAGACAAACCCACCTCCATAGGTATCACAAGGGATAAGAAACTAAGAGTAATGCTACTCAACGCCAGAAGTCTAAACCTCAAGATGCACTTTTCGAAACTCTCCTTAGCATGGAGAACATCGATATCTGTGCAGTAACAGAAACCTGGTTCAAGGTTCCCGAGAGCACCCCAGCACTACCAGGTTATACCGCATACCATGCTTTTCGGCCCCAAAACTTGGACCGAACCACAAAAGGAGGGGGAGTATCAGTATTCGTCAAAGATACCCACACCTCCAGGTTGGTGGCACAGCACGAAGTATCAGAGACTATCCATGTCAACTAACAGTGGGTAAAACTGCCTTCCAGTTTATAGCCTGCTACAGACCACCCTCCCAAACCCAGGAACCCTACTTGGCCTTCCTGAGAACACTGGAAAATATGAAGGTCTCTCTAAACACCATTATATTGGGTGACTTCAACTACCCAAACATAGACTGGGAGCATTACTCTAGCTCCAACACCCTAGCCCAAAGGTTCCTAGAATTTATAAACTCAAATGCTATGGAACAACTTGTTACCACTCCCACAAGAGGGGAAAACATACTAGACCTGATCATCACCAACATGGGGACTCTATGCTCCAGACCAGAAGTGTATCCCTCACTGGTAAGATCAGACCATAAACTAATCTCACTGGATATTCACATCCCGACCCCACTCCCTGCCCAGAAAACCACAGTGAAAAACTTCTCTAAAGAAAATTTCACACTCCTCAAAACCGAGGTGGCATCCTTCAAAGCCCCCGGGCCTGTGGAAAATACGGCCCAGACTGCAGAATCCTTTATAAACACATTCTATGAACACCTTCAGGAATGCATGGATCATGCAATCCCACATAAAACCAAGACCCAATCCTCCAAAGGCAGACGTCCTGTCTGGCGGACCCCAGCCGTAAACAAACTATACAATAGAAGGAGGAAGCTACTACATGATAGAGCAAAACCCCAAAAAGGGAAGGCATCTCTGATCAGTATTAGCAAAAAACTACGGGCACTCATAAAATCGTCTAAGGCCAGCTTCGAGAGAAAAATTGCACAGGACACTAAGGATAATCACAAGGCTTTCTTTAGTTATGTTAGGAACCTGGGTGGGAATTCCCAGATATGCTCAGAATTAGTCCAAAATGACAAAAAATACACCGAACTCACAGACATTGCCAACATCCTAGCTGACAGGTTCAGTGCAAACTTCTCCCCCCCTCCCCAAGAAAAGGGCAAATATCTATCCCTGCAGAGTGCTGCCCCCCTGACATCTCAGATGCTCAGGTAAGAGCCGCCCTCTCCAAAGCAAGAAACACAGCATCAATGGGACCAGACGGTGTCCCGGGCTGTGTCCTACATGAACTCCAAGAAGAGCTAAACCCAAACATAAAACTACTGTTCAATCTCAGCCTTACTACAGGATATGTACCCAAAGAGTGGCGTACAGCAACAGTGGCCCCTCTCCACAAAGGTGGTGCCTCAATGGATCCTGGAAACTATCGCCCCATAAGCCTGACTAGCTTGGTCTGCAAAGCTATGGAAAGGATCATCATGGACCTCATAAATAAAGATATTGGTGACCTACAGACACTGGATCCTACCCAGTTCAGCTTTGTTAAGGGCAGATCCTGCCTCTTAAACCTGGTCGATTTCTTTGAAACAGTCACCAAGGCCATTGTCGAGGGGAAGGTGGTCCACACAGCCTACCTGGACCTCGCAAAAGCCTTCGATACAATACCCCACTCGAGCATTATAGATAAGCTCACCAGCTTAAATATAAACCCCTATGTCACTAGATGGATTGCAAACTGGCTCAAGGACAGAACCCACATGGTTAGAATTGCTGGAGCCATGTCAGACTCCAAACCAGTTACAAGTGGAGTCCCACAAGGCTCAGTCCTGGGACCTCTCTTGTTCGGTATATATTTCTCGGAGGTACAGACCAACACGGAAGGACAGTGGCTGACCAAGTTTGCAGATGACTGCAAACTGGGCGCCATAATCGACTCTCCAGCCGACACAAGCATCCTCCAAAAGGGCCTCATAGAAACAGACAACTGGTGCCAGAGCCATGGCCTCAAGCTAAACGCCAAAAAGTGTATAGTCATCCCCTTTGGCAAAAGCAAAGTGCCCACAAATTACCACATAGGTGGTAATCCATTAAGTACAGAAGAAGTAATTAGGGACCTGGGGACCCAAGTTGATAGCAATCTCTCATTTGACAACCACGTGGCCAAAGTGGTTAGAAAAACATTTTATATAGCCCACCTAATCATGAAGGGATTCACATCTAGATCAGGGGAGGTCATTGTGCCTCTTTACTCATCCGTCATCAGGCCCATAATTGAGTACAATGCCCCTTTTGGGATGTACCTTACCAGACACCTGCAGCAACTGGAAAGACCCCAAAAGTATCTCACAAAGAGGATCAAAGGGCTCAAACAGATGCCATATGCTGCCCGGTTAAAGAAACTCCAGCTCTACTCAGTGGCATACCGCCTGCTCAGAGGTGATCTGTGCCTGACGTATAAAGCCATGTCCAACCCGGAATTAATGGACATGCTGCATCTCAGAAAATCCAAATCCCATCGAGCTACGTGCTTGAGAGACTTGAACCTCAGCACTGAAATAAATAGGACATGCTGGAGGGACAGATTCATAACCCAGAGGCTCCCTTCACTCTGGAATAAAATTCCAGTGCAGGTTAGGCAGAGTCCCTCATTGACTCTCTTCAAGAGGAATCTTGATGAGTGGATGGGAGATTGTAGGTTTACTCCGGGTATCACTTCTGTGTCACTGTTAGACAGAGGCACAGTATACTAACCTCGAAAAAGGGCATAGCAAAATTAATTTAAAATGGGTGGCGAAAGCCAAACACAATCTGGCTAGGCTTATAAATGCCCTAGGACAGATAGCCTAGTATGAACCTATGAACCTATATATCATCTATACTACGTAAATTAATATCAAATGTGTTATTTGCAATGCACATCAATCTGTTAACATGCAGAACTAGAACTATTGACCCATAAGTGTAAAAAGTCTTATGTGCAAGACTAGGGAAGGAATCAGCATGGACCTTATCCACAGGGACATAGATGACCTTCAACACATTTGATTTGACCCATTTTGGTTTTGTCAGTGGTAGCTCTTGCTTATTAAACCTAGTGGAGTTATTTGATAATGACTCAAAAGACCTGGATGAGAGATAACAGGACATACCACTATATTTATTCAAGGCCTTTGACACTATCCCCCATTCAAATATTGTAGAGAAACTCTCCCATCGGGGGATTAACCCATACATTACTAGATGGATAGCCAAATAGCACACTGACAGAATTCACACTGTATAAGATGGGGACTGTACCTCCACCCGTAGACCATTTACCAGTGGAATACCACAAGGATGTATGCTGGGCCCTCAACTTTTTGGAAACTATTTATCTGAATTCCAGGCAAAGGTAGATGGCCTGTGGCTTGCCAGGTTTGCACATGACTGTTAACTGTATGCAGTCATATAGAGTCCCCCAACTATGTTAACATATTACAGAAGGGGCTGACACAGACAAATGATTGGTGCCAAACTCACGGACTGAACTTTAAAGCAAAAATGCCTCATTGGCTCCTTTGACAATGAAGCACCCCTGCTAATTATGATATACATAGCATCCCACTAAGCTCAACACAGTGTTGCAAGACTTGGGAGCACGTGCTGATAGCAATGCACACTTCAATCACTATGTGTCCATAGTCATGAGGCACACATTCTACATTGAGGACCTTATAAATAAGGCCATCGCATCCAAGACCAGGGAGGTCATAGGTCTGCTGTACTCTACCATTATCAGACAACTAATTGAGTACAATGTTCCCTTCTGGCTGTACCTCACCAGATACCTACAGCAACTGGAGAAACAACAGAAATTTGTGACTGTGAAAATCCAGGTCCTCCAAAACATGACACACATGGAAGGACTGAAAGACCTGTCACTGTACTCAGCATCATGCAAGCTGCTGAGAGGTGACTTATACCTGGCCTACACACAGTCTCAGACCCTGCCCTACTGGAAATGCTGAACACCTGCAAATCAAATGGGACAAGAATAACTTGCTCCAGGGATCTCATCCTAGGCTGTGAATTGTGCCATGGCGCTTGTGTAAAGTACTGACTTCTGTAGTCTGTGTACTTAGATAGGTAGGGGATCTGTTCTCACTGCAGTCAAGTGTGTGTGTGTGTATGTGTGTGTGTGTGTGTGTGTGTGTGTGTGTGTGTGTGTGTGTGTGTGTGTGTGTGTGCGTGTTTGTGTGTATGTATATGTATGTCTAGCCTGAAGAGCAGAGGTGTGTATCCTACAGGTACTGCTCCAAACCTATGGATTGACAGTATTTTGATACTTGTACGTGGCTACACATCCATTTTATGCAGGCCTTCCAACATCTTCTCTCCAACATGCCCTGCTGATGTCATCCACTATAATTTGACCTGCAGTCTTGTAAAAGGTCAGACTTGTGCTGTGGTGCTTGCGCGCGCGTGCACGTGTGTGTGTGCGTGTGTGTGTGTGTACCTAGCCCGAAGAGCAGAAGTGTGTATCCTACAATTATGGCTCCAATCCCGTGGATCAATAGTGATTTGATACTTGCACATGCCTACACATCCATTTCATGCAGACCTCCCATCTTCTCTCTAACATGCCCTGCTGATGTGATCCACTATAAGTTGATCTGCAGTCTTGTATAACACAGACTTGTGCCATGGCACTTGTGTAAAGTACTGAGTTCTGTAGTTTGTGTACTTAGGTAGGGTTCTGTTCTCACTGTAGTCAAGTGTGTGTGTGTGTGTGTGTGTGTGTGTGTGTGTGTGTGTGTGAGTGTGTATGTGTCTACCTAGAAGAGGAGGAGTGTGTGTCCTACAGTTACCACTCCAGTCTCATGGATTGACAGTGTTTTGATACTTGCACATGCCTGCACATCCATTTCATGCAGGCCTCCCAACATATTCTCTTCAACATGTCCTGCTGATGTCATCCACTATAAGTTGACCTGCTGTCATGTAAAAGTCAGACTTGTGCCATAGCACTTTAGTAAAGTACTGAGTTCTGTTATCTGTGTACTTAGATATGTAGGGGTTCTATTTTCACTGCAGTCAACTGTGTGTGTGTGTGTGTGTTTGTGCTCTTCCTTGATATTACAGAGAGCCTTTTACACCAGCATGTGGGACACTTTATTACCATAGTCTCCTCACCAGACATTGCTAATATCATCAGCTATAAAGTGTTGTCTGACACACCCCAAGCCAGACTTGAGCTGTGATGCTTGCCTTAAGTACAGAGTTCTGTAGTCTATGTACTTAGATAGGTAGGGGTTCTATTCTCACTGCAGTCAACTGCAGGTGTGTGTGTGTTTGAGTGTGGTCTTGCTTGACATTGCAGAGAGCCTTTTACACCAGCATATGGGACACTGTTATTACCATTTCTCTACACCAGACACTGCTGATGTCATTAGCCATATCTGATTTGTGAGTGTGCACTATTCCTACCAGGGCAGTGTTGGAGACTGGTCTGGAGGCCAGACAGATGTCACCTCACCCTATACAACCCAGATACAATGACATGGCTTTCAGTCTATCCACATACATCATGGCATGGTTTGTAGGCCCTGTGTTTTTGGCTTTCAGTCTATCCACATACGTCATGGCATGGTTTGTAGGCCCTGTGTTTTCTTGATGAGAGACATCTGTGATCTGTCCAGCTGCTGCATGTGTCTGGTGAGGTACATGCATAAGGTAGCATTTTACTCTATTAGTGCACTGATGAGGTTCAAGTACAGTGCTGTAATATAATCCTCAGATCTGAATACGATGACGTGACTTCTGATATGCACAATATAGACTTTCATTAACAGTGTAGAAACTTGGTGGTCAAAGTTCAGATTGTTATCTACGTGTGTTCCCAGTGCTAGCATCATTGGGTTTCTGCATAGTGGGACTGCTGTCAATGCTGTACTTAGCAGGGAATTCCACTTTACAGAAGGACAAAATAAAGACACATTTTTAAATTTATTTGTAGATGTGTGGCTTTGTCAATAATCATTTGTCTGTGTTAGCCTCTCATGTAATATGTTATCATCAAAGGTGGAGTCAATGATTGCATTCAGTATGCAAGAATCAGCAAATGCAGTAAGCCAGAGGCTGTATACTTTAGCCTGAACTGCAGAGAAATAGAGTCCAAACAGTAAAGGGCCAAGCACAGATCCCTGGAGAACACCAATGGTGTCAGCTATACTGGTACAGGTTGATTCACCAGCTTTCACACTATGTGTTCTATCAGTGAGCCAGTTGGCTACCCATCTAGTGACATAAGGGTTAATCCACAGCTGGGTGAGTTTCTCAATAATATCTGCATGGGGGATTGTGTCCAAACCCTAGGCCAGATCAGGACAGCCAGTATGCACTGTTTTACCTCCATCCAGGCCTATCACACAGAATCAGTGGGCTGTGACAACATCACAGATCACCTATCATATGACTCAGCACATACACCTTCCTGACATGGTTGAATACACACTTTGACACACCCTCCACACAGACTATGTTCCTGTAGAAGAGTGTACATCAACATGCACCCATGTGAGTTGAGGGGGACAGCACCAGATGCATCCATGTATAGACACATCCTGACTCTCCTCATCTGTGAGGTAGACCAACATGTCATTACAGACCTTTTACTAAATGAACACTGATAATATCCCAGCTGTGCACAACAGACCTGTTGAGTTGCTAATGCCACATCATGTCTGTTACATCTGTTAGATGTCCTCAATGAGGTCATCGAGTGCATGGGTGATAACACTATCATCCTTTTGAACTTGACATGCACAAGGCATTTGACACAAATCTACACTGAGGTATTCACTCAACACTCTCAGGTGTGACCATAAACACCTATATCACCAAGTGTGGAGACCAATGTATCACATATGTGGCAACTAAGTATGTTAAATGTGTGAAGTGAAGTATATCTCAGGTCCAGTGATCAGGTCCACACATCAGGGCTGTCTACTAGGCCCTTTCCTTTCCATTCATAGATATCACAAATGACATACACATCCTGTGTCCAAACAGCTTTGCGAAGGACTACAGATTGTGGGCAATCATTGACTCCAACTGTGGTATTAATATAATACAGATAGTATCAACACACACCAAAGATTGCTGCCGCAGCCATGATAACACCTGTAATGACACAAAAAAGATGGAAGGATTTGTTACATGAAATAAACAAACACACAACCCCAGTATAATGTAGACATCGCACCCTGTAATCAGACCAATGAGTATGTGACCTGTGTCCTGGGGTAGATGGCACGTGGAATGTACACCAGCATGTGGCCACAGTGCTGACTACTCCCTTGTATGTAACACTACTACTGAGTATGTAAAGGACATCCACATCACAGGGCATCCTCCATAGTTCACAACTTTTATCACACCAGTAACTAAGTACAATGCACCCTTCTTCATGTAGCTCACTGTACATCTTCCATTGATGTGTAACTGAATTGTACCACCTTTGCCACAGTGAGCTGTCACACATCTTATTGTATATGGCCTTGTTCCCACTGTAGTGCAACCCTGGAGTTGGTATATATAGTATGGGGAGTGTGGGCGGCACTGCCCCCCACATCGTGGGGTGTGGGGGGGCAGAGCCCCCCACATATTTCAAGTATGTATCATGTTTGGATAAGGGTAATAGATTGCAATTGCAAGTATGCATGTATATAGTGTAACACATTTAAAATAAAGGTATTCTTTTTGTGGCATAAACATTACTGTCTGATGGTGCAGAAACCCCATTAAGGTGTTACATCAGAAGCATGTGTGATACCTGTTCCAGTGATGAACACAGTACATACATAGCTGTCTGACAACATTAATGGCATGGATAACATTTGTGACAGTGTGGATTGTGTCATATACACACAGACATATATATATATATATATATATATATATATATATATATATATATATGGCTCTAGGACATTTAACCAAATGCACATTTCACCGAAAGTTAAATTAGTGTGCACTTTTCACTGAAAGCTCAATTCACCGAAAACACAATTCACTGAAACACATTTCACCGAAAATGGTATATGGCCTTGTCCCCACTGTAGTGCGACCCTGGAGGTGGTATACATAGTACGGGAGTGTGGGGGGCATAGTAGCCCCCCACATATTTTAAATGTATTACACTATATACATGCATACTTGCAATTGCAATCTATTACTCTTATCCAAACATGATATATACTTGAAATATGTGGAGGGCTCTGCCCCCCCACACCCCTGATGTGGGGGGCAGTGCCCCCCACACTGCCCGTACTATATATACCAACTCCAGGGTTGCACTACAGTGGGAACAAGGCCATTTACCATTTTCTGTGAAATGTGTTTTGGTGAATTGTGTTTTCAGTGAATTGTGCTTTCGGTGATTTGTGTTCAGTGATATGAGTTTCGGTGAAATGTGCATTCAGTGAAATGTGCTAGATCTCTCTCTCTCCCTCTCTCTCTCTCTCTCTATATATATATATATATATATATATATATATATATGTGTGTATTATATATTATGTATTATATATTTTATATATATATATATATATATATATATATATATATATATATACATATATGGGTCTACTTTCATAGACCGAAGCGCCACTTTACCGACACCCGGAAGACCGAGACGGAACGACCGAACAGGTAGGTTGCAGCGCGATATCCCGGCGGCTGAGAGACCGACAACGGCAGCGTGTGAGCGATCACGGTAAGTGTCGAAAGTGACAGATGTAGTATTGGGGAGCGGACAGGTAAGTGTACGATACTGAGGGATTTTAGGATAGTGTGTGGAAAATGTGAGTGTGCGGTGGTGTCGGACTAAGGGTTCCGGTGAGGTAAGTGTGTGGAAGTGACGTAGAGCTGTGTAGGGTAGTGTTAAGTGTGTTAGGGTTAGAATGCGGGTGGAGTGAGTGTGCGATAGTGATGGGCTGAATGTTTTAGGGTGTGTTAAGTGAGTTAGGGTTATGGTGCAGGTAGGGTGAGTGTGCGATAGTGACGGTGTTGGGGTTTAGGGGTGTGTTAAGTGAGTTAGGGTTAGGGTGCAGGTAGGGTGAGTGTGCGATAGTGACGGTGTTGAGATTTAGGGGTGTGTTAAGTGAGTTAGGGTTAGGGTGCGGGTTGGGTAAGTGTGCGGTAGTGTTGGACGTTAGGGTTAGGGTTTAGGTTAAGGTTAGTGGATATGTTGTTGTGTGCAATGTGTATTTGGTGTTTTTTGTGTCGGTGTTTTGGTGTTCGGTATGTTGAGTTGTCGGTGTGGTGTGTTGTCGGTTGTTTGGGGTGGGGAAAATGTGTGTCGGTGATTCGTACGTTCGGTCTATGAAAGTAGACCCATATATATATATATATATATATATATATATATATATAGCATGCACACCAGTCAACTACCCTGTATTGATACAGGTATAGCAGTGTCCTCTTAATACCTCCAGCAGATGTTACAGTGTGAGAACAGTGTGCATGATTACCCTCATAAAGTGCAGACACAAGTGTGTTTTTTGCAGAACCCTGTCTGATCACACTAAGTCGGATATGTTATGCCAGAGATATGGGATTCCTGGTGATATTATTCTGATATTGTCCACGATTCTGCATGCTTCTTATAATGTTGTCCATGAACCTTTACCTGTGTCCCACTTGCTGGAGACCTCTGCTGAGATTACTCTCATATTCAGGCAAATCAGTTTGCACAGCTTCCCAAAATGCACCCTTCCCTAGTTGTATGTAACATCCCTGATAGATGTTTTCTGCATTGTTCATGTAAGGATGCTTATCTCACACAGACATCCTCCACCTTGCTATATCACCTTGTGTGACAGTCACATAATGCACATTTTTACTGTGCAGTCCCTACTGTGCCATGTTGATATGTGATTGATGTTGCTACTACAACCGTCTTCCATTGACATGCCGTCATCTGCTGTACATTTGGTTGTTTCACCTGTCCTCTTTCCCTGTGTTCATTCCTGCAATTTATATGTGTGTCCCTATTCAATACAAACACTTCTCCTGAGTGTTTATTTTACATGGTAGTCCATGTACTCTTACAGATCATTTATACAACTTCAGTACAGAATGTCAGGAATGGGATTTCACAATAATCTGTACTGTAGATAACACCGTCCTGTACTGTCTTTGGACCATATACTTAACAATCACACCTCTCAACTGTCAAGATTTTCACAGAATGTCCAGGTTTTTGTGTTTCTATATTTTGGTGTGTTCTTTATCAAATTTGTGGTTTTCTGCCATATCACTGGGATGATCACAGGACTGATGTGACTCAATAATTACATACATTTTACTTTCAGACTTCAAATCCTTCATAACATGTATCTTAACACAACCTCCTGATTATTCTAGCATATTTCTAAAGAACAAATATGCCAACTATGTCCGTATTTCTGGGTCATTGTCCCCTCATTATGTTGGCCTTTGTCCAGATGCCCTGCACTATGAGATTGAGAGATATCTGTTAACCCTGGTGATCATTGTGACATTCAGAGCAAAAATGCTCTGATATAAACAGGATTGCTATTTGTGTTCACTTGCATGGTTTCCTGTTCAGCAACACTGGTGCCATCACTTATTTACGTTTAAACGCTGTGTGCGGCATGAATATGCGGTTAATGCTGCTGTTCACTGGCATCGCCACACACACATGTAAACCCCATGTAGGCTTAACATGAAGCATACACAGAGTTTATTGAATACCAGAGTATTTATTTGAACTTTACTAACTCAGATTATATTTAGCATGCTGAAAATAAACCCTTGTTTACCATTTGCAGAATTAGCAGAAATATTTCCTTTCACCTTATGTAATTATGTAAGTTTATAGTGTACCTTTGTTTAACTAAATGATAAAGTTTAGATTTATTTGTTAAGGTTACTGTGTGCTTGAACATCTTAACAATTCTTACTGACTAAACTTGAGAAAGCTCTCGCAGTACTTTAATTGAGTAACACAGGATATTCCAGTAATTTTTATTTAATGTATTTACTTTTCATTGGTAAAAATAACATTTACTTTTGTTCATCTTACCCATCCAGCCCAATCACCCTGTCTTCCCAACATGTGGATATATAAATTAATCCCTGTAACCAGTTAGTTGGGTAGTCCAATTTCACCACGCCTCACTTCTCAGCAATCCTCGCTCTAGTTGAATGAGCCTTGGTGCTTACTATATTTATCATTAAGTTTTTGTTGCCACAGGGCATTTTCTATTGAGCTTGTCACTCTGATCTGAAGCTGTGTTTTAAAGAAACTTGAATTTTGACTTGAAAATACATTTCTATACTGTTAGTAACATCAGACAGTCAGATCTTGCTTAACACTGCAATATAGTTCTGTCATAAGTTTTCACATATTTCCTAGGTGACCAAGGTTTGATTTTTAGCTAGTGCATCAGAGGAGTGAAGAAACACGATGGAGAGTGGGGAAAGATGCTTGCACTCAGGGGCACACTATGTTATTTGGCTTCCCTGATGAAGGAAGCTAGAAAAATCACTACTAGTGTTTTAAGTGTAATGGTAAAGCTGCTTAAGAGGAAATGACCCTTGAAGAAGGGAGAGGCTGCCCTTCTCTGTCAACCTATTGCTTGTCCTGTGCTTGGTGGTCCATCAGGTGTGAACAGGGAATAAGGCTACACCATACACAAAAAACTCAATCCACTCCTAATGGCTGTCTAAATGATGTCCCCTTTCAGTCAGCCCTTGCCAAGTGATGCTGAACAACAGGGCAATTGATCAGGTGGTGGCCATACTTCTCAAATGTCCAGATTTTTGCAGATTGTCCAGATTTTTGCCTCATATTTTTAGTCTGTTTCTCATAAAATTGTGGTTTTCTGAAAAATTGCTGTCAAATCATTGAGGACTGAAGTCAGAAAATAATGTCAGACAGTTGAGATTCAGACTTCATGTCCTTTAGAATATTCATGCTAACACAAAATCTGTTATTTTATCAACTTTCTAAGCTCGTAAGAGCAATATTTAAAAAGTGCCCCTATTTTGGGGCCTTTGTCCCCCATTATTTGTGGCTTTGTCCAGATTTCTTGTTCTAAGAGGTTCAGAGGTAAGGTACTAACATATGAACTTCATTCATATATTCTCCCCGTACACTCCTCATTGTGGCTCCTGGATGAATTATACATACAGGTAATAATAATGACTATTCCCCCAACATAGCTTAAACACCAGCTTGCTAGTATTATTCATCTTGAAATACTTGTACTTTATGGGAAACAAGTAGCTTTGTACTGTTTTTTTTTATTATGTATTTTTCTTTTTTGTTAAATTTCATTTTGCAGCTATAGTACTTCCTCCTTGAATTTTCTGTATGGTTATCTGACTTCAGTTTAGTTTAGATTTTTACAATGCTCTCATTTTACATGCTTTGGATTTTTATTTTATTTTCTTATCTCTTGCTGGAACTTTTCTTTCCAGGTTCTGTCTCTAAACAGGCATTGCCTAATAGGGCCAATCTGGTGACAATGAATGAATGAATGCATGAATGAATGAATGAAGAACATACAACCAACCAAAAAAAAAAAATCATAAAAGAATACTACTGGTTAGGAGTGCTACCATTCATTAAAACAATTTAGTTGAATGCAATATTTCTGATCCCAATTTCCTGAAGCTTCTAGTCCTAGAATGTGCATTGTATAAAACACTGTACTCTGAGAATGCAGTACCTACACGTGCTGTTTTCATCCATGTGGAGTGTTTCACTCTTTTTCTTATGGTCGTGCGACTGTGGATTTAGAATTTTATGTAAGTGGTTGGTGGATAAGCAGGCTGGCTTGTCTATATGAAAAAAATGATGGTTAATGTATTTTACTCACAAGATGACAGGTTACTTTTTGACAGGTTTGCACTAAAGAAAGCACAGTGGGTGGGTTATGTATTGATTTTTTTGTAATGGCTCCATGCTTGTTTGCTGTTGAGAGACTGATGTTTATTTTTCTTCTAGGGAAATACTTGAGGTATGCTTAGTTTTTTGTTAGTGTTCACTCTTAATAATGGGGTAATTACTGGGAAATTCAGTTTGCAGTTATAAAAGGCCACAGATACATTGTCCCTAGCCTACTTGGTGCATGAAGCCCCAGGTAAGATAACGCTTACTTACGATTACTAAGTTTAACTGTGTAAGTTTGAATTCACTAGTCTTGATACAAAATATACTCATATACTGGCAGTAAATAAGGGCAACCTTTCCGCCATTATCACTTCAGATTATAAATCAGAATCATAACTGAATTTATACCATTGCCATTAAAATTACTTTGAGACAAGGTTTCTGTAACTGTATGTAGCAAAAAGAAACCTGCAATCTATTACTATGGTCAGAACATGTCTTCTGAGAAAGTGACAGATAATGTAACAACATAATCTGTAGTGTCATAGTAGTTTTCCAGTTTTAGTTTCTTCTTCAGATAGTGACCAAAACATTTTACATCCTACTAAGGTATTACAGGGCAGCTGGAACTCTGCGGCCTTTACATTTCCTTGTATAACCACACATAGATGCAGATATGAGGGGCTTCTCCTTCTCAGTGTCATGTGTTTACTTGCTTCATGGTATGGTTTTCTGCTTTCAAGACAAAACAGTCCTTGTTGTGTTAATTCCTAATCAGCACATCTGCCCTGTATGGAACTTCCTGTATTCAGAGATGGACTTGTGTCACATTAATAGTTCGAAATAAACATTTGGGTATTTCATTCCCTCCAATGGTGTCTCTTAAGAGATAAGCAACTTTTGTCACTGATTTGCAGATCTCTTATGAGTATATACATTTTGTAAATAAGCTTTTATTATTTAAAATAAATATGCATGTGGGGTTTTCCAGTCTGCTACAGTTAAAGAGCTCATGTTTTGAAAAGTTAGTGAATGCATGTCAAATTTACAGACTGGAACTTTGAAATTTTGAATTGCTGTAAACTTGAATTAAAATATTGTGACCAGAAAAGTTGCACAGTGAGTATTACATAATTCATTTCTGAATTATACATTTGGTGGATCTGATATTGTTTTAAATGCAAACAAAATTGATACACTGACACTGAAGGTACCACTTGTACTACATTTTTTTTGCAACTAGTCTGTTAATGTACAATTCTTTTAAAATGTTTCTACTTAGTGCCCTTATACTTTTTACCCACATGCCAGTCATGGTCCTCCACCAATATCACTTGAATGCATTTACTGCTGCTTGGGGGGGGGGCATAATTTAGGCAGCCATGAGGGTCACTCATGTCCTCATTGACACTTTGGCAATAAGCAGATTTATGTTTGGTCTAACTGCTTCCCTGAGTGTGAGGATGTGCAACCAGTGCCACCTCAAGGGGGCCACAACATCTTTGCCTTCCCCCATGTCAGCACACATTCCCCGAGACTTGTTCAATGAAGGCTACAGCCAGTTAATGGCCTGGTTTGCCACATCCATGCCCCCAGGTTGCTGGCCTGCCTGCTACATTCAAAGGACTGCTTCATCCTGTGACTAGTTCTGCCTGTCTCTTCTTCCCCTGGGATGGGTGTTCCTATCATCCTTGCTAGCTCCATCAAAAAAATGAGTCACTAACTGAACTCTGGTTGCCTAGGCTGTAGTCAGGGCTTTTTCCTTCTACCCCATTGGAGATGGTTAAATATGGTGGTAAATTGCATCTTTTGGAACTTCAGTAACTGTGCCTTGAGAAGAAGGAATTATGCACTAATACACAATACAGTGTCAGTCTTTTGTTATGAAGCTACTACTTTAGTGTGCACCATTTATTTATTTATTTGCATTTGTTAATCGGGTTGGTCCAGCTTGGTAAGAATTACCCTTTTTCAGTGGAGACCCGAGGGGAAAAGCCCCAAACAGACATACAAATACATACGAATAGAGACAAATTAACAATATTACAGAGGAAAACAATATTATGGGTACAATGGATAAGAAAAAACAAACAATGAAAGTTTGAGAAAATGAGTAAGGTAGGCCAGAGGCATGCATGCAAAAGATTTATGAAAAGGTGTTCTGAGCAAGATCTCTGAATTAAGTTAAAGTAGGCAAAGAAATGATTTAGGTGTGGAGTTAGTAGTGTGGGAGTTTTAGGTGGGAGCATGTGAAGGACATTCCCATTTGGAGGAAAGATGGGAGAGAAGCATGGATTTGAAATTGTTGTGGTTAGGTATATTATGTAGTGGTGTGGGGAGATTGTTCTTGTGGATTTCATTGGTATGGTAAAAGAATGAAATGTAATGGCCACATCTTCAGAAACAATTTTTGGAAAAATAAAACTGTCAAATGGACTTCATAAGCTGCTGTTTTTTAAACAAATATAATTTATTAGAAAGACCAAAAATTATTAAAAAAGAAAGTGCACAATGTTTTTCTTTCTTTTCAGGGGAAAATGCTTTTGTGATATTTTTTTTTGGGTGGGGGGGGGGGGTAAGTTCTTTTGTACTTTACCACCTAGTTATGCATACTTCCAGGTCACACTATCTCAGAAATTAGGCAACATATTTAGCTTGCTTTACAGGGGTGTGGGTGTGCAGGGAGGCTTGCCCCCCTGCAAAAACATTGAAAAATATGTTTCAATGTTGTCAATTTTTTCAGTGTTTTTCTATGTAGTTAGATTTTATCACATTTTCAGTTTTTTT
Organism: Protopterus annectens; assembly: GCF_019279795.1. Taxonomy (NCBI): domain Eukaryota; kingdom Metazoa; phylum Chordata; order Ceratodontiformes; family Protopteridae; genus Protopterus; species Protopterus annectens. Next base: position 313,894,034 of record NC_056726.1, read on the forward strand.
GCAGGGCACCCCCCCCCCCCCACACACACACTTCATGCTAATTATATATACCAACACCAAGGTTACACAGAAGTGGGAAGGGCATAAACTTCTCCCTAGTATGAGCTCAATTTTAGTAGCATTTTTGTTTTTCAGTCTTATTCAGTGTTAGTCCTTTTCAGTTTCAGTTATATATATACAGTTAGATATATACACTTTATATATATATACATATATATATATATAGATATGGATCCCTATCAGTTGACTGGGTTTTCAGAAACTTGAAATTCATATGGTTGAGACCATATGATCTTGTTTTGAAACCCCAAAGCTTTTGAATGGAGATCATGGTATAGCGCGGAGTGGGAAATTTACCCATTTCCACACTGTATTGCAGTCTTGGAGTTGGTATATATAATTTGCAGGGGGTGTGAAGGTGTGAAGGGAGCATGCCCCCCTACAAAAAACATTTAAAAATGTAGATTTTTGTGGGGGGGGGGTTGATGTTCGAGTTTTTGGAAATTCGATCATATGGTCTCGACCGTATGATTTAAGAGTTTTTGAAAACTCAATCATCTGACATGCACCTGTGTGTGTGTGTATATATATATATATATCTACTGAAGTCAATCCAACAGAAGCAGAGTAAGTAGTCTAAATTTTGAAGTTTCATAACATCGACTTTCTTATTGTCGAGACCATAAGATCAAAGTTTTAAAACTTTGAACCATTTAAGTGGAGATCGCTGTACAGTGCAGAGTGGTATATTTACCCTTTTCCTTGTTGTAGTGTGATCTCAGAGTTGGTATATTTAATTAGTGGGGGTGTTGGGGGGTGCAGTTGGGCTTGCTCCCCTGCAAAAATGTAAAAAATAAAGATTTTTTTTCTTTTTATTTTGTTTATTTAAATTTTGAAGTTTCAAAACTTTGATCTTATGGTCTCGACCATAAGAAAGTCGATGTTGTGAAACTTTGAAATTTAGAATACTTACTCTGCTTCTGTTGGACTGACTTAATATCTCCTAGAAAGAAAAAATAAAATACCAAAGAGCTCTTGCTGACTCTGTGGGTTCAGTATTTGCTTCAACCAATAGTGGGTGCCTCTGCAGTAGCAATCAGTTGTTCCTCAGACCAATCACTTACCTCTTCAGTTTCCCCCAGTGTAGTTCTTTCAGCCACCATGAAACGAGGGTTAGCCACATCCTCTTTGGCTGTTCCAATGTGTGACCAAGGCAAGGGAGAACCATCTTTACTGGGGCATGGATACATACAATGGCCAGGGAGTTGGGGGAGAGCTCTTGAGAGGGCAGAAATTCCTTCTCCTAGTTGGTCATCAGGATTACCTGTAAAGAAAAAAACAAAAGTTTAAACACTGATCATAAGAAGAGATGGTATCTATAACAAAAGATAATTGTTTTACCTTAGCCTAGAATTTGTTACAGACAGCTAATCTTCGTGCACAGAATAACATACTTACAAACTAGGTCAGTATAATCATTCCTGAGGACGACATGTTAGATAATTCTGACATAGAGATAAGTCTTAATTTATTGCAGATTCTCAAGCCCATATTTCTGATGCTGAGGAAACATGGTTTTCACAACCTCTTTTGGAGGACATTTCTTTTTCTCAGATTATTTCCAGGCTGAATGATGTATTTTATTTGAACAAATGGATGATCCCCCTGAACTGAGAAGATATCATGATGTGTTGTAAGTGGATATGGCTCATTCTTACCCCTATTCCTCCGCCACTGCCAGCCTTGGATGATGTATATAATGCTCCATACAACCATGATTCACAAAGTTTAGTCCTCAAAAAAGCAAATAGGGTTTACAAAGTTTTTCAAGCTAAAAAGTACTTGTTTTCTTGTCTTAGGTCTGACCCAGCAGTAATCTTTGCCAACACAGAAACAGGCTCCTGGTATCATCTAGCCCCTTCCCTGTGGTCAAGGAGGTGAAGATTTTGTAAGATAAAATTTTCTTCTTACACTTTGGCATATAGAATCCTTAACTAACAAACCCATATGTGGATGTCTATGCTTTTTTGTATGGACAGTTTGAGAGATTTAGTTACCACTCTTCCTCTGAAGGCAGTGCCTATCTTAATTCTATTGTTCCTAACATTTCACAAATATATAAACATGCCTTAAGTAGGGTGCATGATTCTGCACATACTGTGTCGAGGACTCCTGTTTTGCTACTGTTTTGAGGAGACATGCCTGGGTACATAATTAAAGTCTGACATTTTGAATTCAGAGTTAGATAAGGAGGCTTTATTTGTTCCTTCTGCTACACATGTCCTCAAACAAGTTGATAAGAGAGCAAAATTAATTCAGTGAGTTTCCAAGATTTTAGAAGCCTCCCCTTCAAATCTCTCAAGTCCTCTTTCAAGACTAAAAAATAAAACAGTCCTTACCTTCTCAAGCCAAACCAATGGTGGGTGCCTCTGCAGTAGCCAGCAGTTGTTCCTCAGACCACTCACTTACTTCTTCAGTTTCCACCACTGTAGTCTTTTCAACCACCATGAAACATGGGTTAACCACATTGTCTTTGGCTGTTATAGTGTCTGAACCAGGCAAAGGAGAACCATCTTTACTGTGGCATGGATATATACCATGGCGGGGGGATCTCTTGAGAGGACAGAAATTCCTTCTTGTGATTACAGATAACACCATAGTGATGTGGTACATCAAGAATCAGTGGGATTCAAGGTCATACCTTTTGTGCTGGCTGGTAATGATGGCTTGGGAGGTAGCTTTTCAGCACTCTTTAACCCTGCACACAAAGAGATGTCATGAGAGCAACAAAAAGAAATGAGAATCCATTCCTGAAAAGGGACAGTCTACAACTTCAGCATGAGTATGCCAGCATTCTTTTCCCCACCTCTGCCCTTCTGCCTTATCTCTCAAAACTTGTCTGAACAACTGGCTCTGTACATCCCCCTTTGGCAACAGCTTGTGACAAGACTTGTGGGTGTTAAAGGTAGTTCATGAGGGATACAGATAACAATGGATACAAACACCTTCTTTCAGGAGAGTTCTTCCAGACCCTACAAACCAAACAGAATTTTTTTTCTGCTGGTTCTTCTGCATTTACTCACCCTAGGAATCATGGAAACAGTGCCATTGAGTCAGAGGGGCAATGGCTTCTATTCCATAATATTTCTGGTAACAAAGAAGGAGGCTTCTTGGTGACCAGTTCTAGATCTTTCCTTCAGAAAATATGTATGTGAAAATTCCAAAATTCAGGATGTTGATCCTTCAGAGTCTGTTACCTGTCATTCCACAGGGAAGTTTTATGACAACATTGGACCTCAAACATGCACACCATCACATCCTCATAATCAAAGTTTAAGGAAATTTCTCAGATTTTCTATATCTGGGTCACTTTATCAGTTCTCTGCATTATCTATTGGGTCATCTATTACTCCAAATGTGTTTACAAAGTGTCTAGCTCTGGTCAGACTCATGGCAGACTGATATTTACATTCTTTCCTTATTTAGACAACTTACTTATCTTTGCTGAATCTTTTACCAGATGTCAAGAGTCATTAATATGGGTTTCACCTCTTCTGACTAATCTGGGATTAATATTCAGAAATCCTCCTTGAACCTGTTGCACAGGATTGTCTCTATAGGTTGTCTTATAGACTCCCTGCAGCAAAAGGCTTTTATGATATGGGAGAATGTGCATTTTTATCTGGAAACTTTCCTGAGCTTCTCTACTAAGTGTCCGACTTCAGACAGAAAGTATGTCAGGATTCTGAGATTTGTGGCATTTATGATTCTCATGATTTCTCTTGTCAGGTTACACATGAGAAAGATACAATGATTTCTGAAAAAAAAACATTGTCCCACCATTTGCATTCCCTAGAATTTCAGATTCCTATCCTGGACTTTGTAAAAAGGGAGCTGCACTAATGGAGACTACAAATGCAAGTAAATGCAAGTCTCCCCTTGTCTCCTCTACTTCCAAGTCAATCCATACGTACGGGTGCCTCAGATTTTGCTTGGGAGAAGCTTCACTGGGGTAAAGGTGCAAGGTCAATATGATTCCTTAGATGGACCTAGGCACATAAATGTCAAAGAGGTGTTCACTGTGATCCATGCCTTAAAATCTCTTCATCAATTTATGGTCCCTAGGACTCTCCAGGTGATTATAGAAAACACCATAGAGATGTGGTACATCAACAAGCAGTGAGGTTCAGGGTTGTACCCTTTGTGCTGGCTAATAGTGATGACTTGGGAGCCAGCTTTTCAGCACTCATTAACTCTCCTCACATTCTACATTCCATCAGAGCAAAACACAGTGGTAGACAAGCTGGGCAGGACCAGGACAAACCCTCACAAATGGCAATTGAACAAGGGGGTCTTCCAGAATTGATCCAGTTGCGGAGAACGCCTCAAGTAGATCTGTTTGTTGCCTTTCAGAACAGACAACTCAATGAATTCTGCTCCAGGACTCCTTGCAAACAAGCCCCTGGAAAACATATGCTTTCTGAGTCTCATTGATGGGAATGTTCCTCTATGCATTTCTATCCCTTCTGCTGACATCCAGGGTAATTCTGAAAATTCAGAAGGATTCTCCAAAATAATTGCAGTGAGCCCCTTTTGGTCCAAGCAACACTGGTTCTCCATTATTATGGAATAGGCAAGGGAAATTACTCACACAAGACAGTGGAAGTTTGATACACCCAATCTCAATCTCAGACATCTTCAGCTAACTGCCCCAATGATTCAATTCTAATTCCTTTTAGGCAACCCTTTTCAGAGGATGTGCAGCAGGCTCTAAAAGAGGGAAGAAAACCTGCTGCTAGAAAATGTCATATCGGCAAGAGATACAGATTTTATGTTTGGTACCTTGCCAATAACCAGGGTCTTATCAGGGATCATGTACCGCTGGTGCTCAAATAGTTGTGTGAGTTACTAATCTCTGGTCTTTTGTACTCTTCTATCAAGGTACATTTTGCAGCCATTTCAGCATGTCTACCCATGGATCCTCCGCTTTCTTCAATGTTTTTTGATACAACAGTTTCTGAAAGGAACGTTACATCCAAGACCTCCACACAAACAGATTGTCCCTTCATGGGATCTTAACTTTGTTCTGGAAAAATTAACCACATCTCTATTTAAGCCTGCATATCAAGCAGATTTAAAGTTCATATATACATAGGAACATATTAGGGAAGTATCATAGATCATAAGATGCCTAGCTATAAGCACCTTTAGACAGACCTTTTTAAAGCATTTAATAGTATTCAATTCCCAAACCGAGCAGGTCTGTATATATTAACCGTGGTATAAATTTGTATCTCCCTATCCAGTTATCAAGACTAGCCTTAGAGGTAAACAGCAAAAAAATCGAAAATATTCTCTCCACACCGTCAAGCCAATAACAAGTTTATTAAAACTGACAAAGCTTTCGGATAGCAAACTATCCTTCCTCAGTGTCTTACATAAAATAAAGGTTAAAAGAAAAGCATTTATACAAAAAACACAACCATAATTCAGTTGTAATACATGGTTAACTCTTAAAGACATAGCAGCTGTAGGGGAGCCTCATTCAAACAAGAAAAAACTTATTTTATTGTTTAGCCTTAGAGGTAGCCAAAGTAGTACTTTGTTTGACCTGTAGTGGTGACTTATTCCACAGGTTGGGAATACATTGACTTAGCAACCTTTTTCTCTAGTGAATCTTATTTATTTGTTGGTGTGGATTTAGATCCTTAGTGTGGGTGTTTGTAGAGTAACTGGTTTTGCAAAGAAATAGGAGGCCAAATAGGACTGGGTCTTTCAAGTCTCAAAAACAAGACACAGGTCACCTTGCGGCAGCCTGTAAACTCCTCAGTATAAGGAGAATCATGCTGATCTAGTGGGGTGGTTGAAAGGTTTAAGACCTTTAATTTTCTTGGTTAGTTATCTTTGGGGCCTTCCAACTGAATGATATGTCTGATTTGTACATACCATATGGGGCATTACGTGGAAAACTGTTCTTTTCATTGCTTGGATGTCTGCAAGAAGAATATCAGGGCTGCAAGCTCTCATGGTAGGCAAACACTATCTAGTCTTCTATAGGGATAGAGTGTTATTATGAACAAGTTCCTCATTCATGCCCAAGGTTGTTTCAGATTTTCTCTCCAGGCCATCAGAACTAGGGAGACAAGAGTCGACATACTCCTGATGTGCATAGGCAGCACAGGTACTATCTTGACAGAACCAAGTCTTTTAGAAAAGCTGGTCAGCTATTTACTTTTTATGTTGAGACTAAGAAAGGACAACTTGTATCAAAACATACTATTTCCAGATTGCTACCCTTTGCTATTGACTTTTGCTATTCCCTCTATGGTAAACCAGTTCCAGGTAGTATTAAAGCTCACTCTACAAGGGCCTTGTCTTCTTCAGTGATACATTGGAAAGGAGCAGATTCAAGAAGTATTTTATATGCAGTTACACGGTCCTCTGTATATACCTTTACATGGCTTTGCAATCTGGATTATTTTTCTAGATCCAGCACTGGCTTTGCTAGGACCATTCTCCAGGGATCCTGAGTCCTTACCTTTCTTACTCCCAAGTTGGACTGGCTTTGGTAATCAACCCATATAACCTAAAGACTACTACAGCAGTGGGAATGATGAACATAGTACAGATGTGTAACCTTATCCATAAGAGTAGATGTTCAAATTCTTCAGTGCTGCAGTAGCCACATCAACTTTCCACCCCCTTTATTGTATATAGATTTTTTAACATCTTTATTCCAACATCATAAAACAGGAATTAATAATCAATACAGTTCATGTGCAGCAAATATTTACAACAGCCACCTTTATATAAAAACAAAATAATCAAATGTTTCTGTTTACAGACAGACTTAGCCCAGAACTGGTAAGTTAACATTCCAGGGTCTCATACTTAACATAATTAATTTGAAACTCATTTACATCAGTCTGCACTTATCCTTAGTAACATAAACAGCCAGTATCATCAGCACTCTTAATCCCCACTAATCATAGTAGTGTTTTTTATAGGACCTCACCCTCCATGAGACTCACTCCAACAAATATTACTTAGCATAATCTTATTAAATTCATTCCTTACTCTACTTGTGCTACAGGCGGCACTGTGAGGCCTCACAGCAAGAGATTCTCTGGTTTGATTCTTGGCTGGGGTGCCTTCTGTGTGGAGTCTGCATGCCCTCCCTGCGTTCACGTGGGTTTACGTTCTGGTGCTCCAGTTTCCTCCCACATTCCAAAGACATGTGATCTGGAGTGTTTCTCCCTATGCCTCCAGTGAAAACAGGCTCTGTCCTAGTTGGATATTCCCGGTCAACAAATGTTAAACAATTAAATAAAAATAAATAAAACAAAAATGTTTGCCTGTACCAAACTTTCACATTTTTGTATGACCATTCTTATCGCTAAAATTTCTCTTCATTCTTTATACCAAAGAAACAGATCCCTTTTTTAGAAGAAACAGTTATACTTTAACTATTTACATTCATAAATGTCTCCCCATTATCTCCCTACAAGTAATACAAATATTTAAACTGCACTTCAGCACTCTCCCCCTTTGTTGCCACCCCCCCCTTCACCAGACTATTATATACTGCCAGAAACCAATTGTCCATATTCTCACCTTTTACTCTGTCTCCTTCTTGTTTACCTTTTAGGCTCTTTCCGGACATGTTTACTACCTTTAGTCTCTTGCCCTGAAGGTCCACAACCTGTTATTGCTCATCAGTTTCCCATTATTTCAACACCCTCCCTACTTCTCCTTTTGGCTGTTTCCCATTTCCGTTTTTGTCACCACCTTCTTGCCTGTGGTCATCAACTTTCCTACATGTTTCTGTGATCCCTCTGGAATCCCTCCCTGATCCTTAATGCAAACAACGTTATCATCATTTCTATTGCAGCAGGCTAGATTTCTTTCAACGAACTACCCATCTCATCCCTAAAAACTCTGAAGATTCTCACAATCCCCAAAAATATGAGCCCAAGCCCCTCTGTCCTTTCTTCAACTCCAGCACGTCTCTCAGGACCCTTGAAACATTCTTGCCAATCTCAGCTAAGTGTAAAATACTTATGCAAACACTTTCATTTGAATATTCTAACTTTCTGAACATTTGAAAATGTTTAGAAGCTCTTGTTATTTCTTCCCACTTCTCCCACTCAATTTTCCTGACTGTTTTCCCCATTCTATCCTTTTCTGGTACAGTTTTTAATTTAATTCATAGCTGCCACTCCTTGGCTAGTCTTAATGATCCATTGATTGGTTTCCCTTCCACTCTTCTGTCTTCTACTTCTGGAGTTATCTTTGTGTTTTCAGAACCTTTTTCCACTCAGCCTTCCAATTTTTTTTCCACTCATTCCTTAGACCTTGCTATTCCCATACCAATCTATCATCTAGATTATATTCTATCTATATGTTGTTCTAGTCTTTTAATTTTCCTCCTTCTAGCATTTGCAGCTAGTACTTTATTTCCTTTTGTGTCCTTCCCATCTCCATGTTCTTACTTTCCTTTCTTTTTTCTCTCTCTGTGATTCCCCTCATCATAAAGCTAATATTCTTCAATAGTTTATACTGATCTCTTTTTTTATACCTTTATAGCATTTGTACCTTCCTCATCCATTGGATGTTTAACTGTGCTCCTAGAGTTTCTAACAATAAATTGATAAAATCATCTTTTTTAAATTTACTCTTCCCTTATGAAAAACATTTCTTTCCAGTCTGCCTTACAAGACAATTTACTACTCTTACAATATTTGCTGTGATTCCTGCCTGCTAATTCACCCTTAAATCCTCCTACCTCTTTCCTGCCTACCATATTCTCCCAGTCCACTGTTATCGCCCCTTCATCACAAATAAAATCCAAGAATAGTTGTTTTGCTGTCTTCAGCAGTACTCCATCTTGCATCTCCCAAAAAGCTTGCCTTGTGTTTGTAAGCTGTGGCATGATAAACAACTTTAGTACTAAGACTAAGTCTCTTTGCTCCAAATCTAGATGGATCCCCTTCTACTTAATAATTTGTGCCTTCACTTTCTCCAGTGTGTGTTTATGTGTACTTTCCACTGACTTTTCCACACTTGGAGCTAACCAAATTCCTAAACACTTCATTTCTGCTTCTCACTTATGTTTGTCTGCCTTCCTCATTCTAACAGTCTTTGTTTTCTCTTGCATTACGTTATATACTGAAATCCTTCCAAATTCCTGTATTACCTGCCATACACTTTCCTTGTCTTGTTCCAGTTAGTCATCATCGACAGTACATTATGAGCATATAATAACTTTTCCTCCTGTAGCCCCCATCTATATCCTCAAATCCCTTCCCTCCAGATAAACTCTGCTATGGACTTCAGATACATTGCAGATGGGGTGAGAGGGAGGAGCTCTGCCTGGCTCCCTTTGTATACTAATCTCCTTTGAAAGCCCTGCTGTTATTTTTACCTTTGCCTTAGCCTTTCTGAATATGTTTTGTATAATATATACCCACTTCTGTGGACGCCCCATCTCTTCAATAATCCAAACAGATAACTCCACTTCATCCTATAGAATGCATTCTCCACATCTAATCATACCAAATGGCAAGTTCTTCCCCTCCCTTTGTGCTTCTTGCACTAACAGTAAGGTACAGATCAGGTCATCCTTCACACTATATTATGCAACAAATGTTGTCTAACCTAATGTTATGATCTTTGGAAAAATCTTCCCAAATCTGTTCACCTGTATCTGCATAAAGCTTTTATAGTCACATTTCAGAATAGATATCAGCCTATATGATGCTGAAAAATTGGGATATTTTCCTTCTTTATGACACACAAGAATCAGCACTTCTTTCTAAGAGTTGGGTGTTTATTCACCCACCATAGTATTATTATCTGACACTGTCCATCTCTTTACTGCCTCTCTTTTACAGAATTCCCAGAGTTTTAATGTGTGGCCATCTAATCTCAGGGATTTCCCTTTAACTGTTTGTCACATATGCCTATCACTTCTTTTTCCAGCAGCTAGAAATAAATGTGCCCCCTAACTTTTCTTGGTGTCCCTCAAACTCAGTGTGTAATTACTGATAGAACTATTTAAAGCCCCCCAAAATTTCACTTAATTTTATTTTCATTTTCTTTTCCCTTTCCATATAAATCTGATATACTCCCTTTCTATTTCCTGTTGCCTCATCCTCATTGCTAAAATTTTAACTGCCCCTCATGTGTTTTTTACAAATATCTTGTCCACCACTATTCTTTTTTCCCACTATTTCTTGTCTTGCTTTATTTGTAATATTTCTTTAATTTCTTTTTCTCTTTTATTCCTTGCTTTATTTCCATTCTCTTCTCAGTTTGAATCTCTTCTAGCTCTCCTAATAACCTGTTTTTTGCACTCACCCACTCCTGTCATCTCATTCCTTCTCTCCCTTGCAGTTCTTGTCTCACTATCTTCTTTTTAACATCCCACATCACTCCATTTTCATCCCCCCTTTATTTCATATTTTTCCTCACAGACTCTCTTAGCCCTTCTCTTTGCTTCTCATCTCCCATGACATATGCTTTTACTCTCCGATGTCTATCAAGCCCTTCATCACTTTCTTCTTCCATTTCCACAGATACTTTGTCATGGTCTGAGAAGTGCACTGGTTGTATCGTCATCTTCTTCACTAAATACTGGCATTTCTCTGTAATAAAAACTTTACCAATCCTGGGTCAACAACTGTATCTCATTGAATAAAATGTAAAGCTATTCCCCGTTTTTCAACTCCCTGTACTCACCAGATATCTAACCATTCCAACACCTTTGCAAAACTACTCAGAAATGTTCTCTCTTATCTTTCTCACACTGCAGCCTTTCCTAGCCTCATCTCTTCTCATTATAATGTTCCAATTCCCTAATATTACTGATACCCCCTCCTGAAACTTTACTATATCCATTTCCATTTTCTTTATCTTTCTAATTTTTATTCCAATTATGATATACTCCATCGCTATTGTATACTTATTTCTGCTATACCACTGGTAATTCCTGCATACCTTCCTTCCTGATCCTCTATCTTTTCATCCATTGTGTATGGTCAACTTTTCTTCAATAATATGGTCACCCCTCTTTGCCTTCTCTTTTTTCAAAATGCACTAGCTACCAGCTTGTATCCCCCTCCTGCTATTTTCTTGTGTTATAATATATTTAAATGTGTTCTCTGTATAGCTATTTTCCTTCCCTTTCTTAAAGGTCCCATAACTCTATCTCTCTTATTCCTACCTATCAGTCCATTTAAATTCCAATAATCTATTTTAGTTGTCATACCAGACATTTATGTTTTCTCTGTATTCTTATTCTCTTCCCCTCTCTTACTTTGGAAGTCAATATGTACCCTCCTTCCCTTCTGTCTTTTATCTGTCAAACCTCCCCTTTTGGTCTCCTTGCCCTAGTTTTTATGCAAAACCTATAGCACAATCATCTACCCATACCCCCCTTGTTCCCTGTAACAATATACATATGTCCAGAATTCTCCTCCCCACTCAGAGAGTGCTCCTCTGTGATTAGCTTGAGCAAACTGCTCTGTCTAATATCTGTCATAACTGTGCCAGTGCACTTTCTGCTGCAGGGATCTTGCTTGCCCCACAGGTGATAATCCTTTCACCTTTGCCTCCCTTTTTATCCCAGTATTTTCTGAGTACCATTTGTGTAATCATCCTTACAGACCCCCTTATTTGACATCATGCCTCTTATTTGCACTATCAGTTGAGAAGCAGCACAGCTAAGTACTGCCATCTCCTTCTGTCAGCCATCCCCTCTATAGCTGTAGCATTTAATTACTAACTTACTCCTCATCCCTTCTTGTCTGTCCTCTCCTGGCTGAGGATCTGTCTGGCTGTTAAATGCTTTGCCTTCCTTCTAATGCAGCATTCATTTCTTTGTAATCCAATAACTCCTTGATTTTCTCCTTTTTTCAGACAAACATGCCTATCTCACACCTTGCACACTGCTCTGACCAGTTCCGCCCTCACCAGCCCAACACTTATAAATCATCATCAGGCTGTAGATGGAACTAATATTTACCTCTGGATGTTCTCATTAAAATCTGCTTACTTTTCACCCACTATTTAACTTTTCTCATAGTCTCTGTGATAAAACACCACTTACCTTTCTTCCATCTTCTTCTGTCAGTAATTGGTCAATGACTATCTGTCACTGACTGTTGGCCTTGTTGTTAAGATATTGCTAATATCCCCTAGTTATTATTACCCTTATGGTTAACTACGTATAACTTCCTGTCATAGCATCTTGGCTGTACCATCTATTTCAATCGGGGGGGGGTTGTAATTCCACTTCTCTTCCCATCTTATTTCTTACCTCTGCTGCCATCCCCATGAATCTATTTCAAATAATCAATTTTCAAGAACTTTTAACTTTGAAAAAAAAATTGTATCCTACCATATTAACTCTTTCTGTGTTTTCCTATTTCCATTAACTCCTTTTCCTTAATTTGCAACCTTCTTGTTATAATCCAGACCTCTTCCCCCTTCCCCGAAACAGTGCATTTCAGTATTCAAGTTTAACTTTTAACATATTCCTTGAATACTTAGACATGTATATGTGCTCTGAGGCTCACTAATGGCCAGTAGCATCTGGTGACTTCAGTGTAGCGGGAAGGCTTCAGAAAGCAGCTGAATGAGTGGAGCCAAGCACAGTGGGGCTGTATTACAACAGGTCAATAACTGTTACCTATGATCAAACAGATGTGGTCATTCACAGACTACTTCAGTACAAACTCATTCATTATAGGCACTTTACTGACTATATTATACATCTTAGATGTTTAGACACAATTAACACTCTATAGGTCCCCCTGTTACCCCCTACTCTCCCCTGCACTGTCCCAGTGCTCTCCTCTGCTTTCCCCTATCCTGGCCCCACAACATCCAGACAGATTACTTCTTTCTTTATTTTTAATACTTTGTCTTACTTTTCACCCCCCATTCAGTAATTGGCCAAGACTCTACTGTAATTTAAGTCTGGAGGAAGTAACGGAATTAAAATGGGGGTCTGCTACGACCCCAGAAGTCATAAAGTTGTAGATGCACTGAGGTGCATCACAGATTTTTTTTAATTAACTTTTGACTTAATAATGACTATTTGAATAAAAAATCATAAGTAAGGAAATATATTGAGTCTTTCTGGGAATAGTGTCTTCTTACCCCTCCAAAAAGACAGTTATCTTCTGTGTACCATTCTGATGCTAGACTGGGATGAAAAGGAAAAAAATGACAAATGACCAGAGGCATATGTTATTCTGCTTAGTGTCTGGGAGAAGAAACCAAAGCACTTAGATAAAATCCACAATGAGAAAAGGATTGCACATAGAAGGAATGAAGAGCCAAAAACTCATCAGCTGAACCAATTGCTAATTTATGGCAGCACTGCTCAATGCAACACTCTGACAATGATCTGTTACTATCACACATCCTGCCCAAACCACCACAGACATTTGTTGAGTACAGTGCTCATGCTTGACTGTTACAGAAAGCAAAAACAATATGCATACTATTTCTGCAAAGCCAGAATAATGAATGCTTATTTAAAACAAATGACAATAGTGTCAGTCACTTTTATTCACAGACAACTCCTGCATCCAATTAAAACCAATTTTTTGACTGAATATACCTCAGATATCAGAATTCAATAAATAAAAACAGCAACAATTGGATAAAGTAATTAATTTTAACACCCTACTCAGATGTGACCATCAATTATTTCTTCCAATAACCCCTTCAGTAATTTGTCCATGTATGCATAAGTACTTCACTAAAATCAAAATTAAGCATTTCCCCTAATAATCCCTTCAGTAGTTCATAGGTTCATAGGTTCATAGGATGGTACTAGGCTATCAGCCCTAGGGCCTATACAAGCCTAGCCATAACAATTCCCTGGCTATTTCTTCCCACATTATTTACTTTCCTGGACCCCTGTCTAGCAGGGTGACTGACGTGATCCCTGGGGTGAATTTCCTTTCTCCCATCCAATCGTCAAGGTTCCTCTTGAAGAGGTCCAAAGAGGCACTCTGCTTGACATGTATGGGCAATCTATTCCAGAGTCTGGGGAGTCTCTGGGTCAGGACCCTATCCCTCCAGCATGTTTTGTTTATTGTGATGACAAGGTTTAGATCCCTGGAGCATGTAGCTCTGAGGGATTGGGATTTCTTTAAGTGTAGCATGTCCAACAGCTCTGGGTTTGACATGGCCTTGTATGTTAAGCAGAGATTGCCTGAGTAGACGATATGCAACAGAGTATAGCTGGAGTTTTTTAAGGCGGTCAGCGTAGGGCATCTGCTTTAGGCCTGTGATTCTTTTAGTGAGGTATTTCTGAGGCCTTTCCAGTTGTTGCAGATGTCTTGAGAGGTACATACCAAATGGGGCATTGTATTCTATAATGGGTCTAATGAGGGATGAGTACAGTGGGACAATGACCTCCTTTTTTCTGGATGAAAAGCCCTTCGTGATGAGGTGTGCCACATAGAAGGATTTCCTGACTGTTGTGGCGATGTGGTTATCGAAGGTGAGACCACTGTCCACCTGTGTCCCTAAGTCTCTTATCACACTTTCTGTGTTTAGTGTACTGCCACCTATATGGTAATTCATGGATACATGTTTTTTCCCAAAGGGGATAACAATACATTTCTTGGCATTGCGCTTGAGCCCATGGCTCTGGCACCAAGCATCTGTTTTTGTAAGGCCCTTTTGTAGAGTATCCACATCATTTGGGGATTCAATAATGGCTCCCAGTTTGCAGTCATCTGCAAACTTTGTTAGCCAGAGTCCCTTAGTGTTGACCTGTACTTCAGAGAAGTAGATGCCAAACATGAGCGGCCCCAGGACTGAACCCTGAGGTACTCCACTTGTCACTTGTCTGGAGCTGGATTTGGAGTCGGCTACTTTTACAGTGTGGGTTCTATCAGTAAGCCATTTAGCAACCCATTGGGTGACATAGGGATTAATGCCCAACTTAGTAAGTTTATCCATGATTCCAGAGTGGGGGATGGTGTCAAAGGCCTTGGCAAGGTCTAGATAGGCTGTGTGGAAAACCTTACCCTTGTCCATGGCTCTGGAGACTGATTCAAAGAAGTCAGTCAGGTTCAGGAGACAAGATCGGCCCTTCACAAACCCAAACTGGGTGGGGTCCAGTGTTTGAAGGTTGCCAATGTCTTTGTTTATAAGTTCCATGATAATACGCTCCATGGCCTTGCAGATAAGGCTTGTCAGACTGATGGGACGGTAGTTTCCGGGATCCAAGGTGGATCCCCCCTTGTGGATTGGGATAACTGTAGCTCTGCGCCACTCAGTGGGCACGAAACCTGAGGTGAGGCTATGATTAAACATGACACTTAGGTGAGGTGCCAGTTCATATTGTAGTTCATGTAGTACACAGCCCGGGATGTCATCTGGTCCCATGGATGCTGTATTCTTGGCTTTAGAGAGTGCATTTTGTACCTGTGTGGCCGTTATTACTGGAATTTGGCAATCTTCCGGTATTGAGATGGGCCATTTAGGGAGTGAGAGGGGGGTGAAGTTGGCACTGAATCGATCTGCCAGGATTTTGGCAATATCCTTCAGATCAGTATATTTAATGCCATTCTGTTTTAGCTCAGAGCAGATCTGAGCATTGCCATTTAGATTCTTGACATAATTATAGAATGCTTTGTGGTTGTCTTTGGAATCTTTGGCAATTTTATTTTCGTAACTAGCTTTGGAGGATTTTATGAGGCATCTCAGTTTCTTACTGAGGCTAGTAAGGGAGTTTTTGCATCCTGGGATTTTCCTCTTTTCTGCAAAAGTTTCTTCCTTTTGTTGTAAAGTTTGTTTATGGCAGGGGACCACCAGATTGGCTTCCTTTTTTGGATGAGAGCATTTTGGTTCTATTTGGGATGGCATGATTCATGCATGAGTGGATGTGCTCGTACAGTGCCTTAGTGTAGGATTCAGCAGTTGAACTTTCAGTTCCTGTCTGCATGGGTGTCATGAAGTTTGTCACTTCTGACTTGAGTAGCATGAAGTTGGCTTTGGAGAAGTTTTTATGGTGGTTTCTTTACTGGGGGTGGGGTGGGATGTGGATGTTAAGGGTGATTAGCTTATGGTCAGACCTGACTAACAAGGGGGTGACCATAGGTGTGGAGCATTGATTTCCCATGTTGGTAATGACCAGGTATAGGATATTGGAGCCTGTGGTGGGACTATGAATTAGTTGATCCAGGGCGTTGGAATTTTTGAATTCCAAGAACCGTTCTAGCAACGGTGTTGGGACATGAGTAGTTTTCCCAGTTAATGGCAGGGTAGTTAAAATCACCCAGTATTAGGGTGTTTGGTTCTATCTTAATATTTTCCAGTATGTTAAGAAAGGTGTAGTGAGAATCTTGGGGTATGGTGGGGGATCTGTAGCAAGCTACAATTTGGATTGCAGTCTTACCTAGTGTTAGTTGCACTTGGAGAATTTCAGACACATTGTGTTGGCCAACTAGCCTGGTGGTGTGAATATCCTTGGTGAATATTGACACTCCTCCACCTTTAGTGTTTCGGTCCTGGTTTGGTGACCGAAAAGTGTGGTAAGAGCTGTAGCCTGGTATTGCAGGGGTGCTCTCTGGAGCCTTGAACCAGGTCTCAGTTACTGCACAGATATCGATGTTCTCCATTTTTAGGAGTGCCTCGAAAGAGTGCATTTTGAGGTTTAGACTTCTAGCATTGAGTAGCATTACCTTCAGATTTTGCATGCTTGTACCTGTTACGGTGGTGGTTTTGTCCTTTGAAGTTTGCCTAAAAAGGCACTATAGGGGTGGCAAGAGCCTTAGCCAGTAACCTGAATCCCAGGGGCGACAGGTGCAGACCATCTCTGGCAAAGCATCGTGGTCTGTCAATCATGTCATCCCAGGCAGACAGATACTGGATCCCCTTTGAATGACACCATAAGCTTAGCCAATTGTTGAAGTCAATCATTTTATCCTTATATTGTGGTATCATTCTGGGCGAAGGCAGGATGCTACTCAGGGCTAGGGTCATACCTGCCTGGGCCACATGATCCGAGAGCTCTTCCATGTCTCTTTTCATGTAGTCCAGGGAGGTACGTTTCAAGTTATTCACTCCAACATGGACAATGACAGAGTCATATTTGTACTTGTTGTGGAGTGACTTAAGTGCATGCGTTATGTGGCGGATCCTGGCACCCGACAGGCAGCTGACTGTAATTTTCTCCTTATTCAACCTGGTGAGAGGGACATCAGTGTGCTGGACTATAGAGTCACCTATGACTAAAGTGTTGGGTACATTGTCTTGCCTTAGGGGCTGTTGCTGGGTGGCACACTGGTGTTGTGAACTATGTGACACATTGGTTGTGATTGGTGTTTGTTTGCATTTCAGCTTCAGAGGTCTTTGTTGCTTGGGCAGGTTACAGTTAAGGGCCTCTGCATATGTGGATTTAGTGTTGCTATATGTGGGTGTTGGTGGTGCGGGTTTAGAAGGGCTATGTGTTGCTTGAGGTGTAGTGTGGGTGTTAACCTTCTCCTCTTGACTGTTTAGCACAATCTTGGGTGGAGAGAGCTTTGCTTCCATTTTGGCTATGTAAGTGCATCTCTCACAGGTTGTAGTGTTGGGTGGTAGGAGGAGAGGGTTGTCTGTGTACATGAGGCAATTGCTGCATTGCCCCAGTATGCCCAGATTCACCAGGTGGACAGGAGAAATCACCGGAAGCTGACCCTTGGACATGCCTGGTTTGGGGCTTTTTTTTCTTTGTAAAGTATAGGAGCTGTTTCCTTAGCAAGGTACTTTGCAATTGTAGGCTGTTTAGTGCCTACTATTAATTTATCCTTGTTAACAAGGAGAGTTCAGTGTTTGTATGAGTTTAAGGCTTCCTAGTGCTTTCCAGCAGGTATTAGAGAAAGTGCTAGTCACAGGGATGCTTAAAGGTAAGATTGAAAAGAATGCACTCTGCAGTGTGCACTAGAGAAGTTAGATGTGAAAGTAGGTAAATTGAGTTTTACCTGTTTAAAAAGTTAAGGTTTAGTGGAGAGTTACTATTTTTAAAACAGCAAGATGGATTGAAAGGGGTGGTCACTTTTGTATTTTGGTACTATGAAATACTGTAGGATGGCCAATAAATTTAAATAATTGAAGGGGTGGGATTTCAAAAATGATGATTTTGTGATTTGCCTATGCAATAGTGTAGCTAGGGCAGGGCAAGAGGGGCAATGGCCTTGGGCACAAAGTGTTGGGGGCACGACTAGCTAATTGTGATCTTTCGTTAATGCAATACCGGCTTTTAAAAGTCAGTATTGCAAAAGCTGGTATTGCATTTACGGTCAAACCTGAGCGCTGTAGTGTTCCATTTGTAGTCTAAACTGTAGCAATTGCTTGTTACATTGTAGCAAGCAGTTTGCTATAGTTTAAACGTAACTAAAATCTGAGGGCTGTAGTGCTCCGTGCAGGCAGGGCATAAACTGTAGTTACTGTTTGCTACATTTGTAGTAAGCAGTTTGCTAAGTTTAAAAGGAGGTTTTGTTTTATTTTTTTAACTAAAACATGAGTGCCATAACATTCCATGTAAGCAGGGTATAAACTAATAAACTGTAGCAAACAGTTTGCTACAGTTAAAAAAGAAGAATATTTTAACTAAAGTGTAAGCACTGAAGTGCTTTGTGCATGCAGGGTGTAAACTGTAGTAACTGTTTGCTACATTTGTAGCAAACAGTTTGCTACAGTAAACTGTAGTAACTGTTTGCTACATTTGTAGCAAACAGTTTGCTACAGTAAACTGTAGTAACTGTTTGCTACATTTGTAGCAAACAGTTTGCTACAGTTTAAAAGAAATTATGCTGAGGGAGCATTGGGGGCAGGGCACAGAAACAGGACCTGAATAGCTGAGGCAGAAGGGAGGTGTGTGTGTCATGCATCTAGCCACCTGGTTGGTGTGTCAATAAAAGAAACATTTTTTTTTGTGGGGCCAATGGGGCAACTGCCCCATGTACAAAGTGGTAGGTGGTGTGGTTGAGAAGTGCACTTCTTGCACTATCAGTTTAAATAAAAAGTAGAATTCCTTTTTATGTTCATTGAAGAGCTGAGGAGGGCATGCATCTGGTTGCTGTAAGGAAGCTGATTGGTACAAATGTACCAATTGGCTTGCTGCAGTGATTGTTGAAGTCCTTTTTTTACTCTTCACTTGAGGCAGTATATTGGGAATGGGCCCTGGTACTAGTTGCTAGATAAACAGGCTACATCTGTGCATATGAGTCAGTAATAAGTAAGCTCAGTGAACATCTAATGTCAAGAAATATTATACATGAAAGGGTCTACATTCACAGATGTGTTCAAGCTAAAAGAGTGTTGAAGCTTCTGCAAGGCACTTGTATGAAGTGTCTGAAAACTATGGGTTTGACAAAACAAAGGATAAATAAATTAAAGACAGAACTGGAATTTGCCTGCTGATGCTGAAGTGTTCAAAAATTCCAGTTGTAAAAAACAATGCATTTGCTAGAAAGGCTGAACTAGTATACAGACAAAATGCTAATATGAATACTACAAATTATGTGTATGAAATAAAATGCAGAAAAACTCAAATTAAATAAAAATCACAATACCAGCAAGAGTGGGTATATGCATGAGAAGGATAGTGAAAGCAAATCTGGCAAATGCATGAGGTGTAACCATTTTCATGCTGATTCAGATCAGTGTGCTGCATGCTGCAAAACGTATAAGAAATGTAACAAGATCAGACATTTTGCTGTCATTTGTAAATTTAAGCTAATTAAATAAGTAGTTGCTAAGAATAAAGCTGAGAAAAGTGTTCAGGCAGCATTTCTTGGGTTTAGTGTCTGCTATGCCAATCAGTGAATCATACTGGTAAGTAAAACTCCCAGTTCTTGGAACTCCAGTAAGATTTAAAATTGATACATGGGCTGATGCTACTGTGATATCACATGCTACCTATAGAAGCATCTCAAAACATCCAGAGTTGTGGCATGTACATTATAAGACTCTCAGCAATTATAGGAAAAACAAGATAATTAGAGCAAACACCTTGCATACCTTGTCGATAACTAGCCTCTGGTTCTACCAACCTTTTCATGGAGAGCAAGGCCTGTAAATGTCATATATTTTAGGGTAGCCATCCAAATTCCTAAGCTATGTTTGAAGGCAGGCAGGGAACTGCAGTGCTTGTTGTACAAGAGGAGACTGTTCCAGTGCAAGGGGGAGCCCTGAGTGATGAACCTATCCATCCATTAAGTTTTATTTATTTCTAGATGTAGATTCAGATCTCTCATTCTTGTTTTGGCTATACTATACTGTATGATATACTGAAAAAAGGAGGTCCAGAAAATGTGATCCCTGAAGGCAAGGTTTAAGTACCCCCAATAGTCTATTTAATACTGTGTGCAGAAGGAGTGATTGCAGCCTTTCTAATAGCTAATAGTTTTAAGGCCTAACATATTTTCTGTTGGCAATCTCTTTGGTGAGAAAGCTAAATGAAGTCATGCGAGAAAGAACTACCTTCCTTAGATGACATTGAATCTAATCTAGTGTTTTTGATGCCAAAGTATTCTCCAGGTTAGATGCTTAAAGTGGATTTTGGCAGATACATGTAGAGAAAGACAGTCAAAAGCTGACAACCTTCATTACTCCAGTTAGAAAGTTTTGTTTTAAGAGATCACCATTTAGTATAACCCCAGCAGCACCAGTATTTCAATGTGTGATGAGTAACTTGTTGAAAGGGCATAAAGGTGTTGTCATCATGGATGATGTATTGGTGTTTGGTCCTAATAAAGAGCCACATGATTCAAGATTAGAGGCAGTGCCCCAAACTATTAAAACTCAGGTTTAAAACTGAATAAAGGCAAATGCTCTTCTGGGTCTGAGAGTTAGTATTTTGGTCACAGCATAAATGCTAGTGGAATCTGAACAGATGCAAGCAAGGTCAGATGGTAGCAGAGTAATACTAGTGAAATCTGAACAGATGTGAGCAACATCAGATGGTAACAGAGTAATGCTAGTGGAATTGGAACAGATGTGAACAAGGTCAAATGGTAGAGTAATGCTAGTGGAATCTGAACAGATGTGAGTAAGGTCAAATGGTAGCAGAGTAATGCTAGTGGAATCTGAACAGATGTGAACAAGTTCAATAGGTAGCAGAGTAATACTAGTGGAATCTGAATAGATGTGAGCAACATCAGATGGTAACAGTAATACTAGTGGAATCTGAATAGATGTGAGCAACATCAGATGGTAACAGAATAATGCTAGTGGAATCTGAACTGAACAGATGTGAGTAAGGTCAGATGGTAGCAGAGTAATGCTAGTGGAATCTGAACAGATGTGAGCAAGGTCAGATAATAACAGAGTTAATCAAACCTGTGCAAGTGAGCTCTGTCAAGCCGTAGGCATGATAAACATCAGATTTGTCTACAGTGCTTTGTCCACTGGCACACTTACTAATGAAAGATGCTTCCTGGTCATGGGAAAATGCTTAAGCTTGATTCTTCAGCAAGTCAAAGAAATGCTGATGTCTGCTCTAATGCTCAGTTGCTATGATGTTACCAAACCAGCTGTAGTAGGTGCCAAGGTCAGCTATGGTCTAGATGCTGCATTACTCCAAATGTATGAACAACTAGTAGAAGCTGTTATGGAGTTCTCCAGAATGCTACGTGATGCTGAACAGAAATATTCACAGATCGAGAATGAGTGCCTTGTGAGTGAGTTTCCGGATACCTATTGGAACTAAAGAGTTTTCCTCTCCAGTCTGACCACAGCAATTAGTTCCACCTATTAATTTTTATGATTTAGACAAAGTACCATTCAGATGGGCATATCTTTGTTGAAGGTTGTGCATCAGGGCTGGTAACTCGGCATGTAAAAATCAACTACCAATCATTAGCGGACTGGAGTTCCACTGTGGCAACCTCTAACTGGGAAAAGCCGAAAGATACAACAACCATTCAGATGTCAAAGGTTGCTTTCAAGGCTGAGATGATTCAGTGCCAAAGCAATTCATGTGCCTGGAAAACAGATAATTGTGGCTGATGTATTATCTAGAAATTCAGTATGTGACCAGACACAGACTGATACTGAAGAAGACATTGCTGTCTATGTGGAGAGCATTATGACAGCTAGACGAGTGACTACAAAAAGGCTTCAAAAGTTGAAACAGGCAACTAAACGAGGCAATGAGTTACAAACAGTGAGCAAATTATGCAGTCAGAGCAAAGCTGTCTGAGCATGAAAATGTGCTGCTTTACCAACACAGAATAGTCATACCTTTGTCACAATGTGCCAAAGTGTTAAAGCTGGTACACAAAGGACACAAAGGCCTCACAAAGTGTTATGAATGAGCCAAGATGTCTATATGATGATCTAACATTAACATGGATATTGCACAATTTGTGTCAAAGATTCAGTTCTATATTATCCATAAACCATCCTAAAGGAAAGTGACCTCACTGCTGAGTCCTTTACCAACAAGATTCTTGGCAGAAAATATCTGCTAACATGTAAAATTCAGGGCTAAAGCTGTTTAGTGGTAATGGACTGTTACTCTCGAGACATAGAGATATTTCACATACCAGACATGACTAGCACTAAATTATTATGTGATTCAAAACTATGTTCATCAGATATGGAACACCCATTAGACAGTTACAGACAATAGTATACGATTTGCTTCAAATGAATTTCAGCAATTTTTTGACAAATATGGTTTCATTTGTAGTATATCAAGTCATTGCTCTCCATCGTCCAATAAACCCTGACAAAGTTGTCTGAGAGAGCAGGCCATCTTGAGACAGACTAATCCTATACCTCTCAACCTCTTAGTGCAAGAAATCTGGTCATAGTCAAAAATAATAGGGGACAAAGGCCCAAAAATAGGGACATTTTTAAAATATCACTCTTAAAAAACTTACAAAGTTGGTAGAATAACAGGTTTTGCATTACCGTGCATTTCCTGAAGGATGTGGAGTCTGAAACTCAAATGTCAGGCATTACTGACTTCAGTCTTCAATGATTTGTCAGAAAACCACCAATTTTAATAGGAACAGACCAAAAATATGAGACAAAAATCTGGACAGTTGTATGGTATGCCTAGTCTCTCATGCCTTATTGTGCTGCTCCATAAAACAACACAGGAGTAAGTCCTTCCCATCTAATGCTTGAAAGAGAAATGACTAATTTGTGAATACTGAAATTCAGACTTAAACCAGAGTACAGAGACTATTCTTTATGAGTCCATAAAGCAAAATGATCATAGCGCAACGGCCTTTTACAGCAAGCTTTTACAATAGATGGTATTCCACCCAACCATTACCTGTCTTTCAAAGAGGCCAACCATTGCTCCTCAAGTTACAGGAGGAAGGAAAGAGGAAGTTAGATAGTATAGTACAAAAAAATGAACCAAGGTCATACATGGTACAAAATGAACATGGCACCATCGTTAGACACAACCTTAGCCACACACATGCTGTTCCTGATGAGTCTCAAGGTAATGTCAAGCTCCTAAGAGCCACTTCCAGATGCCTTAATGAAGAATAATCAGTTCCTTAGCCAATCAAATTGTTCCCATTTGTTTGATGCCACTACCACAACCAGCTCTCCAAGACAAAGGTGGAAGTCCCAAATCCAAAATGTGTTCCAACAGTCCATGTATATTGATCCTGGTGTGACAGAACTAGATTCTGCCCAGACTGTTCCACTGAGAGACACTGGACAAAACTGCAATCATTCTAAGTGTTTGTCAGATAATTTTTATTTCACAGATTCCATTCCTATTGATGTCACTCGAAGCAGTCATAAAGCTCACATCTTAATGAGATACCATAAATGTAATAGTACATAGTGTGCAGATGTGCAACTGATTTTTTTTCTCCTCCCAAAACTTACTATTAAATGCTACTGTCACTTTTGACTTGGTAAATCATCATCTATTAAACTTTCTTGTTTCAACTGGAATTATCCACAGTTTTGTTCCATAGTTCAGAAACTTCCTGAACACGAGAGACTTTAAAATGTAAATTAGATCTTCCTCTTGTCCTTCCTCATTCCTAATCAAAGGCATACCTCATGGCTATATCCTATCCCCACTTCTTTTTTTTTTCCTGTTTATTAAAGCCATACCGAGGATCTCTCACAGCTCAACATTATTAATACACAGATAACATAATCATTTACATGGCTAAACCTTCCCCTGTACTATAAAAACAGAACTCGAAGAAGATTTTTCCCACCTCTCTAACTGGGTACTCAAAAAAATAAATATATACTTATTATTAATAATGCAAAATTTATAATGCTTGTTAGCCAATAAAAACTTTCCACCATCCCCACTAAATGGGCCATTCAGCTTAGCTTCCAAACACTCTTAGAAGCAACCACTCACTTGGAATACCTAGGTGTATAGCTTCACCAAAATCCTAACTTTCATCACTGAAAGTCTACCACCAAATCAAAAGACAATTCCCTACCAATTGTAATCCAAAAAGTTCTTGCACTTTATCTTCCCTGCTACCAGAGCAGATGTAGGCAAAAGCATTCTGATGGCACAACTAGAGTGTGGCCTCCCAACCGTAGACAATGCTTCCAACTAAAGCTT
Organism: Protopterus annectens; assembly: GCF_019279795.1. Lineage (NCBI taxonomy): Eukaryota > Metazoa > Chordata > Ceratodontiformes > Protopteridae > Protopterus > Protopterus annectens. The sequence goes on from NC_056726.1 coordinate 313,918,614, forward strand.
TCCTCGAAACCACAGCTAACAACATCTACAGTCAACTTTTTGGCCCCCAAAAGAGAGCATCACTGAGATGCCCTTCAAAAGGCAAAAACGTCTTTCAGTTAAGTAAAGGTGCATGCTACTCCTTGCCTTCATCACCTATAAACTCTTAAACCTACCTTATCTGACAGCAAATTAACTAAAAGATACATTATCTATAATCTAAGATCACAGTCCTGTGAAACCCCCCTCATTACTTATCTGTAGGGATCGACTTCATGCTACTGGCCACAATATTAACCCCTTGCATTTGGGCATCATTCCTGCTACAGAGAAGAATCACTTACTTCCTACCCAACCTTCTGTAACCAACTTAAAAAATATTTGAATCTTGAAACTTCTTTTAAGTGTTGTACAATAGGCAGTATAACCTAAAGTCTCTCCTCTCTCTCTCTAGTCTCTTATTTCCTTCATAGTGCAGTTTGTTACTCTACCAGTGAAGTCTTCTCCCAGCCCCACCCTTTGTCTCCTTTCCCACCTTCCTTATGCTGTTTCTCACCTTATACTCTTCCTTTCCCTGCATCTTGTTGTACATACAATATATAGTTGCTGTTTATGCTGCATTTTCTTCCTAGTCGTCTAACTCATCTTACAGTTTAAGTACTGATAGTTGTATTTTTTATCTTAGAATTGTTCTTTTACTTACAGTTGTATTTTTAGTTTTAATGCTGGTCATGTCTTTGTAGAACATGCTTCATTATTATTCACTGTACATGCATTTACTTGGAAAGATCAGCTTTGTTATCTTCTGGCCATTGTACTATTTCATGCTGAGCCTGAAAATGGCCCATTGGGATCAGTGTTCCACCCCAATTAACAAATGAAAATAATAAATAAATAAATAAACAAACAAACAAATAAATAAATAAATAAAATGTTTGCTGTTTCATGAGTAATAGCTTGTCTGCTAGCATTTGTAAAAATGTTTTAAAGCATTTGTACAGTTCAGTAGCATTCAAGAATGTTAAATATGTGCATTGGTTGTGCATCATAATCATATTCTATAGTTTGAGAGTTCTCCTTAGTGGGGAGATGCGATGATATGAAATGTATGCAGCTCTAACCTTAATATATACTGTGGATATGTAATGCAATACTGTAACTTTAAGAAGCTACCTATGCATAATTCATAGAATTCTTAGAATGCTATTTGGCACTGAGTTAACAACGAGACCTGAAGCTGTTAACAACTTTCTTGCTATTCTGCTGTTTTGTGCCCCATTAAAGTTGCTGTTTTACTTTAAATGCTGGTGTTAGACATTATTCTTACTATTAATGAAATTGGGTAACAATAGTTGCACATCGTGGCTAATATATTTAAATCGGGTAAACATATATTATAGTTTGACTAAATGGATATAAAACAAGCACATTGGGATGACAACTATAGGAAGATGTCAGATTGTGATCATGGATAGGTATGTTAGCACTGCGCTTGAGTTACACAGAAGGTGGTTTGGAAATAAATGACACTATACTTGACTGAGTTAAGGGATGGTTTTGATATACAGGCAGATTTTATAGTCAGGTAGCAAACATTCAGTGACGGGGGCTAGAATGAGGTGTAGGATGGAAGGATGGGAAGACAAGGAGGCTAAATGGTACTGCAAAGCAATGGTTTGCTTACAGTTATGGGCAATGCACTTATCTCATTTGCAACTTCAAGCTCAGCTACTTGGCATATGGCAGGCTGAATCATTTGACCAGGACATTTCTTAAATTGGGATTGCCAAACTAAGGGTGTTTGCCTTTTTTTGGTACTTATGAGTGAGTAAGTAAGTCTTCACTAATTACAGCAGTAAGAAGGGAACATTTTACACCACGGCTAGGTAACTATCCAGACAGGAAGTTGACTGCAGTGTTTTTAACATGTTTTTTGAGTAGCCTTCAGAATCTCCATGAATGGACTGAAAGGAGATGGAAAATCCCCAAATTTACAGTCAAAGAGGGCTACACTAGGGAAGGATATGGGTGGATAGATTATTAGAGGGAATTTAGTGTCATCCAGGAAGGACGTCAGAGCCTTGCCAGTATGATTAGTACTTACACCACATATTATACCCAAAAGGGCATCTAGTAAAGGATTACATAGTTGAATGGGATACATCAGTGTATTTGTTAACTGATGGAGGAGTGGAAATGGTGCAGATGTATAGCATAGGGACTTTGTTGACTAAAGCAGATAATGAGTTCACCTTTAGACTGTTTCCTTTACATGAGTAATGCCCGAGTTTGATTGGGGTAAAATCTGAGAACCTGTATTAAATGGACAGATATATCCAGTAGGAGCATGCTTTCATGCACAGTCTTCAAGGCATTTAGCATATTTTTTTGCAGTGGTTCACAGCACACGCAGCAGACACTTATGACATTGACCTTAACTTAGATGCTTCTTTTTTGTTGAGTAAGCTGGCTTGCAAACATTTAGAAATCTTCCAAAAGTTTCAGCACAGTGTACATAGAGCTGGAGGTGCCATCAGAAGGTTCTTTTATCTGGATTTCCATTTATGGGCATAAAGACTGACAGAGTAATAGGTCTGTGCTATTTACCAACAGAGAAGGTGATTCAGTTGGTGGGGGATCTGAAGAAGGCAGCAGCAGCTAAAAAGTGACCATAAACCAGCTACATGTTTACTGAAGTTTACCTACAAAGCAATACCAGTGGGGAAGTCCTTTATGAGGAGAAATGACATGAAGGGGGTAAGATGCAATAAACATATCAAAGAATTTAAGCTATGGAAAAGATGGAAAGGGACCTAAGAGCAAGGCTTTTATAATTTTAGTGGCTTTACAATTTAACAAAATTCTGTTCAGGGTATCAGTGAGGGACTCTACATATTTTTGGTGGGGGAACCATTCATAGCAGCTGCCATCAATAATCACAACAAAGAGTAGAATATCATAACACTAAAGTTTTACCCATGTGCAAACTCTCACTTTCTGGCTAGGGAGACAAATAATTTCACACCAGTTAGGGGATGTGTAATTTGCACCCTCAGGAAAGACATATAAATTTGTATGTTTGGGGGTACAGCAGTGTAAAATAATAAACATGTTATTATCTTGACTTTGTCCTCACTGAGCATGCTTGTATATTTACATTTTGCTTAAATTTATCAAGTAGAACACAAATGTTTACTGTTGGTACATCTGCATTTTTTTATTGTTGTCAATGTCATTAGCTTATATCTAGTCATTGTACATATTGCTCTGATATTTCTTACTTTTGATTAACTCCTATATCATTAATGATAAGCTAAACATCATAGTACAGCTGCAAATATCAAGGTCTGTAGTAAACAAGTCTGCAGATGACAGTAAACTTGGTTCCATCATAAACTCTGCAGAGGACACCAAGATCCCCCAAGATGGCCTGTCCCAAACAAATAGCTGGTATCAAACCATGAACTAAAACTAAATGCTAAGAAAAATATAATTGTATTTTTCATCAAACATAATGCTCATTGTAACTAACACGTTGACAACACACCCAGGAAATCTGATCCCATAGTTACGGATCTAGGAACCTTTGTCAACAAAGAACTGTCCTGTGATCACCATGTATCAACTGTTGTAAGGAAGCCCTTTTCTGTCATACAGCTTATATCTAAAGGTATTGCATCCAGGTCCATGGATGTAATCATTCTGCTGTACTTGGCACTCATTAGGCTTATCAATATAATGTTCCTTTTAATATGTATATGTCCAAAAATTTGTCACAACTGGAATAACCACAATGCTTTCTCACTAAGAAAATCAAGCACCAAAATAATAAAAACTACGCAGACCATCTCAAAGTCTTGTCCCTTTTCTCAGTATCATACAGGCTACTGACAGTCAACTTCTGCCTTGCATATAGAGCTTAATTTTTGTCTTTTTTCCCAAAAAGATTTAATGGAAGTTCATGGTGGCATTATTATTACAAAGTTCTCTAATCATTTTACTATTTAGGAGGAAGTAAGTGAGAATGAAGGTGTGATAAAAGAAAAGAAAGAAATAAAGAGACAACAGCAGGTGTTATAAATAGTGAAAAATTTAATAGTGAGATTATACAGTATAGCAAGATCATTTAGCAGTGGAAGATTTTTATGAGTTATTGATTGGTGATTAGTTTTCAGAGAAAAATATATAAAGGTATATTTGGTTTTAGAAAAAGAAGAAGAAGGAAGGAGGAGGCAGGTTAAATATAGTGGGTTATTGGAGAGAATGGGTGGTTTAATTTTAGAATGCTTTGTATTCAGAAAAATATAGTTGATTGTATGAAGAAAAGAGGTTATGGATTAAGAAGGAGATATGTGTCCTCCTTTTTATTTAATTGGATTAAGGACAAAAAAAACTTTATTAAAATAGTGGTTGATGAAGGTAAGGAGAAATGTAAGCAGAGGGAGATCATGAATATAGTGGAAGATTATTTTCAGTCAGTATTTGCTTGTGGGAGAAAAAGCATTGTGGGTAGGTGGAAAGTTGAGTATTTTAAAGATGATGTCTGAATGATTTGGAGAAAGATATTACTTTGCAAGAACTGGAAGAACTATTAAAAGTGATAAATGTTAATTAAATACCAGGTTTGGATGGGCTCGAGTATGGCTATGTGAGGAAATGCAGAAAGAAGAGAAGGATATTTTCTATGTGTTTTGAATGAATGGATGGAAAAGGGTATTCAGAATAATTAGTTGTGTGAGGGATGTTAAAATTAATATGGAAGATGGGTGATAGGAAGGCTATTAGAAATTGGAGATCAATAACTGTTAATAATACAGATGAGGTTTGAGGATGCTTTACTAAGGAATGTAGTTGAAATATTGTATGAAATTAATGGTAAACAGAGTCAGGAAATGTTATGGTTGGTTAGAGAAGAAGTACATGATATAATATTTGGTAAAGTGAAGTAAAGATGATGGTGGATGATATAACAAAGGGGTTTGATAGTTTGAAGCATAGACAGTTATGAGAAATAATGAAAGTGCGTGGAGTTAAAGGAAGAGTTCTTCAATTATTAAATTCAGCTTGTAGTAAAAGTTAAGTTAAAATATTGATGAATGGTGAGTTAATTTTAGTCAGGGCTGTCTGAAGAGTGATTTGTGATGGTTATGAATGTAAATTCTTTACAACTGAATTTAAGTCATGCAAGGTATTTATTAAGGATGAGCTAGAAATTCCACTTTTGATTTCTTATGCAGATGAATTAATTATTATGGTTAAAAATAAGATACTGATGAAATAAGTATGAAACAAGTAGTTAGTTTACTGGATTCTGTAGATTCAAGTTTGAATAATGAAAAAAGTAAAGAATTCGGAGATGCAGGGAACATGTAGATTCACAGTTTTCTATGCCAAAAATTTCATTTCTAGGTTTTAGATTTGTTAAAAAGAAAGTGATAGCAGAACAATGGGAGTGTATTTTGAAGGAAATTAGGGACATCTCATTTTTGGAAAATGATTAGGTTATTATTTGTTAAGAATGCGTATCTTGTTAGTTAATTTATGTTAGGGAAGTTGGATTATCTGTCTGGAGCATACACACACACACACACACATATATATATATATATATATATATATATATATATATCTATATATATATATATATATATATATATATATATATATATATATATATATATATATGGATTCATTTCACAGTGCCAAATTTCCGAAAGATCAAATTTCATATGACCGAGACCATATGATCGAACTTTCGGAACCTTGACATTGTAAAATAAATCCACAAAAACAAAAAAAAAACTTTCTCACCATTATTGCGGGGGGGGGGGGAGCAAGTCCCCATGCACCCATTACACCCCTGCTACTTAAATATACCAACTCCGAGATCGCACTACAGCAAGGAAAAGGGGAAAAGGGAAATCTCCTGTTCTTCTCTGTATGTAGAGCTCCGTTCCCAATGTCAAGATTTCAAAACTTTGATCATATGGTCTCGGCCATATGAAATTCGATCTTTTGGAAATTTGGCATTGTGAAGTGCACGCACACACATATATATATATATATATATATATATATATATATATATGGGTCTACTTCAACCCATCAAAATTACACTTTATTGAATATTAGATAACCGAGTCCACTTTAGTGACTTTAGTGAAAGTGCGTTTACATGAAAACACACTTTTTTGAATGACACTACACAGGAGAGTTGTTATATATATGTGGTACAGTGAGGATAAGGGAATATTGCCTTTTCCCCACTGTAGTGAGGTCTTGGAGTTAGTATATATAAATATCGGGGGTGGGAGGTGCAGAGGAGCTTTCCCCCCTGCATAAATGCATTTGTTGTATTTTTTTTTGTTTTTGTGTGTTTTCTGTTATGGTTAGTGTAGTGTTATTCGTGAAAGTGCATTTTCGTGTAAACGCACTTTTGCTAAAGTGGACTCAGTTATCTAGCATTCAATAAAGTGTAATTTCGATGGGTCGAAGTAGACCCAAATAGGTGTGTGTGTGTGTCTGTGTACATATATATATATATATATATATATATATATATATATATATATATATATATATATATATTTGGGGGTCAAGGTTAAGCCCAGTGAAAAGAGGGGATGTTGTAAGTGGATAAAAATGTTCCACTGGGGTTATTTAATCCTGTCATACATATGATAGCCTTAAATTTATTTTGGATATTACATAAAATGAATAATGCTTCACAAGAATATTCTAGTTAGCATTATATGCAGTAAATATGAGATTTTTTGGGAAAAAATGTGACAACATTAAAGGCTGTCTAATTAAAATAATGACCAATTGAACAAATGGTACTGTAAAATTTTAATGTGAAAAAATCTAAATCTGAAGGGAATAAGAAGAAAAATAAACAAATGGAATAAAGAAATAATGAATACTTTTTATTATGTATATCCATAGGATAGAGGAGGTGAAGATGTTAAAAAAATCAATACAAGAAAGGAAGCAAAGGTTGGAGGGTAATTTGCCAGCACAGTTTTTTTTTTGTAGGCTTTGATTTTAGATAAAGTTCCACCTAAAAGACATATGGTTTATAATGTAATGTAGGAGAGGATCCAGAGGATTCATAAACACCCCCGTGTTGAGCCATAAGGTCCACTGTAAAAAGGCCCTATTCCATGATATGGTGATTTGCATTTCAGAGACACATTACCCACAGAGAGACGATACCTCATTATGGCCTAATTTTCAAGTCTCTTAATTGACGTTAACACGAAGTGTAGATCAGCACTTCATGTGGTAGTTGACAGTCTTGGTGACTACATTGTGTAAGGAGAGGAAACCCCTCATTCACTGCCCCACACACAACACACACATTCAAACACACACACACACACACACACACACACACACACACACACACACACACACACACACACACACACACACACACACACACACACACACACACCACAGACTCTATAACAACCACTAATGCCAGAAAGTTGAGTTTCACTCTTCATATTCATCAGTAAAGGCATGCTAGGGCAATAGCTGTTATTCTAGCAACTACTAGGTTGGGAGTTATGCTGAACATTTCCTGTCCATCTCTCTCATTCATCATGACATGTTGTAGGCATAGCACAATGCTTGACAGCCTCAGTATATGCTTAAATAAAGCATGCTGTGCTAACTTCTCTGTCAGAACAGTATTTTAATTCAAGGACTTCATGTATCAAGGATGCATGGTTCAAATTCCTTTCCCCACTTTGTACTTTTTTGTTTAATATTTAATTTAATAATAAACTCAGTCCCTGGTGTCTAGTGGTAACACAGAAGACTAATATCCTCTGTGTGAGGAAGGGGTACAAAGCTTGGATCTATTTTAGTGACTTTTAAGGCATGATACTTATCCCTGCTGTCTAGTATTCCCCCACCCCTGTACTGTTTAGGGGCCACTTTGGCATGAGTATAGAGTTATCTCTGATATCTAGTGGTTACCCCCATCCCCGATTTCTGCACTGTTTAAGTATCACTCAGGCATGACCTTTATCCTTGGTAACTAGTGCCCCCCCATGACCTTACTGGTAACTGTTACTGCTCATACAAGTCTAGAAAGAGTTTTTCCTGATGGCTAGTGGATGCCCCCACCCAATGTTGCAGGCTCTGTTCATTAGTGTAGGGGAGTATGCAAGTGTGACAACCAACCCAACCAAATGCACACAGACACCCACACACCCACACCCACACACACACACACACACACACACACACACACACACACACACACACACCCACACACACACACACACACACACACACACACACACACACACACACTCTCACACAAAATATCACCTTCCTACTTGATCACAGGCAGAGTCATCCATTCATTCATACACAAACACGCTTAGCAAATCTTCCACCCTTAACCTTCCACAAAATATCTGTCCTTGTTTAGTTTCACAAGCAAACCTTGGTCTATCTTGCCCATCCTCACCAGTTACTACAACATATACCTGGCATAATGGACAGACAGTTTCCCACCATTTCTCAAGCCAACCTGATTGACATGGGCATCCTGTGGCAATGTAGCAATTGCTTCATGTATATTAACAACCACTTGCTCTTAAGCAAACAAATACAGTATGTGAGAGATGTAACTATACCCTGAAATAAGAATCAGTCCTCTCATATAACAATAAACAAGACATACAACAGGTTGTCAGCACACACAGCTCACTTCTCACACAAGTTAAGGTCAAGACACATAAACCCACATATGTGGAGGTACTAACTAAGAGCCTAACAAAAGACCAGAGACCTCCAAAGTGCAAACAACATGCACATACTGGTATATGAACATAATCCACCACAACACATAACAACAAACATAATCAGTGTCTCAACAATTAAGCCCCTAAGGCAAGACACCTCAAAACCAAATGTGGTCATAGGTGATTCAATAGTGAGACACACAGATGTCCCCCTCCCCAGGATGAACAAGGAGAATGTTACAGTCAGCTGTCTGTCAGGTGCCAGGATCCATCTAATTACACATGCACTCAAGTCACTCAGCAACAATTACAATTGTGACTTTATCATAGTAAATGTTAGTGTGAATTACTTCAGACATACCTCTCTGGATTATATGAAGAGAGACATGACTGAACTCCCAGATCATGTGTCCCAGGCAGGTATGTCTCAAGCCCTAAGCAGCATTCTACCTTCACCTAGAATGATGACACAATACAGACAAAAAGTGATTGATTTCACTAATTGGCTTAGCTTCTGGTGTCACTTCAGGGGGATCCAGTATCTGTCGGCCTGGAGAGACATGATGGACATCCCACAATGCTTTGGCAGAGATGGCCTTCAAAAAACTAGAACCAAAATCAAAACCAAGAAAAAACAAAAAAGAGGTGGAACCAGCAAATGGCTTTATTAAATAAGATAAGCGCTTTCGTCCAATAAAGCTAGACTGGCAAAAGCACTGTACGAGCACATCCACTTGTGCATGAATTGTGCCATCCCCAATAGAATCAAGACGCTCTCCTCTGGTGGTCCCTTGCCATAAACAAACTTTACAACAAAAGGAAGAAACTGTTGTAGAAAAGAGGAAAATCCCAGGATGCAAAAAACTTCCTTACCAGCCTCAGTAAGAAGCTGAGATTCCTCATAAAATCCTCCAAAGCTAGTTGCAAAAATAAAATTGCCAAAGATTCCAAAGACAACCACAAGGCATTCTATAGCTATGTCAAGAATCTAAATGGCAATGCTCAGATCTGCTCTGAGCTACAACAGAATGGCATTAAATATACTGATCCCAAGGATTTTGCCAATATCCTGGCAGATCGATTCAGTGCAAACTTCACCCCCCTCTCACTCCCTAAAGGGCCCATCCCAATACTGAAAGATTGCCAAATTCTGGTAAATTTTGGTAATAACAGCCACACAGGTAAACAATGGAATCTAAAAAGCTAAGAATAGAGCATCCATGGGACCAGGTGACATCCCAGGCTGTGTACTACATGAACTACAAAATGAACTGGCACCTCACCTAAGTGTCATGTTTAATCATAGCCTCACCTCAGGCTTCGTGCCCACTGAGTGGCGCACAGCTACACTTATCTCACTCCACAAGGGGGGATCCACCATGGATCCCATAAACTACCGCCCCATCAGTCTGATGAGCCTGATCTGCAAGGCCATGGAACGTATTATCATGGAACTTGTAAACAAAGACATTGGCAACCATCAAACACTGGACCCCACGCAGTTTGGGTTCATGAAGGGCCGATCTTGTCACCTGAACCTGATTGATGTCTTTGAATCAGTCTTCAGAGCCGTGGACAAGGGTAAGGTGGTCAACACAGCCTATCTGGACCTCACCAAGGCCTTCGACACCATCCCTCACTCTGGACTCATAAATAAACTTACTAAGCTGGGCATTAATCCCTACATCACTCGATGGGTTGCCAACTGGCTTACTGACAGAACCCACACTGTAAAAGTAGCCGACTCCAAATCCAGCTCCAGACAAGTGACAATTGGAGTATCTCAGGGTTCAGTCTTGGGACTGCTCTTGTTTGGCATCTACTTCTATAAGTACAGGCCAACACTAAGGGACTCTGGCTAACAAAGTTTGTAGATGACTACAAACTGGGAGCCATTATTGAATCCCCAAATGATGTGGATATTCTACAAAAAGGCCTTACAGAAACAGATGCTTGGTGCCAGAGCCATGGGCTCAAGCTCAATGCCAAGAAATGTATAGTTATCCCCTTTGGGAAAAAACATGTACCCGTGAATTACCACATAGATGGCAGTACACTAAACACCAAAAGTGTTATAAGAGACTTAGGGACACAGGTGGACAGTGGTCTCACCTTCGATAACCACATTGCCACAACAGTCAGGAAATCCTTCTATGTGGCACACCTCATCACTAAGGGCTTTTCATCCAGAAAAAAGGAGGTCATTGTCCCACTGTACTCATCCCTCATTAGACCCATTATAGAATGCAATGCCCCATTTGGTATGTACCTCTCAAGACATCTGCAACAACTGGAAAGGTTGCAGAAATACCTCACTAAAAGAATCACAGGCCTAAAGCAGATGCCCTATGCTGACCGTCTAAAAAAACTCCAGCTATACTTGGTCGCATATCGTCTACTCAGAGGTGATCTCTGCTTAATATGCAAGGCCATGTCAAACCCTGAGCTGTTGGGCATGTTACACTTAAAGAAATCCCAATCTCTCAGAGACACATGCTCCAGGGATCTAAACCGTGTCATCACAATGAACAAAACATGCTGGAGGGATAGGTTCCTGACCCAGAGACTCCTCAGACTCTGGAATAGACTGCCCATACATGTCAAGTGGAGCACCTCTTTGGCCCTCTTCAAAAGGAACCATGATGATTGGATGGGAGATAGGAAATTCACCCCAGGGACCACGTCAGTCACCCTGCTAGACAAGAGTCCATAGAAGTAAATACTGTGGGAAGAATTAGCCAGGGAATTGTTATGGCTAGGCTTGTATAGGCCCTAGGGCCGATAGCCTAATACCAACCTATGAACCTAGAAACAGTAAACTGCACTCACTGGAAGCACTTCTCACCTTGGAAGATGCTGACGTTTGTGCAGTCACTGAGACCTGGTTCAAGGCCACTGATAATACCCTGGCCATACAAGGCTACAATGCCTTTCACATGTTCAGACCCCATAACGAGCATGAAAGAACCAAATGTGGATGTGTATCCATCTTCATTAAATCCAAATACATCTCGCGACTGGTGAAACAGTATGATTCTCTTGAGCTACTCCAGGTCCAATTAACTATAGGTAAAATTCCTTTCCACATCATTGCTAGCTACAGGTCCCTCAACGTGAACCAGGAGAAGCACACCGCCTACCTGGACTTGTTAGAGTTGCTCAGTATGCAGCAAAACACTTTGGTCATGGGAGATTTCAATTATCCTTCCATCGATTTTGCATCTTACATTACTACTAACATGATCGCTATGAGGTTCCTTGACATTGTCAACTCAAATGCCCTGGAACAGTTGGTACACACCCCCACTAGGGGCTCAAATATCCTGGACCTAGTGCTCACTAGCATGGGGGTCACTGCACTAACTGCTGTGTGTTGCCCTCCCTGGTAAGGTCAGACCATAAATCTGTCTTGTTTGAAGTAAAAATCAAACCAAACACCTTCACAGAAGTAAAAGAACTGAAAAATGTTTCCAAAGCAAACTATTGCTTAATAAGCAGTGGTATAAAAAGTTTCAAAGCCCCTGCCAACATAGCCAACAATGATTCACATGTAGAAGAAATAACAAATGCCCTATATAGCCACTTAAACAAATGCATTGACTCGGCTGTACCTAACAGGAACAAAACTATGTCTCCCCCATGAAAACAAGCCATCCTGGTGGACTGTAAGTATAAATAAGTTGTACAACAAAAGAAAGGAAAGTGATATCTATGAATACTAGAGAGCTTATTCAACCGAGGAAAAATATCCTCCACTGCTTGAACAAGCAAATGAGGTATCTTGTTAAGTCCTCTAAGTCTAGCTATAAGGCTAAATTAACATTGTTAGCTAAAGACAATTACAAGATGTTATTTAGCTACATACAAAACCTAAAAGGGAATGCCCAACTGTGTGCCGAACATATAGTGGATGGTACCACTCACACTGAACCTGAGGATATTGCCAGCCTAGAAGCTGACAGATTTGGCAATAACTTCACCCCTCTTTCCCCACTAGACATATCCCAATGCATTCCTGATACCAGCCCTCTACCGAGTATCTCCAAAGAACAGGTCATAAAAGCACTCTCTAAGGCCAAAAACATGGCCTCCATGGGACCAGATGACATTTCAGGCTGCTTACTAGACAATCTAAAACATGACCTAGCATAACCATTCAGTGTTGTCTTTAACCTCAGCCTGAGAAATAGCTTTGTTCAGGCAGAGTGGAGAACAGCAACAGTGATCCCCTTACACAAAGGGGGTCCATCAATTGACCCTGGAAACTATTGACCCATAAGCCTGTCCAGCCTTATCTGCAAGGCCATGGAAAGAATCATCATGAACCTTATCCACAAGGACAGAGGTGACCTTCAAACTCTTGACCCAACCCAGTTTGGTTTCATCAAGGGTAGATCTTGCTTATTAAACCTTGTGGACTACTTTGAGAATGTCACCAAAGTCCTGGATAAGGGCAAAACAGTACATACCACCTTATCTTGATTTAGCCAAGGCCTTTTATGCAATCCTCCATTCAGGTATCATAGAGAAACTCTCCGAGCTGAGGACTAACCCATACATTACTAGATGGGTAGCCATTTGGCTCACAGACAGAATGCACACTTTTAAAGTTGGGGAGTCCACCTCCACCAATAGACCATTTACCAGTGGGGTAGCACAAGGATCTGTGCTGGTCCCACTACTGTTTTGAATCTATTTATCTGAAGTCCAGGTATATGTAGATAGTATGTGGCTTACCAAGTTTGCAGATGTCTGTAAACTGGGTGCAGTCACAGAGTCCCCCAACAATGTTAACATATTACAGAAAGGGCTGACACAGACAAATGATTGGTGCCAAACTCATGGAATAAAACTTAATACAAAAATGCTTCAGTATCCCGTTTGGAAAAGAAGTAGCCCCTGATAATTATGATATAGACAGTACCCCTCTAAGCTCAGACTCAGTGGTACATGACTTGGGAACTCAGGTTGATAGCAACCTAAACTTCGATCAGTATGTTTCAGCAGAAGTAAGAAAAGCATTCTACATTGCACATCTTGTAAGTAAGGGCATTGCATCCAAGACCAGGGAGGTTATAACTCCGCCTTACTCTACCCTTATCAGATCACTAATTAAGTACAATGCTCCATTCTGTACGTATCTTAGTAGACAAATGCAGCAACTGTGAGACCACAGAAGTTTCTAACCAAGAGAATCTAGGGCCTCCCAAACATGACATACATGGAAAGATTGAAAGCCGTGTCACTGTACTCTGCATCATACAGGCTGCTGACAGGTGACCTGTGCCTGGCCTATACAGCATCTCTGACCATGCCCTAATGGAAATGCTGCACATCTGCAAAGCAAATAGGGCAAGAATAACTCACTCCAGGGATCTCAACCTAGCCAGTGATATTAACAGAACTTGCTGGAGAGACAGATATATTTCCCAGAGATTGCTGCTCCTCTGGAATCAGGTCCTTCTCCATGTGAAGCAGAGCTCCTCAATGACCCTATTAAAGTGCAATCTTGACAACTGGATGGGTGACTGTAAATTCATCCCAGGGGTGGTTCCTATGTCCCTCATGGACAGGGGCAGTTGGTACTGATCACAGAATTGCTCTACTAAGAATGCCACTGAACTGTAGTCAATAAGGGTACTCATTTTTTACACTGCTAGACTTGTAAAGGTCTTAGGGCCATTAGCCTAGTAACCTCCTATGAACCTATGAACCTATGAACACCCTTACTTAACTTGCACCCCTATTAACTACCATACTGCTACCTCGCAGACAGACACACACTCACATATACACTTACACATGCAACCCCTCACATACACGTATACACACACCTCCTAACTGTACCTTACCACTAAACTCCCAGCATGTACCTCTACCACTATGGGTGAACATCACCTTTTGGCCATGTTGACTACTGTGAGGTGCAAGAAGTGGCTATGCTAATCTACACAGCCAAGTGATTCTATGAGGTGCCTTTCTGGAGGCAGTTCAGGGGAAGGGGAGTACACATGGCTAACTAACATATGCTTCTTCGCCAGAATGCCTCATTAGCATCTAGCATGGCGACAGAGACAATCTGCCATGGTGCTACATGTCTTTGTGCACGTGCACAGTGGTAGGCTGTCTGTGAATTCGGAAAGGTTATCTCACTGTGTACAGATTTTGTATGTCTTATGGTACCCCCTATGAATTCCAAAAGATGTGTTCAAAATGTAATGTGTTGGAAACTTTAGAACATTTTTTATGTTGCAAGATGGTTTAGAGAGTTGGGAATCAGATATTTTTGGAAAACATTCTGCTCAGTATTAATGAATCAAATTATGGATATCACAAAGGGGGGGGTGAACAAAAAATGTATAAAATATTTGGACATGGAGGTTTTTTGAAATTGTATGGAAAATCTGGAGATCATGAATAAATGAGTTATTAGTTAATGATAAGTGGATTCTTTTAGATGTTATTAATAAAATAAAAAATGGTTGTGGAAAAGGAATAGGAGAATGAAATGCGGACTATGAATATTTTCTTTCATTTCTCTTTTTATATAATGTTTTTAAGATATTAAGTGAAAAAAACTAGAAGGAAAGCAATTGCATATAATTGTAAATAGTGTATTAAGACAGGTAAATAATTAGAAATGTAAATAAAGTCTGTACTATCCCTACTCTTTTCTCAGTAAGGTTGCATGTTATCTTTTAAATCAGCCTGAGCTAGTACCAACCCAGACAGATGGGACCTCAGTTAAAACATCTCTTCTGAAAGATGAGATGTTATATTACTCTGCATCTGAGTCTGTACAGCATGGATTCATTTAACCATACCCAGCTGCTTGCAAGTCACTCTAGATAAGATACTGCCTTTGTGAGGGAACACAGTCTGGCACAAATACACATTTTAAAGTAGTTATTCTCTTTGGTGAAAGTTTATACATTGACTACAGTACCACAAGGAACATAGGGCAGTGTCTTCTTTCTTCTTGCCTTTTGTACACAATACTTTGAATAAACTCTCATCTAATATGTTGTACTTAGTACCCGTGTCTGGCTTGAACTCAGCCACCTGACCATTAGTGATTGCTATTCAGTCTATTGAGCTTTCTTTTTTCAACACTCAAGTCTCCTGGGTAATGCCACTGGTTTACAATACGAAATAAGGCCTTTTTAAATTTTTTGCAAAAAATACTGTGCTTTTAGAAGCATTAGCAGCATACTTCATCTTTATGGCATATGTATGCTCAAAGCCTTTGTAAGAGCTTCTTTGTGGTTTTACTCACATAGAAGCTCTGCTAAGGGGTACTTCTTCCCATATAAACAACCCCTGATTGGGAGCATGCCTAGCTCCAAACATCCCATTTAAATGACTCAAATTCAACATTTAATTGTTCTGAAAGTTTCACTAATTTTAGACAAGGCAAAAGCACTAAACCTGTTGCTAGGATTCACAAAAATAACACTGCTAGTGTTATCTGGACAATGCTGCAGTACTCAGTAGTACAATGGTGATGTTCTGAAGTTCAAAAACATAAGGGCACAATGAGCAGTATCTCATTAGTGACCCATTAAAATGTATCTTAACTGAACACTAGCAGTTAAATTTAACTTTACTAGTGCTCACTCTACCAGCACAAAAATCACAATTGTACAGGCACCTTGGAACACACGCACACACACACACACACACACACACACACACCTTTAGCCACCCAGACTGTAGCAGTCATGCCCCCCCCCACACACACACTTAGCCATCCTGACTGTAGCAGTCGTGCCCTACACACACACACACACACACACACACACACACACACACACACACACACACACACACACACACACACACACACACACGCAGTCACATAGACAGCTTTGCAGTACTTATCTCCTTTGGCACTACCAGTCCCAGTCTTTCCACTGAAGTAAATGGATGTACATCATCCACAGACAACAGAGACATTTTTGCTTCACTCCACAAACAGCATGGTAGAGCTTTTTTTTTAATTTTTTTTTCTACTGTGCTATTCAAATAACAGCAATGTTTGTGGGGGAGAGCACATGGCTAATTTGCATTAACCTTCTCTGGACTTAATCTTTATAGCCAGCTTCACCAGTGAGACTGTTGTCCTCACAAGGCGAGAGCCTTCATACTATTGTAGCAGTAAAGTGGTCCCTGAATCACTTGAGCCAAATGTACTGTGCACTGCTGCTGTAAACGAGATTATAGGACAGTAGGTGTTTCTGAATTCCAAGGGTTGTATTTTCTTTTTTTTTTTGTTTGTTTTATTAAATTGCATCCAGTTACTTCTGTACAGTCTCTTTTCTCTTTTAACTGCTTAAACCCACCCATAGTTAATGACTGGTGTCCTGTTCCTCACTGAAAATATTACAAACTGTAATGACTTTATCTCTTGCTTTATATGAAGAAGTTGTAACTTGTCCATCTAATTCTTTTTGTTTTAGTCCAGATGCAGTACCGAATAATTCAAAGCACTGTATCCAATCACTCTATTTATTTATTTGACATTTGTTAATTGGGATAGTCCCACTAGGTCACATAACCTGTTTTCAGCTGAGGCCCATGGAGAACAGCTCCACAATTATACATGCACATAAGTAGATTACAAAAAAATAATGTGTGCAGTTGCTTAAGTGTTTTGCTAATAATTTAACTTAATTTCTTAGTCATTCCTATATATTAACTGTAGTTTACTAGAGATGAAGAATAGTTGATGTACTTATTAGCATCATGACATGAGGACAGGCTTACAATAGACTGTACAGGTTTATATAAACAGCATTAATTAGCAAAGGGGAGAAGTAGCAGAAAGATTTGAGAGATTATGATTTTAGTGGGGCCTAGAGAGAGAGAGAGAGAGAGAAATAAGAAAGCAGACAGAGGTAGGGGTGAGAGAGACAGAAAGAAGAACGACGACAGAGGTTGGGGTGAGAGGAGGAGAGATTTTGGTAAACTTCAGTGATGTACAGGGGATAAGAAGAGACTGGAGACAGACAAATGGAGTAGTTTTCTTCTATATTCCATTGAAATTAAAGTTATGTTAGTGGGGTTCTTTAAATGAGTTTACTGTGGTGTACTTATATTTCTGTATTTTGTCTATATTTAATATAAGGGTAATGCTACTCAATGCTAAAAGTCTAAATCTCAAAATGCACTCACTCGAGGGACTCCTTAAAATGGAGAACATCGACATCTGTGCAGTGACAGAAACCTGGTTCAAGGCTCCAGAGAGCACCCCCTGCATTACCAGGCAATAATTCATACCACACCTTTGGGCCACCTAACCTGGACTGAAGCACTAAAGGCAGAGGCGTGTCCATATTCATTAAGGATATCCACACCTCCAGGCTAGTTGCTCAGCATAATGCATCTGAGATTATTCAAGTGCAACTGACTCTGGGCAAGACCACAATCCAAATTGTAGCTTGTTACAGATCCCCCACCATACCCCAGGATTCCCACTCCTCATTTCTTGATACACTGGAAAATATTAGGGTACAACCTAACACCCTAATAATGGGCGATTTCAACTACCCCACCATTAACTGGGAAAACTACTCATGTACCAACTCTTGTGCTCAACGTTTTCTGGAATTCATAAATTCCAATGCCTTGGATCAACTTATCCACACCCCCACCAGAGGCAGCAATATCCTAGACCTGGTCATTACCAACACGAGCAACCCGTGTTCCCCACCAGAGGTGAGTTCCTCGTTGGTCAGATCCGACCACAAGCTAATCACCCTAGACATCCACATCCCACCTCCCATTAGGGAAACCACTGTAAAAATTTTCTCCAAAGCCAACTTCACACTTCTTAAGGCAGAAGTGGCAAACTTCACGACACCCATGCTGATAGACAATAGAGGTACGACTGCTGAATCTTGTACAAATGCACTTTATAAGCACTTACACGAGTGCATGGATCATGCAATCCCTAACAGAACCAAGATGCTATCCTCAAAAAAAGGAAGCCAATCTGGTGGTTCCCCTGCCATAAACAAACTCTACAACAGAAGAAAGAAACTGTTGGAAAAAAAGAGTAAGATCCCGTGATTGGAGGAACTCCATGGTCAGCCTCAATAAGAAGCTGAGATCCCTCATAAAATCCTCCAAAGCTAGTTACGAAAACAAAATTGCCACTGATTCTAAAGACAACCACAAAGCATTCTATAGCTATGTCAAGAATCTCAATGGCAACATTCAGATCTGCTCTGAGTTACAGCACAATGGCACTAAATATGCAGAACCAACTGATATTGCCAGCATCCTGGCAGATAGGTTCAGTGCTAACTTTACCCCTTTCTCACCCCCTAAAAGGCCCATCTCTATACCGGAAGAATGCAAAGTTCCTGTAATCACAGCTGCATAGGTAAAAAACACACTCTCCAAAGCCAAGAACACAGCTTCCATGGGACCTGACAACATCCCAGGCTGCGTTCTACACGAACTACAGAATGAACTGGCACCCCACCTAAGTACCATGTTCAATCATAGCCTCACCTCAGGCTTTGTGCCCACTGAATGGCGCACAGCAATGGTTATCCCACTCCACAAAGGGGAAGCCACCACGGACCCTGGGAACTACCGCCCCATCAGCCTGACGAGCCTGGTCTGCAAGGCTATGGAACGTATCATCATAGAACTTATAAACAATTACATTGGTAATCTCCAAACTCTGGACCCTACCCAGTTTGGGTTTGTAAAAGGCAGATCATGTCTCCTAAACCTGATAGACTTCTTTGAAGTGGTCACCAAAGCTGTACATGAGGGTAAGGTGGTTCACACAGCCTATCTAGATCTCGCCAAGGCTTTCGACACCATCCCTCACTCTGGACTTATAGATAAAATCACTAAACTAGGTATAAATCCCTATGTCACAAGATGGGTTGGCAACTGGTTCACTGACAGAACCCACACTGTGAAAGTAGCAGACTCTAAATCCAACTTCAGGTCAGTGACAAGTGGAGTACCACAGGGTTCAGTCCAGGGTCCTCTCCTGTTTGGTATCTACTTCTCTGAAGTACAGGCTAACACAGAAGGTCTTTGGCTAACAAAGTTCGCAGATGACTTCAAACTAGGAGCCATAATCAAAACTCTTAATGATGTGGACATCCTACAAAAGGAGACAGATGCCTGGTGTCAAAGCCATGGCCTCAAGCTCAATGCCAAAAAGTGCATTGTCATCACTTTTGGTAAAAACTCTGTACCCATGAACTACCACATAGACAATAGTCTACTTAACACCAAAAGTGTGATAAGAGACCTTGGGACACAGGTGGACAGTAGTCTCTCCTTTGATAATCACCTCGCCACAGTAGTCAGGAAATCCTTCTATGTGGCACAAATCATCACAAAAGTTTTCTCATCCAGGAAAAAAGAGGTCATTGTTTCCCTCTACTCATCACTCATTAGACCCATTATAGAGTACAACGCCCTTTTTGGTATGTACCTCACAAGACATCTACAACAACTGGAAAGGCTGCAGAAATACCTCACAAAGAGGATTACTGGCCTCAAACAGATGCCCTATGCAGACTGTCTCAAAAAACTCCAGCTTTACTCTGTCATATCACCTACTCAGAGGTGATCTCTGCCTAACATACAAAGCTATGTCAAACCCAGAGCTGTTGGATATGCTCCACTTAAAGAAATCCCAATTCCTCCAAGCTACACACTCTAGGGACCTAAACCTTGTCACTGCAATAAACAGAACATGCTGGAGGGATAGATTCCTGTCCCAGAGACTTCCCATACTCTGGAACAAACTACCTAGCTATATCAAACAAAGCTCCTCATTAGCACTCTTCAAGAAAAATCTTGACGATTGGATAGGAGATAGGAAATTCACCCTGGGGATCACTTCTGTGGCTCTGCTTGACAGGGGCACAGGAAAATTATTTTCTTGGGTGTCAAAATCCAGGGTACCATTTGGCTAGGCTTATATAGGCCCTAGGGCCAATAGCCTAGTATCTATCTATGAACCTATGAAACTATAAAAACTGTAAGACATAAATAAATAGAGATGATGAAATACTTCTTTCCTTCTGTGCCTTGTTGATTTGTGATTTAGTTGTATATTTGTTGTGATGATTCATTAGCACAGAAGTTGGTTAAGTCCTACCACTGCCAACTGATATGTTGCAGAAGGACCAAACTGGCATCAGAGGGATGGTCATTCAAGACACATCACTGGTACTCAGGAGGTTAAAGTAAAAGAAAGAAAGTGAACACAAGTCTGGTTCAATAATCAAATGGCAAAATGCATCCTAGCCCCAATAGTATAAAGGGAATATGCACAGGTTTCCTAGGTGTTACACTGAAATAAATCTTCTGGAAACCAAGGCATGTTGCAGCAAGCAGATATATTCATGAACAGGATACAGCAGCATCTTGAGAATCACAAAAAGCAAATCTTAAAAATAGCAGGCTGTGGCTACTTATATAAAGGTACAAGAATCAGCAATTTGTTATCCCCCTCAGACCTGGTGGTTCTTTGAATATTCACCAATACTTTTCACATTTATCTTTTCCTTCTAACATAACCATTAAGTACATTCCCTCCTTTTCTAATGTATAAACCCTTGTTTCTTTTATGCCTAATAAAGGTTTATTTCCCATCTCATGACAGCTACTTCTCACAGTATCATATGTAGTAAACTTCCTTTCCCCATCCAATGACAGTTACTTTTCAATTAGCTGATTGCTGCATCATCCAATAAATTTTCTTTCCCGATCTAAATGTCAACTCAAGTTCTCTTAATATTCTGGAATAGAAGTGTTTCCTAGCTCCAAACATCTTGTTGAAATTTCTCAAATTCAACTCTAAGTGGAGTTATATAATGACATGATTAGCACTACATGTTCTACCTGATAATATACTTAATAACCAGAAGTAGCTGCACTTCCTTATCTTACTTGTATATAGCCTTGTAATATCATATGCCTAGCAACAAAACATGGATGTAGTATCACATTCCTAACAATACCCCTATTCAGCAGATCATAGTTATATTTTTTGTTTCAACTTGCAATAGTAGCAATATAATGTCTGAACAAACTCAGCCAAATATATTTATATTTTTATCTTAATTTGCACAGAGGCAGTAGCAGCATAATATTTGAAATATTTGTACTTGAAGAAATCCATCCAGACACTTCTGCCTAAGAGTTTCCTCTACCAGTTTCTCCTTATTCATGAATTGATAATTATTAACATGAATTTTCATTTACTCAGGAAAGAAAGTATGGGAGATCTGATTCAGAGTTGCATCAGATAGCCAAGAGTCCTACTTTTACCATAAACAGTCTAGACTTATCCTTCATTTTATTATTCTCATCCTCAGATCAGCACTGAAAAGTAACTCAGTGGAACAGGTAGGTGGCATAGAAAAAAACAAACACTATGTCAGAAGTGCACTTTCTGAATTGAGTGCTACCACTTACTCAGCATGCTATGAGCTCATAATAAAATTACATCTCATTCACTCTTTATATCCCATCCACTCTGTATATCCCATCATGCTACAGAACCATGAATTTGTATGAAAATTATACTTGTTTGTCCCAAAATGCCATGGGCTTATGAAAATATGTCTCAACATGTGGTGGGCTCAAGAAGATATAGTTCTCATAATAATTATATATTCATTAGTTCCTATTAAATTATAAGAAAGTCAAAAATCCCCCTTCCCAACCTGAAAATGGATTTGTTAACTATGCTTATTGTGCGCTATCATTCTCTTTACATTAAAAAGTATGTGACTTGTTGAAATATATTTCCTCTTTGTTTCTTTTAACTCAACTCTCTTTACTGTGTAACTGGATAAGCATTTGTATTAACTTTCTTCCTTTTGTCTTTAAGTAGTCTTATTTTAGTCATACTCCCTTCTAAAGAGATTTGAAAATAGTTTCTAATATATTATCTAACTTGAGTAAGAATGCCTCTCAAAATGTTATTCTTTATAACCTCTTATAATTTCAGAAAAGCTAACTTTTCTTGTGAAGATATATATATAAATAATATGGTTACCAATGGTTTGAAACCATTGCCAATTCCTCCTGGTTACTACCCTCTACATGAATGAAGGGTTTCTATACCTTCATCCATAAATTCCCTAATGTTAAACTTCTTTGTGAAACCAATATTACTCATTCCTTATAAACTGTCAGATATGCATAAAATATTATTTGTAGCTTCATGACACATCATCCTTGAAATAAGATGCCTTTGTTTAAATTTCACTATACACGTAAAAAAAAAAAAAAAAAAACAGTTCTTTATGTATCAGACTACCAATAGCTAGTTAGACAGAAATTAAGCCTAGAATTTTTTTTTTTATATAATATCAATATTTTACCTGGCCTCTACCGTAAACATAAAACAATTCACACTCTTTAATGTCTTAACCCTATAACAGCTTATCTTGTTTTACCTGTTTAGATCTTAGCTTCAGCCAAACAATAACAAAAATAACAAAAGTTCCTTCTTATCATAACTCCCTGTTTTCCCAGTCACCATTGATTTGTCTGATACAAAACTCAACTTCAACCAGAATCTGGAATGGTGGCAACCTTCTTGCCTTCTGGCTGTAGCTATTGTCATATTAACTCCCAATGTTTCTTTTGGTTCACTCAGAGATCAATAAAGCTTTCCCTGAATTATGTACATCACTATCTTTCACATAATTTTGGAGATATGCATGTGTCCTCTTCTTTTTACTCCTTCAACTTCTGAAAGCATATTTAAAAATAGTTGTACCTCTTACCATACATGACACGAGCAAGCTTGTCCTTCCAAACATTCTGATTAATTAAATCTACTGCTTTTCCCAGTTATCCTAGGATATATGTTCTCATTGCAATTGAAAAAAATCTGGTGTATTCAAAATAGCTTCTATAAAGAATATTCTTTTTAAATATAGGCATTTATACCTCAGTATTCTCTGCCCCCTTTGCAAGACTATTGTTTAAAAATGTAGCATATCACAATGTTATCAAGAATGTACTTATTCGATGTTTAATGTCTATTCTATCCAATTTTACAAATTACTACAGTAACTTTTTTATGTAATTTTATATTAGATGTCCTTATATGTATTCCCATTAGAATATCTTACAAAACTCTCTTTGTACAAATATGAAACCCATAAGTTTTTTTCCTGAGTCAGCATAATATGTGAGTGTCAGTGGAATATGTGAGTATCATATCATACCTTACTAAAAAGTCAAAATACACTCAGATTTGTCTTCAGTGGGCATACAATAAATACATTTAAAAATAATGTTCATTTTATTTTATAACATTTTGGGCCAATGAAATGCATGCAGCACAACATTGTCTCATTTTCATTGCATATCCAAGAAGAAACAAAATGTTATGATGCACTGTTTAACACACAGCAATGCTTATTTTCCCAGTACTGAAAATGCATACTGTAAATCATGTTCCCAATAATGTTGCTGTCTGATGTCTGCAAGTCTAAGAAAACATCTTCTAACTTTGTCTCAACCTTTGTTACACTTTATAAATAACCCTAACAATCCTATAATCATATAACCTTGCAATTAAATCATAGGTTCAAAACCCATAAAAACATATAAGTTTATGCAGATCATTGTATAATCAGAAATATAAAATTATTTCATGAAATCCTTAGTATTAAGAAGTCTTAAAGTCTTTCAGCTTTTCCCAGTTAGGGGTCGCCACAGCAGAACTCCAGTCTGCTAATGATTGGCAGTGGATTTTATGGTGCCGAGTTGCCAGCCCTAAGCCCAGCCTTCAAAGAAGGCACACCCATTCATGCATGCACCTACCTGTATGACTTTAAACATCATACAATCACAGGGAGGACATGAAGACTCCACACAGAAGGCGCTCCAGCCGAGAATCGAATGGGAGAACCTCTTGCTGTGAGGCAACAATGCTAACCGCTGCACCAACGTGGCCATGACATCCTTAGCATTAAGAAGTGATGTATAAAATTTGCATTATTTCATCCAAAACGATATGCATCAAGCTGTAAACTTCAAATTGTCATTCTAAAATAAGTCATCCCTCACAATGCAAACATTCAATAGTTCTAATTCTGTGACTGTGTGTATGTCAGTGTGAAGAGGTGCATGTGTGTGTGTGTGCGTGTGCGTGTGTGTGTGTGTGTGTGTGTGTGTGTGTGTGTGTGTGTGTGTGTGTGTGAGAGATATCTCACATTTAATACCTATGCATATGTTTATACCTGAGTCCTCTTTTATATCTCGAAATACTGAAATCTCGAATTTCAGTATTTCAAGACCATAATGTCGAAAGTGCAGTTTTCAGAAACTGCACTGTCGAATCTTAGTATGCCCAATGCGCGATAGGTGTAGTGTGGTATGTATGTGATTGGGTACTGTCTCTTTAAGGATATTGTGTTATGGCAGCCAATTTTAATCAGCCCATTTGTTCTCCATCACAGGGGTGAGGGTCATTTGGGAGAGGGTTGTCATTCAGACAGCCATTGGGGTGTTTTGAGGGTTTTCAACTTAAGCAATAAATACATTCCCCATGGACACTCAGCTCATGGATGTGAAGGGGGAAGTGAGATGGGCTGCCTACCCTGGTTGTCCCTCACCACTTAAAGGGATGTTGCTAGCAGGAAGAACCATCCTCTTCTCTCAAGCACAAGAAATAGTTTCTCAAGTCTCTAATAGAAAAATTACACTTCCCTATGCACTACCAAAGTACCTGTTACTATCCCACTCTATGCCCATGATAAACAAGCAGACTTGTTTGTCTTCCTTCCTGACTGGCTTTCCTAGTGCTGGGGTAGCTAATCAAACTCTGGTTGCCTAGACTCTTCATCTCAAACTCTGGTTGCCTAGATTCTTCATCTCTCTGCACCATAGCACCAGCATGGTTGGAGATGAATTAAGACATTAGGCCTGCTCACCTCTCTCTTGGGGTAGAGGTGAGGGATGTGATGGGGAGGCATGTTGCTGCCATGCTGTTAGTGTATAGCAGAGAGCATGGCAAAGTGTACACCAATACACAAGCTGTTGCAGGACTGTTGAAGGAAGTAGAACTATGGAGGTGGGACATAGCCTTATACTGCCCCTTTTTCACACCCCTTGAAGTGGGGACCTCAAGACAGGCATTTCATACTGGAGGTGGAATTTTCATTTCTCTGAGACCATCTGCAAAGAAATAGAGCCTGGAAGCAGTACAGGAGGCCAGGGCTTGATGACATCTGTCCATATTGTATCTCCCCAGAAAAACTAATTCTCACCCCAGAGGCCAAAATAGAGAAAATAGGCCAATTGGATGACCAGGGAGGAGTGCTGACAGTAAGTGGAGGCTAGTAGAAAGGAAAATAAAATGCATGCAACTGTCACTCATTTAGTATCATGACAGAGTAATGGTCCTAAATCACACAGATCTACATATCTAAAAAAAATGTCTTCTGGATATTCATGATCTCACCACTTCACAGAGAACAATGCATCAGGTTTATGTCTTCATTCCCTTTTAAGCCAGACAGTGATAAAAGTTCACTTCTGAAGCTGGGTCACCACATGTCATAGTTTCTGATGCTGTATATTATGCCTGCTTGTTTTTCTGTTATTATTATGTAAAGATTAAAGGTCAGCTTCATCTAATTCCTTCCTCTTTATTCATAGTAAAATGTGGAAGCTTTTATCTGGCATTAATGGAGTTGTAGTATGTAGTATACTTTGTGATATGCTGCTGCCACAAAGACAAATGATCATTTTAAGTTCCATAAAGCCTTTAGACAAAATACACAATGCAATAATGCTTCTTGTTGTGTCTTACGTATTAGGCTGGATTCACAAATGCTTGTACTTAGTGCTACTATTGTGTACGTATCATGCACACAGTAGTGCACTATTTGGTATTCATTAAACAACTCTGCACTTTGAACCTGCCCTCAAAAGAAGAGTAAGCAGCACAATATACGTAAAGGCATACATAGCTGAATTACATGCAAATTAAGCAATCCGACATGGGGGAGCTATTCAGGAATGTATAAAGTTAGCATGTACATGCAGTGCTCCTTTTTGCCCTGAACTAAAATACTTTCAGGAATACAGACACAAAGACAATTAGAAAAAAAGTGCTAGGGGTTGCTGCTGCCATCATTAACCTGTATGTGCAAGAGGCTTTAATACAAGATGCTGCTACTGCTGCTGCTGCCAGACTTCAGCCTAGAAGGAGAAGAGTGTTAGGACCTCATTTGACTTATCATGGACTGCATGATACAGAAATTGTACAGTGATACAGGGTGAACAGTGATACCCTAGGGGATATATACATTCTCTGCCAACCTCACCTGATATCCTGGGGAAATCATGGAGAACCTATCCCACTGGAAACCAAGGTATGTGTAGCATTACGTATATTACCTACAGGTAATTTTCAGAGACCCATAGGAGATATATTTGGGGTGTCACAGGCCTCAGCCTCTAGAATATTACATCAGTTTCTAAAGGCAGTTCTACAACATGCAAGGGATCATATCTGGTTTCATTATAACCCAAAGGAGAGAGCAACAACCATGCAACAATTATATGCCATAGCACACTTCAGTGAGGTTCTGGGGGCCATAGACTGCACATGCATAGAAATAAAATCTCCACATAGTGAACAGGGAAGGAGGTACATCAACTTGAAGGGCAACCACTCTAGCAACTGTCAAGTGGCCTGTAATGCCCAAGGGATAATCTACAACGTGTATGCAGGTAACCCTGGTAGTTTTTATGAGTCACACATATGGCACACATCTGAGCTGTACCTAGGGCTTGCTAAGCTTGGATTTCAATAAGAGCATCCAGTGGGGGATGCAGGTTATGCACTAGAACCTTGACTCATAACACCCATGAGAACTCTGCACAATCTGATAGGGTAAGTATACAATAATGCCCATGCTCAAACTTGGTATATTATAGAACATGTATTTGGCTTGCCCAAATGAAGACTTTGGTGTCTAGATACATCAGGTGGTGCCCTGTGTGACATCCAGACATTACTCCACCAGACTGCTTAGAATAATGTGATGTCCCCCACTATCCTGGGTCAGTAACTAAAGAGCTTCAATCCTCACTACTGACTCCAATGTGAGACTGTCACTTAAACAGGAGTAATATTTCAAAATTTCCCCAAAGAGCACAACAGGAACACACTCTGTAACCTGGGGCTGGACTGTATACTTCTGTCCACTCTTAATGTAACTCCTTATTACACACTTCAGAACAATGTGCCCCAGTTTAAGACCTCTGATACCGTCACACTTAAATAAATTCAATCTCACATATCCAAACTCTTCTGGGAAAGCCTGACACAGATTTCCAGCTGTGCCCCTTCCCAAAAATAATACTATGGTAAGATGCTGCCACAAATCAGAGAGTCAACATATCCTTTTTGAAGGGGTGTCCAGTTATGAAAATTAGATATTAAAACAAATGATAGCAAATGGCCTAAAGCAGCCAGGCTTTCAGAGTTGCCCTGGGAATTATCAAAGTAGGCATAAGCATTCACAAAGCACTAAAGAAAACACTGATTGACCAGCCACAATGTAAGTTAATAAAAATATTTAATAATGAACAAAATTATTAAAACTATAAAACAATAATTTCCAATAAACAAAAATAAATCAATCACCAGGAAAATTAAATCAATACTGAAGGATAGAAATCCAACATTTAGAAAAACTCTGATTAGTTATAATTTTCCTATCTGACTAAAGAACACTGTCTCTGATCTAAACTGAATTATTAGAATAGAGCAAAGGCAGGCTTACAGTTCTTGGTGAGTCTTTTGGTTATCCACTGCATAGTACAGCTGTGAACAACTGATTACTGCAACTGGCAGCTGTATCTGGCTATTAACTGACAACAACTAACTTCAGCAGGCTCTTTTATAGACTAGCTTAACTGTCACAACTGTCCCAGTTCTAATTTTCATTTAATATTTTGAAACTCAACCAACAGCTGTTTGCTAAAGTTCCTTCCTGTCTTTCAGCCTCTGACAGTAACATATAGCAATTGTCAACATTCTGATGACATCATCTGCAGATCAGGTGATCCAGAGACAGTCTACATTTAGAAACCTCTTCTCAAATATGCACAGTTAGAAATGTATAGGAACACTGTTCAAGTTTTAAAACATTCTGACAGATTATAAATAAACATGTAAGAATTTATTTGCAATATCATAGCTAGTCATGCTGGCATATAATACACTGGTTAATCTGAAATTATATACAAAAACTTCAGCCAGACATGCTAACACAGATGACAGAGTCTAAATTCTTCACACACACCCCACCCCATGACTCAAGCATGGTTTTCAAGTGACCCTTGAAAAATGACTTTTGAGAAAAATGGGCCTTTCTGGGAATATCAACCCACTCCTCTCCTGGGAAATCCATTTGCATTGGCATTATTAACACCACTGTGGTGTCCTTCTTCTTCTGGGGAAACTTGACTGAGCACAGCCCCAAC